>NC_134220.1:10653249-10973624 GCF_965140235.1 Caretta caretta | reverse complement strand
CAACTCCTCCCTGCCCTATTACCACGCTGCTTGGAGCACTGGTGGCTGGCAGCATGGCTGCACCAGGACAGGCAGCCGCACAGCACAGAGCACCGGGTCAGTCCGGGCTCTGCAGCCCTGCCGCCCAGAGTATTGTGCTGTGTGGCGGCAGGGGAGGGGGGACACCAGGGAAGGGGTTGGGGGCTAGACTCTCAGGCCAGGAGCTCAGGGGACGGGCAGGATGGGCTATAGTTTGCCCACCTCTGTTCTAGAGGCTGCAGTGTGCCTACTATTGTAGGTTACTAGAGTTTGCAGGAATTGAGTTTGTCTCCTAGTCCTCATAACACTTTAAAAAAACTCATTAAAGAAATGTCCATAACTTCAGTAAGATGAAGTTAATATTTCAGCTGTTTAATTGCTGTAAGTACATGCTACCATTAAAAAAACCTCCAGAAAATACAGTTAAGGTTGCAGTTCTCAAACAAAGTCCCTGATCTACCTTAACTGTCCCTAGTGATGCTCTGAGAATAGCAAACTCCTGTGATATTATATATTCAGAAGATTCATTAGCCCAGTGACTAGAACACTTTAGAATGCCTTAAGGGGTTGTGTGGCTGTTAGGCCATACATAGCACCCCAAAAAAAAATCATAGTGTATGGGAGCCAATCCTTCCCCCCCATCTTCAGTATGGGCCTGATCCTGCCAGCTACTGAGGGCATTCAGCTTCCTACAGCAAAAACTTAGATGGAATCAGTTTGATCCTGTAAGGTGCTAGCACCTTGTTCTCCAAACAGCACTAGCTGTATTATTAAAAACAGAACTAGCTTATATTTCAGCCTCATACACTCATGAGAGCTAACATGAAAAAAAATAGTATGATAAAAGTCACCAATAAATATCAGGCATTTATATATGAAACAAGTTATAAAGCTAGTTTTCTTTGGAGCACTCCATACAGAGAAAGGGAGATGGTAGGATGGCATCTTTGGAGCCAGAGTTAATGTTCATTGGGAATGCTGTTTGAGATATAACTTAACATTCTTTAAGGATAATGTGCACTCTAGCCCTGTCTGCAACTTGCACTTCACCTCAATGAAGTGTTTTGGGTGGGAGGAAAGAGGCAGTTATGCTAACATTAGAGTATTACTATCCCAACTCTGGAAAAACTGTTTCATCAGCTAATACGATTAAGCCAGAAAGTGCCTTATACTGAGCTTTAACATAGGAGGAAACTTGCTTTAGCAACCACATGTATTCTGCTAAGATGCTGTGTGGGCTGTAATAATGGGGATGAAATAAATATTGTGAAATGGGGGTAAATAGTGTCTTGTAATGTTCACTTTAGAATTTTTCTTTTGGCTTATTTGTCATTCTCCCTCCAGCTAGAAGATAGGTAGAAATAGAATAGCTGAAGTTCTTTAGAGAAGGGTAGTAGTGATCCCTAAACAGTATAAATTAGCTTTTCCCCTTACTGTATTGGAGGAATATATGCTTACTTTTAACTTTATTTTTACAATAGTGTATAACTTACTCATGGTGAGGACAAAGCCTTCAGTCCCTGCAGCATTTAAGAGTTTCTGGCCCATATTATGTTTTATATGTAGTCATACAGTTGTTTTTCAAAGTCTGCAGCTAGAGTACTCATGACCTGTGCTTTAGCTTTTAATGTTATAAAGGAGCAGTAGTGAAATAAGACTCTGGTAAAGTGACTGGTAAGTACAGGAACATAGTAGAAAACAAGCTGTTGCTCCATTGCGTCATCTATATGGTACCACCCTTCATTTGTGAATTAAGCTTGTTTTATTTTTTTTAAGTTTGCCACAATGAATGGGTGGGACCTATTCATGGAAAGTGCAGGTTCAAGGAGAATTCAGCTCTGGCTAAACTGAATTGTTTGCATTACAGCATGGATTCTTGTTAATTAGTACTACAAGGTCATAACTAAAGAGCTCACTCCTCTCAACTTCTGTAGGATAAGACTTTATGGTAGAATATGAAAACACTGCTGCTTCAGAACCGACTAGTTAGAATTAAAAGGAAGCTTCTTTCACAGGTGTTACTACTTTGTTGTCCATGATGGACATCTTAGTTTTTATGAATTTGCACAGCACCTCATTCCTAACTGGGCATGTTAGGTTCTAACTTATGCAGTAACATACGTATGAAGCAGTATTAGATTATGAAGTCATTTGGCAAAATTGCATAGGGAAAACAGAAGGCACAAGTACTAGCAAGGTGCGGAACAGTGCAAATTCTTCAGAATGCTGCAAGAATAGAACTTTGCTCTGCCACAATATAGGAGCACTACAGCTGGGGAAGACAGTGCTATCTAGTAGAGTATACCTCTCACAGAGACAAGGTTTGTTTATGGATGTGTTAGTTTCCAGAGTTATCCAGTGTACGATTTCTTGCATCTTTCTTTAAGAGCAGTAGTTTTCAGCAGACCACGTACTATATTAGATGGACCACTGCCTTGATATGGTATGACAGTTCCTATTAAACAACTTCAGTTCAATAGCTTTCAAGAGTTTTATCTAGCACTTATGCTCCTTTCAACATGAGTAATGGCTTAGGGAGAAAATCAATTGCAGTTTAGATCCAATCCTGTTGCTTGCATTAGAGTTTGGTTTTCTAGTATGCATTCCTACCACTAGTCTGTTATAGGCCACTCCTACCTCTAACAGCTGCTTAAAGGAGATAAGCAGCAATTAAATCCTTCACTACACTACTGCCTACAAAACCTTTTCCAGCCACCCAAGAAAAATTTAATAAACTCTGTAATTGGGAAAAGACTAGATCAAGGATTTCTAGTTCTTTACAAAGGTCCACACACAAATGGAAGTTTAGGATTTATTTATGTTAAGTGACCTCCCCTTCAAGTACAGGGCCAAAGGTCAGAATGCCTTTATAATGACAGTACAAGGAATGCAGAATATTTTTTAGATTGAGGGTCCCATACGATGTTCTGGTCCAAAGAGAGCAACTGATGCTGTGGTCCAAGTGTTCAGTGATCCTCTTCATAGCCAGTCGGGAGAGCATTTGTATGAGGGTTGTGAAACAGAGTTTTGGTCCCATCTCCCCATGGGAAGGGCTGTTGAAAGAAGTAATTGACAAGATTGCTTGGTAACTGTTTGACAAATCTGCTAAGGCACAAGAAGTCAACTCCTATAACAAACCATGTTTGGGTCTGTACATATTACAGAATTTGAAAGCCTGGAGTAAGTAAGTTGAAGCTGAATTTACACCCACCACTTGTGGTAACAGAGCAGAACTCTTTCTAGAATGCTTGGGTAAATCTACAATTCTAAACTTGATAATCTAGTCAGCACTGCACCTCTTGTAATGTTTACAAGCAACTATGGTAAATAGACACAAATGTAGAAATGAATTTGATTTACCAATATCCCAAGACAAAATCTAAGCCATGGTACTTTGAACTAAATACTAGAGGCAGTATATTACAAATTCATTGTACTTATAAGTAGCAGTAGACTCAAGAATAATAAAGAGCCCACCACTACTTTCACCCCTTTAGGGTTCTTTTATCAATAGCTTCTGCTAGGGATGCCAGTTAGTTGACATTACTTCAGGCATTCTCAATAGTTTTTATAGCAAGTCCTCCCTTCCCATTTAGCAATTTGGGAAAGACAGGGTGATCTCAACCCAACACTTGTGTGTGACCCCTTGACTGAGAACTCACACTCCAGTTCCTTCCACCCTCTCATTCATGACAAAGCTGCCCTTTGAGCTGTGTGAATGCAAGTTAAGTGGAAAAACTATTTAGGACCAAAACCTTGATGATGTTTAAAGTTTTACACTCATGCGTGAGTGTAAGAAACTAAGATGGAAGGAGAACTCCACATCTACATATAAATACCACAGCTGACAGCCTAAAAGCTCTCCCCCTGCCTTAACAGGTGTGAGCTCTTATTCATGGTATTACAAATACACATATTTCCCAATCAGTCGATTCCACCTCACATCACTTATACTTACTGCAAAAAACGATACAAGCAGTAGTAATCTTGGAATAAATAATTCAGTGACTGGAGAAGATAAGAGCACCTTTATAAGCACTGTTGCACATACCTTGGTCCTGATGCGGAGGTGAGCATAAGGAACAAACTCGTTTCTTTCATGTTCATGCTGCATCTTTAAGTAGCAGTTCAGCATGCATACACCAACACCAGGAAGAGCAACCACAAAAGACAAGATCTTCCATGTCTGAGCTAATGAAGGAAATAAAATACCATGAAGATGCTCAACAGTACAGCTATCCAAAAAATGAGAATTTCCAAGTGGTGATGCATTTCAAAATCTGTTTTGAATTAGAATGAAAACAAGTTTTCAGACTTGAAAGATTATGAAAATATTTTGGTTTTGGATAATTTGAGATTTGTTTGAACAGTTTTTCAAAATTTGTATTCAATTTTTATATTAAAGCAGTTGTGTCATGATTTCACATGATATAGCATCTGGTATTACATACAAAATGACAAATCAAATACCATATTCAAAAATTCTATTTTGAAAATTTTCCAAAACAAGTTGTATTGAAAACATTTTGAAAGGAAGTTTCAAAGTCTTCAGTGTTGTGAAAAAAAGTTGGTTTAATCAAGTGTTTTGGCAGAAGACTTTTAATTAATATTTTCTGATCAGCTCTAGTTAACAGTAATTTCTGAGACAGTAGCAAGGGTCTTACACTGCACTAACTCCCTGAATATTTCATACATCTGTGCAGCACTAATTCAGCTGAGAAGCACCCTGGACAGACCTCTCCGGATACAATGGTTTTCGAACAGGACTACCAATGTTCTACAAACACTTTCCTTATCAGCAAATTGATGCACTTAGAGAACTATGCAGAACGTGGCCAAGGAGGAATGCATTTGGTTGTATGGTGCATTGCATTCTCAGTGTCACGGCACAAAACAGTTACTGCATAAGGGTTAGGATCTCTTGGAAGTAGCCGCTTGACTCCCGTTTTCTATCCCCACGACACCAATCGGTGCACACCCTTGCACCAGAGAAGACTTCTCTGGGACATGAGGGTTTTGCACCAACGTAAGCTCATCACCGCAGAGTCCCTAATAGCAGCAGGCCCTCGGACCAAAGAGGAACACCCTTGTGATTTTCTACAGTTATTGTGGGAGCAAGGCGGCAGCGGCAGGCACAGACCCCCAGCCCAGCGGGAGGGAGACGCACGGACTTGGGGAGGGGCAGGGAAGAGGCGTCTCCGCCGCACACGGGGAAATGCCCCCGGCCAAGGACGGGCTCGAACCGCGGCTTACGGCCCGTTCCCTCGGGCTGGGTCCGGGTCTCCCTGGCCGCAGCGAGGGGTGGCGTCCCTGCGCGCCCCGGGGAAGCGGGCTCAGCCCAGGCCCCAGAGACGCCGCTGAGGGGCTCGGCCTGCGGGCGCTTCGCTCAGCGCAAGGTCACCCGGCCGTCGCCAGCCCCGCCCGGTCGCGGCGCCCCCGTTACCTGCCCCAGCCTCCCCGTGAGCCGCTGCCGACATGAGCCGTCCCAACGGGGCCCGGGGGGCGCCGGCGAGAAGCAGCCGGGAGACTCTTGCGAGCGCCGCCATCTCTACCGCTCAGGCTCGGCTGTGGGTGGGGTCGCTTCCCCAATCCCCGGAACAGGCAATAACCGGGCGGGAAGACGGCGGCCTGCGTGGGACACGCCGGCACACCATGCGCATGTGCTCCAATGCGGGCGCCATCTACGTCCGCACCCACGTGACGATTGCCCCTAGACTCGTACTGAGCATGCGTCCTACTCCGAACGGGTTCCACCTCGAGGCTGACATTGAGGATTGCACTCGACTGGTTTCAAAGTCCTCCTTACTGCGCATGCGCTAATGGGAGGCCTCTCATCAATCACGCCTCTCCTGGCTGACAGCCATTTTGGACGTCGAGCTGTCCGCGGCGCCCTCTGAGAGGGACCTGCGCTGCGCTGGGTGCTCAGCTAGACCGACAGCGCCCCCTGCGGTGTAGCGCCGCCGAGCGTCATGGCTGGAACTGGAGAGGCTCGTAGAGCGCGAGGGCGGTGGCTCTAGCAGGATGGGGCGTTCTAGAGCAGCAGGCTGGCCTAGGGGGTCCAGAGCAGGGAAGGGCGGGCGCTAGAACAGCAAGGCTTGGGGCGGAAGGTGCTGTGGGCAGTGAAAGGGCCTGAGGGGGCGTTCTGGAGCAGCATGGGGGAGAGTCAAGGCGGGTTTCTTGAGAGGCCGGAGATGGCTCCAGAAGAGCACTGTGGGGTTCTAGAGCAGCCGGAGCCGAAGAAGAATGTGACTCTTGGAACTACAGGTACCAGTAGGAGGTGATGGATGGAGAGGGGCAGCAAAACAAGTCCCCTGACTCTAGCAGCCCTGCACAGTATCCAAAGTCAGCATGAGCTCTCATCTAGAAGCCAGCGGAGGTGGGGCAACTCAAACCCTCTTCTCTGCGAGGTGTGGCCAGAAAGCGGGAACGTTTTCTTTAAAGCCCCAGTGACAAGAGAAACAGTGGTGTTACTTAGAGCAAGTTACATAATTTTCAGGAAACTGAAAATAGCTGTATGGAAGTGGGGTAGAAAATGAAAGTATGATAAGCTGTTACCCTTTGGGCTGCAGGGAAAACCTTGCTATCAAGGTGGAACTTTGGTCCGTTCAAGCACTCTGGAAGAGTAGGAGAAAATCCTGGTGCCCTGGTTCTAGCCCAGTAAAAGAGATCACAATGCCCACAGCTCTGTGTGAGCCACTTCTGAGTGCAGAATGGCTGCTGCATTTGCCTCTGTAGCCACTGTTCTGCTAGGCCTTAACTTATCACTTTGGGATGTGAAGACTGCTGACCATGTCAGTAAAAGTACATTTTCTTAATGAAACATACTCTTACCATCCCCACTGATTCATTTCTAAAAAATTGGTTCATATTCTGGTTCTAATGTTTATTTGATTACACAAATAGAATAAATGTACAGTCTAAAAGAAGTATACAGTCTTTTGCCCCTTTTACAACTAGACAGAAGTAAAGGAGTGGTTCTCATCTTTGGAGTGGACAAACTTTTCTGTTTTGTTCTTTTTTTTTTATTTATTTTCTACATACTGTGTTTTCATTTAAAAAAAAATTCTAGACCCTGTGGTTGCAAAGAAAACATATTGAATGCAAATAGCTGCAGAACTTGAGTCTAATAAATATATAGGACTGGGACCTCTGAATTTTATGATATTTTCCTAAAAATATATAAATTATACATTCTGATACTATTTGTACATTATTAAATCATCAGCTGTATATGTATTGGCCTAAATCCTACATTCTGCGAGATGGAGGTAAATCCTAAGGAACTTCATTGAAGTCAGTGGAGTTACTTTGGGTTTACACTGATGTAAACAAGAATATAATTTGAACGATGGAATGTAAATGTCTGCGTAGGCCTTGTAACCTGTCCAGCTGTCTCCCGTCTGCCCCCTCGTGGTCTAGGATCATGGCAGTCCAACTCAGTTTCTCCTCTTGGACTATTCAAATAAACTTCACTTGATGCTTTTTCTTGGTCAGAATACCCCTCCTTGGGGATTGGGTTTATTAATATCAAAGAAACTGTAAATAAACCTCTTGAACAAAGTCCAAGTCCACACAACCCAAAGTTTTTCTTCCTCCTCCCAGGCTTTCCTGTCTTGGACCTTTGCAATCACTTTCCTACATGGTCAGATTTTCTCCCAGTCCATCCTGCCTGGAGAGCTTTCTTCACTCTGTAGTTTCTACCACAGCTTCCTGAGCACCTCCTCCTGTCCTCTTTCAACTGAAACATCATGTTCCTTGTACACTGGAATCATCGGATTCCTCTCAGGTGGACTTATCCTGTAATAAGGGTTTACTTAGCCCCAGGCTCTCCAGACCATATGTCAAGTCACCCTATTACGGGCCCTATATGGCACTTTTCTTTTTTTAAGTATTGCATTTGGGGTTTGTTGGTTTATTGACTGAAAGCACAAAAGAGTTTGGGATAGATGATCACAAGATAAAAAAGTCACAAACACTGCCTTCTCTCTTGCTGGCTGCTCTTTTAGAACTAAATTTAAAAGAGAAAACCCATTCTTCTCTGTCCACCCTTGAATTAATCACTAGTCCTTTGTACTAAATTTCAAGGGTCAAATTTAGCCCTGCTGTAAAATGAATTCAGCTTCCACTGAAGTCAAAGGATGTTGTGCCTGCTTCCCGATGTCTGAATTTGGCCCCAACACAATTTTGTGTGCTTAAGCAGCAGAGTTCCTGAGTTCTCTTCTAGTAGCACCATTTTATTGGAGTCTGACTGATGCCCATGAGACCTCAGGGAGAAGCTATGTAAACGGAGCAGGTACAGTTTCAAAGACTCATCAACTCTGCAGTAAACTGAGAGGATTCCTGTTCTTGGTAGTACAGGTAGCAACAGAGAACAGGGAAAGTAGAGAGACTGTGGAGTTCAAACTAAGGACAACAGCAAGGTTTGATCTGTGTGTGAATGATAGAGAAGGAACTTCCTAAGAGAAAAAGAGGTGCTGGTGTCTGCTGAAAAAAGTCAGTGAGAAATGATGAGGCACAGAAAGAAAGAACAGTGAGGACCCAAATACACAGGCAAATTTTGTCAAGATTATTTTATTACACAGTAGTTCACTAGCTGTGTTGTAAGACCCTGACCATTATGCTTCAAAGTACGTTGCATGCCCCTGATTAATACACATTTGTACACCAAGGACTTGGGCCCTGGTTCATCAAAGCATTTATGCACATGCTTAAGTCTTTGCTGAATCAGGATGGGATTATTACATACTTAAACTCTTTCTGGATTTGGGGCCTGGATATTGCAGCTCCTCCAAATACAGAGCTCCCATTTGATTTCATTTGGAGTTCAGCATGTGGCAGGCTTGCAGGATCAGGCTCTAAGAAGAGGTTTTGAAATTAATATTTTTATGAACAGAAGGCACATATTTTATAATGTTGTTTAAATGACTAGACCAAGATTTAAGTGCTTTATTATAGTTATAAAACAAAATACCATTTGTGTAGCAAGTTCCATATAGACAGTACACTCCTATATTTACAGCCAGAGAAGAGAAATGTAAAGAAGTAACAGACATCTACACTTTCAAGCCATATCCCGGCTAACATTAGTGCTGGCCATACAAATGGAACCAGTCGAGCAAAGAAAAAGGAGAGAAACCAGAAAAGGTGAATTAGCTAAACCAACAGCAAGTTGCTCCACCAAGATCAGAGGAAAAGCATAAAATGGGAATATTCAAAGTAGCTGTGTGAGCAAAAGTTTGAAGATCTTAGTGCTCTGGGTAGAGTCCTAGGCAATTTCATCACAAATTCAAGGACTTAAATGTTCTCAGGTTTCAGTAATGTATGCTGAATCCTGATTAGACTGACATCTAGAGTTGATATCATACCTCCCCACTTTTAAGAAACACTTGAATGCTTTTCTGTTTCAAAGATGGGTTTTTTGTGTATCATGGGCACTTTTGGCCTTAGGGGTAGAACCTTCCTTTTTCCTTCCCTCTCATACCACTCCCAATGTTTGGTTTCTGGGGTTTTAGTTTAGAGAGTTTTTTAAATGTAATTATGTTTTCTAATTTCTTTATTGATGTACAGCAATCCTTGGCAAAGGGAGAGTGGCACTTTGTTAATAGAATGCAATTAGTCATTGTTCATTATTATTAATATCTTCCGCCATTAGTCACAATTTTTTACCAAACTTTGGGGTTCACATTTTCTTTAGGTGGCAATTTCAATCACTTGGCATTATCTCGGTTGAATAACTCAAATAATTGCTCATGGAATAAGAACTCTTTCACTTCTATATCAGTGGTTCATACCTGGCTCACATTTGTAATGACCACAAATTGTTAAAAGAAAAGGAGTACTTGTGGCACCTTAGAGACTAACAAATTTATTTGAGCATAAGCTTTCGTGAGCTACAGCTCACTTCATCGGATGCATTCAGTGGAAAATACAGTGGGGAGATTTATATACACAGAGAAGATGAAATAATGGGCGTTACCATACACACTGTAACGAGAGTACACAAAAACTAACCTGCTCTTGGCACTGATAGTACTTGGCACCTTTATTAATCTAGCAGATTAAGAGTCTCAACGGACAAGGAAACTCATCTCCCTAATGCTGGAAGTAAACTGTCCCGTCCAGAACAAACATAAAGTGGAAGAAAGATGTGTGCTTCATCTAGTGGTTAGAGAACAGACGTAAGAGTTTGCGGTTCTGTTCCTGCCTCTACCACTGACTCTGTGTAATCTTGGGCAGGTCATTCTGGGCCAGGTTGCTATCAGCTCCCTTTGCTATTTGGGATTGTCATCTCTGATATAGGCTAGTATAGCCCTAGGATAGCAAATATGAATCTGGCCTTCTGTGGCTTAGCTATCCTGAATCTGATTCACTACCCATATGTTCCTCCGCATTGTGCTGGTTTTGACTCCATTGAAATCTGTGTATTACATTGATTTAAAATTGAAGTACTGTAGAGGTGAATCAGCACCCCATCTGTATAAATGAAGATGATAGTTCTTATCCATATTTGTTAGGGATGTTGGGAGACTTAAAGGTCTGATTCCCTTTTCACTTACAGTCAGTGCGGTAAATCAGGAGAGACTTCACTGATTCATAGATTCCAAGGCCAGAAAAGACCAGTGTGATCATCTAGTCTGATCTCCTGCATAAAACTTCCCCAAAATAATTCCTTTTGAACTAAGTGTATCTTGAAAAAAAATCTAATCTTGATTTAAAAATTGCCAGGAATGGAGAATCCACCATGATTCCTGGTGCATTGTTCCAGTGGTTAATAGCCCTCACTGCTAAGAATGTACACCTTATTGCTAGTCTGAATTTGTCTAATTTCGACTTCCAGCCCTTGAATCTTGGTATAGCTTTGTCTACTAGACTGAAGAGCCCATGATCAAATATTTGTTCCCCATATAGGTACTTACAGACTGTGATCAAATGTGGTGGGGTATACAAATCCCACACTGTAGAAGGAGGGTTATGGACCTGCTCTGGGCCCAGGCAGCCCCTCCCCACCATACATGTAAAGTCTGCGCAAGGTAAGGGAAGAGCTTTAAAAGGGAAGCAGAGTAGCTTGCCGGAAGGCAGAGAGGGGAGGTGAGATGACCTGTATTCCTGGGAAGGACCACCATAGGAGCTCTTGTTGTTAAGAGGTCTGGTAGTGCTGACTTAAACAAACCTGCAGCTGCAAAGGAGGAACTAGTGACTTTTGAAGGTCAGAAACATTATTTTTGTGTTCAGTTCTTTATTTTACCCAGTGGGAAGAGGGGCACTGATAGGACGTGCTCCTGGGAGGCAGCTGCATAGCACCCTAAAGTGCAGGGCTTAGCTGCCTAACATTGGGCCCTGGATCAGAGCCTTGTGGAGAGGGTGGACCTAGACTCCCCTATCAACCTCTAAAGAGGGGACAATGACAGAAGTCTATACCTTGACAGGGAACCAAGTCGGGGAATACCCTGAGGGTGGAAGGGTCCAGGCCCCAAGATCCCAAATAAAGGGGAAAGCCCTGAATCCCTTGCTGACTTCTGAGGAGTTCCACATTAGTGAACTCTTTATGTGTATCCTGAAGGGTGGACTTGAAGGTGTAACCTGGCCAGAGGATGGAGTCACTAAAATGACAACCTACCACAGAGTGGAGTTACAGTGAGAAGGGTTTCAGAGTAGCAGCCGTGTTAGTCTGTATTCGCAAAAAGAAAAGGAGTACTTGTGGCACCTTAGAGACTAACAAATGTATTTGAGCATAAGCTTTTGTGAGCTACAGCTCACTTCATCAGATGCATTCAGTGAGAAAGCGGAATGGCTGGAAAACAACTTGCCATACCCCCGACTGACCACTAGGTGGCACTGATAGTGAGTATTCCCAGGTAACCTTCTCCTTGTTAAGCTAAATTGAATTCTTGAGGCTATTACAATAAGGAATGGTCTCTGATTCTTTAATCATTCTTGTGGCTCTTCTCTGAAGTCACTGAAACCTATCAGTGTAAAACCCCTTGTAAGTGAAAGCTTAGGAAAGAGAGACAACTAAGTGAGTCTATAAAATCATGAATGATGTGGAAAAAGTGAATAAGGAAGCATGATTTACCCCTTCACATAACAAAAGAACCAGGAGTCATTCAATGAAATTAATAGGCAGCAGGTTTAAAACTAACATAAGGAAGTACTTCTTCACACAACACACAGTCAATCTGTGGAACTTGTTGCCAGCGGATATTGTGAAGGTCAAAACTATAATTGGATTTAAAAAACAACTAGATAAGTTCATGGAAGATAGGTCTATCAATGGCCATTAGCCAAGATGGCCAGGGACACAACCCCATGCTCTGAGTGTCCCTAAACCGCTGAATGGCAGGGGCTGGATTGCTCCATAATTGCCTTGTTCTGTTAATTCTCTCTGAAGCATTTGGCGCTGGCCACCGTTGGAAGACAGGATGCTGGGCTAGATGGACCATTGGTCTGACTCTGGCTGGCCATTCTTCTGTTATGTAGCATATCTGGACCTAAATTTCTGAATTTGGAAAAGCATTTTGAGTATTATGGTTGGATAAATGGTGCTATAGCTGTGTAAGGTATTATTATTAGTATCATCCTGACTGTGCTTTATATTGCATGACTTCCTCAAAGGACAGGGCAGAGAATCAATGGACAAGGGGCCAGTTCTGCCACTGACTCACTAGGCTCTTCTATCTTAGAGAAATGTGGCATGTGAACTGCCATTTGGATTCCCTAGCATGCTGCATGACGTTGCAGAAGACAAGTATTCTCAAAAGTGGCCTGCTTTTGGGTGCTTCCATTTTTGGGCATCCAAAATGAAATCTTGGGTCTGATTTGGAAGCTACTTGGAGCTTCTCATCACCTCTGGAAGTCCATCCTTAAGGCCAACCTTTTACTCATAAAGTCCATCCTTAAGGCTCGTTACTCATAAATTGGGCTAGTGTTTCAAAAAAACCCAACAATTCAGTTGCATGTTGGGTGCTGAGCTCTTAAAAATCTGACCATAAGTATCACCATGGGAGGTTCTGGGTGCTGAGCATGCTTGAAAATTTAGTCCCAGTTGTGGATACTGAGTACTGGAAAATATGCCCATGAGCTCTTTCGATAATCTGGTTTCAAGTGTCTTTAATTTGTCATCCAAACATTGAGTAACTCCGAATCAAAGATCACCATTGACAATGTTGGCTTTGATCTTTCTGTGTCTTATTTTCCCTACCTGTAAGTGGGGATAATGATACATCCATATTTCACTGGTGTAATGTGAGAATAAATTAATGTTCCAAAAACACTGAAAATCCTCAGATGGAAGGCACTATACAAGTACAAATAGTAGTATCGGGGTGTAGTACGTCCGTGTTCCACATGGTGGCAAGCTATGCATTCAGTGGGGATTTTGGAACTCCAAGGCCACACACAAATGGCACTGTGAGATTTTCCAAGGGACAATCTCAGTTTTGTGCATTTTCAAGTTTGGAGAGAAATTACCAGACCTCCAGAAAAGCAACATGTCCAAAGTCAGCTATGGGAAGGGGTACTGACCTGACCAGTGCAGAGACCATACTACAATGAAGTTTGATGTTTAGGCACAGAGTTTCAGGGAGCACTTCATCTCCCTACAGGTCAGAAAAATGACTGATCAGAAATAAATATTCAGTCATCCCCAAATTCTTTGTCTGTCTCATTACCAGAGCACTGTCAGCTTTGTATGTTAAGGCAGGAGGGGGAAATGGGGAGAGCAGAAAGCCATTGTCCCTTCTCTCAGGAATGATCTGGAAGTACTATGCAAATTTTCATTTGAAGACCCTGGGAACCGGGGGAGGAGTTTAGCTGCAAACTCTGGAGGAGGGGGAGCTGTGCATCTCTGGTCACACAACACACACTCCTGCCCAGTGTCAGTAGCTAAGAAGAGGGCTGTTGTTTTTCACAGGCTGAAGAAACATTTCATGCATTGTGCATGCATGGGAGGGTATGTTCTCATTCCCACGTGTAACTGCCCTGTGTGTTTCTCTGCTTGCTGCCTGTCGTTCTTGCATGAGAATCTGGGGGAGTCTAAGAGGCATATGTAAAAGTTGTTAAATCTGTACACTTCAGTGTCCCCTCCCCAGTCTCCCTTCTCTCACCCTGTCTATACTGAACTTTAGCTGAAAATCTCCCACCATTCATTAATAGTGGTGCAACTCCTATCACGTTAGCAGTTGTGGGAGTGCTAGTGTAGACGGCTGCTGGCATTTATATACCACTGCATAGACAGTCTCGGTAAGCAAATGGTTAAGCTGATCAGGAGCAATGGGGTATAACAGTTCTATACTTCTTAAGCTATCACACTGAAGCCATCTCCTTAAAAGCCCTCCCTTGTCAGGGATAATGGTAGAGTCCAGTACCTGCTTTAGGAAATCCTACAGTCTGCTCTGCCCTGGCTTGGCTCAGGGCTCTGTGTCACCTGTTTTATATTAAGACAGGGTCACACTAGCTGCCAGTTTTCTGGAAACTGTGTTGGGTCCTTCTCAGGCTTCATGTGAAGGAAAATATCCAAGACATGGAGACACATCGGTGAGTGGGGGTATCGGGGACGGAGAGTGGAGATTCAAATTGTGCATTTTCACATGAAGAGGTCCACACCAAGACATCCATGGGCACTCTTTTCTGCCTGATTTTCTGATGCTCATTTTCCCTTCTAGAAGTGGCGACAGCTGCACTGTTTGTTTTGTTAACTTTTTTTTTATCAACAAACTGTAAAAATGGCCTTCGAATGAGGACAAATCAGTAATGCCCAGCACCATTTGCTCACTCCTGGATCTCGGGAGGAGATTGTGCTTTTTTGAAACCACACACATATTCACTGTCACTCTCACACATGTACACTCACACTCATAGACAAACCACTGGGTCTGATTCTCCATGGCCTTGCACTTTATGTAGCTATTTAAGCCTGTCTGATGCAAGTGTAAAATGTTGCCATTTCAACTACTTTGCGCAGGTGTAAATAACTACATTGCAAGTGAGTGATTCAGGTCCTCTATCTGTCTCTCACATGCTCAGAAATACACGTGGGGCCAGATTCTGATCTCAGTTACACCTGTTTCAGAGGAACAGCCGTGTTAGTCTGTATTCGCAAAAAGAAAAGGAGTACTTGTGGCACCTTAGAGACTAACCAATTTATGCTCAAATAAATTGGTTAGTCTCTAAGGTGCCACAAGTACTCCTTTTCTAGTTACGCCTGTGTAACTCCAGAGTGACTCCACTGACTTCAGTGAACTTACTCTGGATTTACACTGGTGTAACTAAGATCAGAATGTAGCCCCTTTACATTTTCTCACACACACACACACATACACATTCCCATACTTTCACACCTGCACACACACTCACATACACTCTCACTGCACACCCAAGAATACACTCCCCTCACACAAGCTCTCACTCTTTTTCACATACATTCTCATGCGTGCACACACATTCTCTCTCTGTCACACACACATCCATTCTCTTTCCCACACACACAGACATTTTAAAAAGCTCTTGTTTTCAGAAAGGTTTTATTTATAGGCCCTGCCTCTTTGTGAATGTGAAAGGGAGAAAGCCCCTCAGAGGGCTCCTTTCATGTGTAAATCAGTCCAGGCTGGGAGCATTGGGGTCATCGAGAGGAGGATTTCACTCTTAATTACTCTGAGAGAAAGCAGACAGGAGGCTTTCTCAAGCTAAGAGTGTTGTTCTCTACTAGGGAAAGGAGTTTGAGACACCCAAGCTTCTCTTGTGTCAGAACCTTGGGAGAGTGTTTCTGCAGAGGCCCCTTCTTCCTCCTCCAGCTGAGATGCTGCATATATGACACTGCCAACTGGGAGCAAACGAGATCAGCTTCCACACTGGGTTTCTTCCCATGGGGAAAGGTTATACTCGTTCTCACAAACAGAGCAGGTGCTCCCCGGGGACCACAGGATAAGCCAGCTGAGTTAGTTTTATGTGTTTGTTTAATACTAGTTTTGTTTTAAGTCAGTTTAACTCATTCACTTATACCTGCTGGATTTACTGTGCACATTTACAGCCTTCCATTTGAGGGCCCAAAGCACTTCACTTATATGAAGCTGCCAGGTTCCCCTGTGAGGCAGAGGAGTGTTATTGTACACATAGACAGGGGGCCAGTAGACAAAGCATCGGATTTGACCTCAGGAGGCATGGGTTAAAGTCCTAGCTCAGCAACAGACCTTAGGTAAGTAAATTAAATGACCTAGTGCCTCAGTTCCCCATCTGTAAAATGGGGATAATACTTCCTACCTGACAAAGGTATTGTGAGGGTAAAAATCCACTGAGCACTGTGAGATTTCTAGGTCCTGTGGTGATAGGCCACTGCAAGTACCTGGATGGAGATGCTGGTAAAGAGGAGGTATGGGCTTAAATGTAATTCTCAGAATGCAGTGGAGGTACTTTGCTACCACCTCTCCATTTTGCAGATTTAGAACTGAGGCACTGAGAGGCTACATGACTATCTCAAGGTAACAGAGCAAATCAGGTCACAGAACAAAACCTTGTACATCCCCTTTGCTGGTGTCTCCATAAAGACAGAGCCCCTCAGTAGTAACACTTTGCCTTCGTGCAATACCTTCCCTCAGAGCCTCTCACAGTTTGTTACCGGCATTAACGAACTAAGGCTCATGACACTCCTCTCCTTTTCACAGACAGGGAAGTGAGGCAGAGAACCTGTGGCGGAGCCAAGAATAGAACCCAGATCTCCTGCCCCCCAGTCCTATCCCTGAACCACAAGACTTTCTTCTTCAACCACGCCCAGATTTGGGAGGCAACTGCAAACAGCATTTGCATCAGAGATTAGATGTGTTGTCCAGCACAACACCCCCCCCCCCGAAAACATATCTTTTCCTTCATCTGCCACAGAGTCAAATTGCCTCCTCTCATCTCCCTCCACCGCCGCCCCTGTTCAGGTTGCCTCCACCTTTCTAGATTAGAAATTAAACTGTTCAGGGGCTGAAAATCAGCCCCACTCAGAATATTAATGGAATGGCCCCAGGGAAGCCCGACTCCCAAGTACACTGGATTTGAAATTGCAGGAACTAAGGTGTATAGGAAGGGTTGGGCTGTTTTGTCTGGGAGCACCTGTTTGAGGAAGCAGTCCCAGCAAGTAGTAGTCATGGGAGCCATCCCAGATGAGGTCAGCAGTCTGAAGCATTTGAAGAGGTCAGAGGGAAATGAATGGATCATTTCTCTTGCAAATGAAGAGCTGGAGCAGCCTTAGCAGAGACCAGCATGTGGGCACTGGCAGTTCCTTTTATGAGCTGATGGAAATGGGGACTGAAAGGACTTTCCTGATGGAGTTCTTTCACAGCTTTTGTTGTCATATCCCTCCACTCCATGCACTGTGAATGTATATGCAATGAGTGTTATCCTCCCTAGCCGAGCAGAGCCAGGGAAATGGGTGGTTTAGCACTACATGGAAAACATCTGGCTTCATGGCATTCTTCATTAGAATTCCACAAGGAGCATCTTGTCTTTATGTTGTAGAACACACATATCTGACTCTTAACAAATTTCTTTGAGCATAAGCTTTCATTAGCTACAGCTCACTTCATTGGAAGCTTATGCTCAAATAAATTTGTTAGTCTCTAAGGTGCCACAAGTACTTCTTTTCTTTAGGCGGATACAGACTAACACGGCTGCTACTCGAAATATATCTGACTCTGTTTCAGAACTGCCTTTCCTGTAACCTGCATTCTAGTGTGAGTAAATTGAAGGGCTAGGTGTAAAATAATGTACATAATCAAAGGAATGGGGATCAAGACACCTAACTTATTTTGACTCCATCCGTAATTTGCTGGGGCAAGTCAGGAACCTCTGTGGTTCCATTTTCTCTTCAATAAAATGGGGATAATAATATTTGACACACTTTTTCTAAAGTCCTTTAAGATTCTTGCATGAACTGTGCTGTGTAAAAGCGGAGTATTTTTATTAGTTAAACATTTAAGTAGGATAGACGTGTCTGTTTGCGGCCAGTTATTTTTTTCTACTCTCCCACAAATTGCTTGTTTAGGACAAAGTTGTTTCAAACAGGCACTTTCACTTTCATCTCCCACTACTTGCACCTTCAGTTTCTCTTATAGATCACAGTGGAACCATTTTTGATATGTGATGTTATACAGGCAGGTTATGATGGCACAAAAAAGTTTGGCAACAATGATTTCAAACCGGAGAATTTACTTTAAAAAGTGACACAGGCCCCAGTTCTAGCTTATGTGTGATCTGTATGCCATCTCTCTTGGTGGGGGATGGAAATAGCTGCTGAGGAATCCCCTGGTATGATGGAGCTTCCCTCTTGGAGTACAGCTGTGGAAACAGCTCTGCACTGCTCCTTTCCCCTTGCAGCTCCTGACTTGCCAAAGCTATGGTCAGGGAGTGTATCAGGGAAGGCAGGGATGTGTCGGGGAGGGAGGCCCAGGTCAGAGTGAACTATGCTCTGGCTATTCCTGGCTGCTGTAATGGCCTATATAGAGCCATGTTAGGCAACCAAAAGTTAGAGAATTCCATGGGCAACTCTAAGGCTATGTCTACACTACACAGCTTTTAGCGACAAACAACTTCCACACTCAATGAGTGGTGTTAGCGTTGTCAGCAGAAGAGCACTCCTGCCAACAACGCGCTGTTAACACTGATGCTTGTCACGGCAAAACTTGTCTTTCAGGAGGTGTGGTTTTTGGTTTTTTTAACACCTCTGAAAGGCAAAAGTTTTGTTGTTCAATTGCCAGTGTAGACATAGCCTAATTTACACACCAAGGATTGGAATGGTCCCCAGCTGCCTTCATAATCCAGGGGTCTGCAAAGGTGGCATAAAGCCACTTTGGCCATCACATCCTGATCTTTGCTGAATTCAGCTCAGAATGGGGGCGACAAAGAGACTGATTCTCCACAATGTGATGCCTTGTGTCATCATTTACACTTCTGCAAAGTGGATATAAAGTGATGCATGATCAGAAGAGTAGCATTTTACACTGCCTTTGCAACGGTGCCAATGAGTATAGGGGTGCAAGGCACTGGAGACTTGGGTCCAGGGAGAGTGAGAGCGACAGACACGTGCTCAGAGAAATCATGTAGCAGTTTTAGGAAGGAAATTAGAAAACAAGTGGAAAGGCAAATGGGCTTAAGTTTAAGTTTTATTTTTCAATCTTCACCATATGCGAAAGATTGTTTTTAGTGGCTTCTGTCTCCATTTTCTTTTAAATACCTCAGGAGGACTGTCCACACTTCGAATCTGTTACGAGATACTTGAACTGTGTGAGATGGAGCAGAGCCACAATCAGTAAGTTGCAGGAAAAAAAAGACACATAATCACACTACTACTTCAGGGGAAAGCCTGTTCTTTCTTTCCTAGAAACACCACCCAGGTTTCCCTTAGTATGTGTAACATGAGCCTAAAGAGAAGAAACCTGATGGTGGGATCATTCTGAAGACCTGTGGAGAGCTGCGAGTTAGGTTAAGACTGGTTTGGCGGTGGGGATGTGAGTCCAGGGCACTAGTTTGACATCCGACATGGGCACAGAAGAATGCAGTCTCTGGGAATCACAGAAACATGCTGAGTTACTGTGAGTTTGAGGAGCTAGTTCATCTGTGTGCACATGAAACTGCCTGCCTGGCATTGTTAAGACATAAAGGAGGCTGGCGAATCATAGAACACTGGAACATGCGGGGCAAGGGAGAGAGAAAGAAAAGACATGTAGCAGTTTTTAGTAGCTTTTTATTATAAAGACAAAAGGTTCAGACTTAGCTGTTGATTCTAGCATATAATGGCACAGTAAAGTGACAACATGTGGAATGTGGTATATGAGTTTAACCCAGAAGACAGGTAAAAATCTCCTGCAAAACATAGAATTCAATCCTATTTGGAATGTGGCTAACAGGAACTGTTAATAGGGAAAGCACACTTACTTAGAGCCAAGATGTATATGTGTACATATATCATAATGCAAGAAAACGGAGGCTCTGGATCATTTGGGAAGGTAGTATGGATTATATCATGGGAGGGTATGTGAGACATAGTTGATATTAGGGGAATATAATGGTCCCATAGATCGTGACTGATTGTATTGAAAGGCTCATGGATCATACAGCACTGGGAGGAGATCTGATTATAGAATAGACAGAATGTGGGATCCAGACCAGCCAGGAGACATATGAAGGAGATGAGATCTTTAGTGAAACATGCAGGAGACAGTATTGCCTCTAAAGCTCCTATGGCACCAAAATTCTGAAACAGGAGGATAGGTTCTCATTTGACATAGACAAGAGATTAAACATCATCTAAAAGAGATAAGATCACTCCTGGAGATGCAAGTCTCCAAGGGTCATATTGTTTCTGAAATAGGCAGGAAAGAATTTCCCTAACATACACGATCCACAAACTCACCTCTGAAACACACAGGATGTCTTTTACCTATGTCATTTCAAACAGAGGAGATCAAGGAGATTTAGAGTAGCCTGGGTTGGTCTAGGAGGTGATTGCTTGTGTTTGTGTTCCATGTGGCTTGCTAACATTCAGAAAGAAAAATACCTTTTCAGTCTTCTAAAAATAATAATTAAGGGCCAAATCCTGTTACCAGTTGAGCTGATGAGCATTTTGCTATTGACTTTACTGTGAATAGGATCAGGCCTAAATCAGGGAAGTATTTGTTAATATACAATGGAAAATTTGTTGTGGCTAAATTAACATAGTTGAACAAGGATGTCTGGGCATGCATCTGAAGAAGTGGGTATTCACCCATGAAAGCTTATGCTCCAATATGTCTGTTAGTCTATAAGGTGCCAGAGGACTCTTTGCCGCTTAGGTAGAGACTGAAAATGGACAGGACAGAGCAGCTGCTGCTTCGGAGATCGCCCTTTAGCTCTCTTTCATTTAGGTTTGTTTTTGCTGTTACTGAAAATGAGCAAGTCTGCTTTCTCCCCTGCAGAGATAACTGTGAATCAAAACATTTGGGGTTTCTTATGTGCTAGGTCTCTGACACAGGACATAGAAGGGTTTTATGTGAAGGGTGGGAGCATCTTTTAGCTTCCCCTCCCCAGACTAGCCCCCAGCCATGATCGACTTTTTCAGATCTCTCCCAACTAGTTGTACTGTTCTTTTTCCCCCAGCCTCTCTCATAAAATACTCTGACTATTTACCTTCCCATCCAAGGTGGAGTGTTTCTTTGTCCCTGAAACCTGGCAGTTCCTCCCAAATGAAGCCACCTAGCTGATCCCAGAAAGCCTGATTGGCACTTAGTACCTTATTCGCAGGGGCCAGGGAGGGTGGGTCCCATCTTTACCTTCTCTACTCTGATGAGGGCTTGTCTTCATTTGAAAGTGATTTTGGATTATGATAGGGTGCGAATTTAAAGCACAGATGCTATTCTGGTTAAATTCCCTGCATAGGCTAGGATTGAACTAAAATGTGTGCCTTCTTTCTAAGTCCTGCACCAGCAGCAGTCTGCCTCCTGTTTTTCTGATTCACTGTGAGATCCAGGCTTCCTGTGAGCTAGATTCCAAGGATCCTGGTATAATACAACTCTGATAGACACTTGACTTGATCAGCTTCTGGACTGTAAATTATCTGAAACAGGTTGGTATCTTTTATAATTGGAAAGTGCGAACCCCACTGTGGGCTCTGTGATGGGGTGTGTAATGCACACTAGGCTTACACAGGTAAAATAGGCCAGTTAGTCTTATAGGCTGCACCTGGAAGGGAGCCAGGGCCTGATGAGACCTAATGGGTAATGGAGCCCAGATTTGTGGGGAAGCTGAGCTAACCCTATAAACAGAGGAAGCTGGTGGTAGGAAGAGGGCTTTAGGGAGGAGTGCTGTAGTCTCTCTGTAGAGAAGTCAAGGTCTAAGTGGAGAGTAAGTCCTGGGATCCTGCCTTGGACTGTAGACTCTAGCAAGAAGCAGGGAGGGGAGGAAGCGCCAGTGGTAACCCAGAAGTGGACCAGAAAATAGGGAAGAAAGGAAAGAGCCCAGGGAAACAGCAACAGGGTTGGGGTTTGAGTAGACTGTGGTTGTTGGGTGTGAGGTCCCTGGACTGGAAACCAGAGTAGTGGGTTTCCTTATCCACTACTGGGAAAGTGGCACAAACTTGGTAGTAGATCAGAAGACTGCCTGAGACTGTAGATGTAGTCTGTCCAGTGATCCTGTGATACCCTAGAAGGGGAGAACTATAGTGCCCTGGCTGGAGGACTGAGTCATGAAGAGGGAGCATCCTGAGTCCAGAGAGAGAGGCCCTAGGTGAGCAACCAGAGGCAGGGGGTAGTACCTGACTAGGCGAGAGCTAATCCCCAGATGTAGCCAGAAGGGTGCCACAGTGGTGAGTGAACCCCATTACAGGAACTACCAGAAACAAATAAAATACACCTTTGTGGTGAAAATAAGTAATCTAGAATTTTGTGTAAAGGAGAGTTTGGGCAAAGAGGAGATTGACATTTAATCCCAAGAAATTTGCTCAGTTCATGTTGTCCCTCTGGATACCATATCTGTATGTGAGCAAAGATAACTGAGAGTCCTAGCTGTATCCAGAATATGAAGATTCAGGGCAGGTGGAGTATTATGGGGGAGGTGAGGAGCTCAGTGGACACTTGAGTTGCTATGTCTAAATCCATAAGATGAGCCAAAACATTCAGACCCTCTGTACGTTAGGAATCTGAACCACTGATGACAAGGGGTTTCAGCAACAAGTCAACTTCTTAGTGTAGATGGGGTGTTAAATTAGAGCTCAGTGAAACCTCCACTTAGAATGAATTTGTTTTTGAAGAACATGACTTCCTTATAAAGTCTTACAAGAGATATAAATGGTCAAAGAAACGACCTCAGTGCTTGCATTAATGACAGTGTATCTAGCTACATGGCCTCATCATTACAATGTCTCTGCACCTCACAGTCATCAATGGATTGTATCCTCACAACATTCTTTGGGGTTGGAAGAAATATTTTCCCCATTTTACAGATTGGGGGGGACTGAGATACAGGATAGATTTAATGACTTACCCAGAAGTTTGTGGCTGAGCTGGGGAGTGACTTCAGCTTTCTCTGACCATCTACTTTGGTGCTTTTCCTAGTGAAGCTGTGGAAAATAGATTAGGATAATTCTGACTTTTTTTTTTTTTTTTTTTTAGACGCACCAGGGCTGAAGAGAGACAGCTAATGAATCTCAGCAGGGGAAGAAAAATGATAAGACTGAGAACCCTCTTCCTCTGCATTTTGGAGATGTGCCTCTTCAGAAATGATGCTTCACGTCTTGTTTGTCTCGAGTTTAAATCCCATCTCGAATTGATCCTCTTTCTGGTAGGGAGCTTTTTATTCTTCTCTACCCTCAGCTCCTTTTCACACCATAATGGGGTTTGGACAAAAGAACCTTCAAGGGCTTGTGTGTCCTCAGAGATACTAAGGTCAGAAGGGATCATTGTGATCATCTAGTCTGACCTCCTGCACAATGCAGGCCACAGAATCTCACCCACCCACTACTGCAATAAACCTCTCACCTATATCTGAGCTACTGAAGTCCTCAAATCATAGTTTAAAGACTTCAAGGTGCAGAGAATCCTCCAGCAAGTGACCAGTGCCCCACGCTACAGAGGAAGGCGAAAAACCCCCAGGGCCTCTTCCAATCTGCCTGGAGGAAAATTCCTTCCCGACCCCAAATATGGCGATCAGCTGAACCCTGAGCATGTGGGCAAGATTCACCAGCCAGATACCCAGGAAAGAATTCTCTGTAGTAACTCAGATCCCACCCCATCTAACATCCCATCACAGACCATTGGGCCTATTTACCATGAATAGTTAAAGATCAATTAATTGCCAAAATCATGTTATCCCATTCTCCTTATATGGCACTCCCATTTTAGTAGTGACTGCTCAAAACCCAAGAAAATGATATACATCTAAATGAGACCCTGACTCCACATGGGGAAACAGTTCTAGCAATAAGAGGGCAAAATTCTGATGTCCTTACTCAATGTTTTCTCTATCCTTGCTCAGACAAAACTTCAGTTGCCCTCAATGAAAGTTTTGACTAATAACTTCAAAATTTAAGGACAGGGATTCTTTTTATTTGAGAACCACACTAAAACTGTTATAAAACTATGCTGTTGTTTCTGGGGCAGAGGATAGTCCTGCCCAAGTTGTGCTATACGCTAAACTAGTGGTTTTCAACCTCTTTTTCATCTGTGGACCCCTAAAAAATTAAAATGGAGATACGGACCCTTTTGGAAATTTTAGACATAGTTTGCGTACCCCAAGGTGTCCACAGACCACAGGCTGAAAACCACTGTGCTAAACACATTGGTCAGGGAAACTGTGCTAGAATTGTTTCAGAGTAGCAGCCGTGTTAGTCTGTATCCGCAAAAAGAAAAGGAGGACTTGTGGCACCTTAGAGACTAACCAATTTATTTGAGCATAAGCTTTCATGAGCTACAGCTCACTTCATCGGATGCTCACGAAAGCTTATGATCAAATAAATTTGTTAGTCTCTAAGGTGCCACAAGTACTCCTTTTCTTTTTGTGCTAGAATTGTATTTAAACCTTGATGTTGCTAGTTTGGTTTGAATCATAACCTGGTCAGGTTTTAAGCGTTTGCTGAATGTCAGGTGGTGGTGGCCTGGGAGTCATATCCAGCTTATTCAAAGGCACACAAATGGCAGTAGGGCACCTAACTTCCATTGACTTTAAAGTCAAGTCCCACTGACTTTCAGTGCATCCAGCTGCCACTTGTGCCTTTGAAAATCTCCTTCTGTGTGATTTTGGGCAAGTAACTTAGTGTGGGATTTTCAAAAGTGCCTCTATGAGACTTGTGCTCAGAAGTCATTTAGTCTCAAGAAAATACCCCTTTAGCCTCTGTCTGCCCTATTTGTAAGGGGCTTTGTGATCATCTGCTGAAAGATAGAGTACTGTTACTGTATGTCCTTCCTATGCTGAATAGTTCCATATCTGTACTTTACATTTCTACCATGAGAACCTAATAGAGCCAAAGTTAAAACTAAAGCAGTTTTCCTGCAGTTGTCTCTGACGTTCTTCTTGTTTTCTCTCGGTCTGGTTTCCATGTCAGCATTAATTGTCCTGGCGACTGCTCCACCCACTCTCCTTTGGGAAATGTGACATCATCCTGATCACTGGGAGTTGCTTTTGCGTTGCCCAGTACCCCTGTGTGTGTTCTCTTCCATGGGACAGAAAAATCGTTTTGTGCTGTCAGAGAAGCATATCCATGTCAACACAGCTGGGAGCATCTCTTGGGATACTCACCTCAGGTCATTTCCCTTCCCCTCTGTCTCTCTTTGACTTTTCCTGTTGTAACTCAGGTTTCAGAGGAACAGCCGTGTTAGTCTGTATTCGCAAAAAGAAAAGGAGTACTTGTGGCACCTTAGAGACTAACCAATTTATTTGAGCATGAGCTTCCGTGAGCTACAGCTCACTTCATCAGATGCATACCGTGGAAACTGCAGCATACTTTATATATACACAGAGAATATGAAACAATACCTCCTCCCACCCCACTGTCCTGCTGGTAATAGCTTATCTAAAGTGATCAACAGGTGGGCCATTTGTGCTGGAAATGGCCCACCTGATGATCACTTTAGATAAGCTATTACCAGCAGGACAGTGGGGTGGGAGGAGGTATTGTTTCATATTCTCTGTGTATATATAAAGTCTGCTGCAGTTTCCACGGTATGCATCTGATGAAGTGAGCTGTAGCTCACGAAAGCTCATGCTCAAATAAATTGGTTAGTCTCTAAGGTGCCACAAGTACTCCTTTTCTTGTTGTAACTCAGTAAGATAATCACTCTCGCCCCAAAGGGTTAATCTTTCCCCTGCTGATTTGACAAGTTCCTTTTTTTGAAGGATGGTTCACACCTGCTACCTGAGCCATGTAGCCTCAGGATGTTCCCTGCCCCAGGAGTTGGGGCTTGGACTGATCTGCATGCGTGAAAGCAAGGAAGGCGAGATCAAGCCAATAGTACTGCATTATAATGAAACTCCCCAGTGCAGTCATGGTTAAGGATATGTTAGTGTGTCTGTTACCAGTCCTCTTCACTGGGCTGTGGGTTGGCCAATGCACCGATCTGGAGAATTTTCCATTTTTTTTTTTATGTAAGACTGAATTTGGTTTAGATTCATTTGTCTGTTTTGAGTTATAAAGATACAATTTTAAAATCAGAGTAATTTCCTGTTGGCATTTTGCAAGTGTTTTGCAGACTGTTGGGGAAACTGAGAAGTAGATAGAATGTCCTGCAAAGGTTCCCTCAGTGTTCCTGCCCAGAACTTTAGAACAACTGGAGTGTACCGCTGGTCCTCCTTTCTCCCCACCAACCCTTCGGTAGTTTAGTATCCTTGTATTTGGTCGTGTTTTTATTACTACAAAATGAAGGCTTTTATTTTGTTCTTAGCTCACATGGTCGTACAGCATGGAGAGTGCCCAGTCCGGATCAGTGGGAGCAGGATATGGCCCTAAAGACATATCAGCATACGCTACTCTCATTCTCCTGCACTCCTTCCTTGCTGTGCCACAGCAGGGGGAAGGAAGGAAGTAACACTGAGTGTGAATTTTATGGCTTTCATGGGCGTAATTTAGACTCTGAGGGCCTGATTCTGATCCCTCACCAGTATAAATCCGGGGTAACTCTACTGAAGACACTACAGTTAAAATGGATGATAGTTTAGAGTCAGAGCTCAGGACTTTGGGTGTATATTGGGTGCTGAGCATCTTTGTAAATCCTGCCGTTATTTAGGTGTTTAAATGGGAGATGAACTCTTTGGAAAATTGCAGCAATTATTTTAAACATTGATTAAATAGAATGGGCTAGATTCTGCTCTTACACCAGCATAAATGAAGTCAGTAGTAATGCTCCAGAATTACACTGGTGTCACTGAGAATATATAGCCCAAGTTCCAATATATCAGCTTCAACTAAACCGAATTTGCAACTCACTGAGTGTTCAGGGCTTAAAAAAGACTGACCTTGGAATAACCTCTTATGTTAATGTCTGTCTCCTTTCTGCCTAGCCCCTTATAATGTGTGACCCTAGAGATGTAGGTCTGAGCCTTGGACTTGAATGCAGGGGAACCAGAAGTGTAACCTGCAGGTCAAATGTGCTCCATAGAGCTCTAAAATGTGCCCCCTGGCTGCCCTTATCTTTGAAGTGTGAACAGTGACTCTGTATTTAAAAAAAACAACAAAAAACCAGTCTAATTTGATAGATCAGTTCCCTAGGTGCATGCTGAATCAAATCTGCTGACTTTAGGGACAAAAATAAACATATTTTACTGCTACTTTATTCCTGTTGACACAGGGATAGATATGCGACAAACGTAGCTATGACACAGTGAGCTGGATTGCAAATGCAGAGTCAAATTCTTCTCTCAAGTATTACTGTAAAATCAAGGGGAGAAACTGGCCTTCCATTTCTTTATTACGGCTGGTGATGCACAAGCAGGAAAGAACCCAGCTTGTGACTTTCAGATCTGAGGGTGTGTTTGCAATTTGTTGGTTATGGGTGGGGGAGTATTTGTGCTTACAAACTGAATGCATTGTCTCTGCAGTCATTGAGACACAAATGTGGAACTCCACATTGCTCAGGTTTTTTTAGTCACTTTTCAGTGTAGTAATACATTTCAGTTTGGAGGTGCAGCTAGTGGAAACTACAAATCCCAGCATGCCATGTTTCCTCTTGTTCTAAGCAATGTGGGTTGCAAGTTTCATGGGATTTAATCAGAAAAAACTCAAACTACCTTTATCACAAGACCACAGAAGTAGGTTCTAACCTTCAGTTAATATTTAAAGGAATAATTTCACACCAAGGCTGGTTATCTCATTCCTCCAAATGAAGTTTTGTGTGATGAAAGTAAACTTTTCTTTTCCCAGTGGTAATATATACTACTCATGATTTAAAATAATCTCCAAGCACAGTTTCTTTAAGAAGTTCTTAAAACTTTTAACAGTGCTTCCATAAAGTTCTTTCTGCTGCACTATCTAATCGAAAGTAGTTTAGCTCAGATTTATGTTCTGGCAGCTGTACGATAAACCTGGGCTTTACCACATAACAAACACAAAAGATTACTTTAACGTTTTTAACAGGGCAGATTTTTTTAAGGATTCTTGTGATTTGAAGTCTCTGTTAGTTCCTTGAACCCCAAGGCACGCAGACATAGAGCCTGGTGGGGGTAAAACCCTTCCACCAGGATTAGGCAAGGGTTCTGTTTCAGTAGAATTTCACATCATCTTTACACTGGCTGAATTTACACCGTGTGCAGTCTTTTACTCCTGTGCAAGGCAGTGGAGAACATAAATGTGTGGAGCTGAGGCCTCAAGACACAAGTGGTCCAAACTATGTCCTCACTCTCACCCATCAAAGCCAGGGATTTTGTTGTTGTACAGGTGTAACCAAAAGAAGGATTATCCCAACATTTCTCAGGCTATGGCTACACTAGAGAGTATACGGTGGCGTAGCTCTAGTGTAGCTGCTCTAAGCTGGTGGGAGAGAGGTCTCCTGCCAATTTAATAAATCCACCCCCAATGAGCAGCAGTAGCTATGTCGGTGGAAGACACACTCTCTCTGTCCACACCGGCGCCTAGGTCAGTGTAACTTTTATTCAGGGGGATGACTTATTTGCACCCCTGAGTGACATAAGCTATACCTACATGACTGGTAGTGTCGACATAGCTTCAGACCTGAAATCTCCCAGAACTAAGGAACCTCAGTCTTTAGTATCTAAGATTGGAAACCTTCCTATCGGGGCCAATAATTTTTCTGGGTGTCTCAAACAGTAACTGTTGTCTCCTCTTTAATACTTCCCACAACCTGGGTCACAAAATCTTGCTAAAAATATGAAATCTTGAAATAAGACATCTTTGGAAAGGGTTATTCTTATTACTTGCATGGCCTGAGGCAACCTGATCCTCATAGGATTACTTTAGTCATGAACAGCAGCCCTTTCTAAGGGTTCAGGGTCTGTTCCTGTTGACATTAGTATAGGATGCTGCAAAGGTTTGCGTTTTTCTTCTGACTGTACAGTTCAAATACATGACCTCTTAATTCATGGGAACTGGTGCAGGGTTATCCTCTGCAGCACTCCAAAACCTGGCAGATGTCTATGCATGCAGAAGAAGTGGTAGATTTTGGGTTCCAGCTGTAAAGGGACAGGTGGAAGACAAAGAGAAATGCTAAGCTGGATTCTTGATTCTTTTAAAACAGAGGCTTCTTTACCCTGTTCCAATCCCTGAGTTCTGTTCTGTTGTATTCTGCAGCAAGAACACAGATTCAGCTTCCTTTTTGGTGTTTAACGCTAGCAGATGGAAATCCATCTCAACTTTCAAAAACTCTGAATGACTGATTAAGAACAAAATTGTTGGTCTGAGAGCTGGTTCCCTCTCTTCTTCTTTTCTCTCTGCAGTCTGCCTTTCAGGGGTAAAGTTTCTAATTACAGGTCAGGGAGGCAGGTTTAATCGCACAGCAGAGCCCTTGATGCTGCACTCGAGATTGTTATTTATACATCTGAATTAATAGGATGCAGCATTTCACTTGAGAAGAATAAGGTGGTTTTCAATTTCTCACTTTTTTTTTTCATGCGAAATAAACCACATTAGATTCACCAGGCTTGTGACCTAAATTACTCAGGATTTTGAGTAACAAATAACAAGCAACTGCTACAGGGACAGAGTGAAAAGAGAAGCATGAGTAAGAGGGAGGAGGTAGGTGAGGAAAGCAGGAACAACAGAGAAAGGGGGCAGAGAGAAACATGGTGCTACAGAAAAACTGGAGAGGGTAGAAACAGGCAGACACTGGGGAAACTAGAAGGGGTGAAAAGAAAAATATGCTGCTCCCTACACAGTGGGGCAGGGTTGAGTAGAGCAGTAGGGCCTACAGAAATACCTGGAAAGTCTGCTGTGTTGGTCTGTGCGCACACACAACAAAATAATTGTTAACAAGGCTAAGAATAGGATAGCCAGCAGTAAAATCTGAGGCTGTGGCGTATAGTTCAGTGTTCCTCTGTGCTTCAGTAAATGGAATCCATGTCCCATCAGTAGAGTCACTGTTAGCACTTGCTGGAAGTGTTTGGGTTGCAGTGCTGGAAACAGCTGATTTCTGGCTTGGATCTTTCTTGTAGTGTCATGAACTCCAGGACTGCTTATTTACAGTGGCACAGGGATTAATTTTCTCATTTCTTCTGGGTACTGAACTCCTCTCACGCCCTGTAGACTTCTTTGCCCGTGTGTTTTGGCTGCTTGGGAAATAATGACACTTTCAAGGAGTCTCCTGGACACTCTGGATAAGAAATGGGTGATCCAGGCTCATGTGTCTGAGTTAGTAGGTTTTGGAATTCAAGACCCTCAATAGCTCCTGAAAGCTGTGCCTTACTAGTATATATCAGACATGCCAAACCCATAAAAAACCTGAAGAAATTGGACTTGTTTTTGGCTGTGAGTTGCTTGTTCACTAGTTTTTGGCTTGTAGCTTGTTGTTTGTTTTCGCTTGTAGCTTGTTGCTTCTTTGTTTTGATCGACTCCTGGGAAGGGGGAGCAAGCAGAGGCAATGGGGGGAGAGAGTCGGGGCGCACAGCGGGCCCACCACAGTCCCAGACTGCATGCCAGGGGGGCACATAGTGTGTTGGGGTTCTTAGGGATTGGCTTGTTTTGGCCTTGTTTTGAAATAGGAATAGCTTGATTCTTAGCTTATTGTGAAAGTTGGAGTGCTTATTTACCACGTGAAAGTTGGGAACTGTGGTATATATCTAACACTTGTCTTTTCCACTGGATCTAATGCAAGCTAAAGGACTGGCAAGGGTGTTGCAATTAGCAGCTGTGTTGCATTCTTTTAAAAATAATCCTTATCCACCTTTGTAAAGTGATTTTTTTTTTGGCTCCTTGGATGAAAAATGCTATACAATTATATCTAGGTTATGTAGGCTGGAGACCTTGTCTTCATATGTGTCTGTAAAGTGCCTTGCACACTGTCAGAGCAATGCAAACAGTAAATAAGTGCATAGTGTTTTAATGACCTGCCTTGTATGTGTGTCACTTCCCTTTACTGAATGTCTGTGTTATAGGCCTTAAAGTGCTAACAGAGTTTCTCCTTTAGCTCACATGGTTTTAGATCAGAAGGATCTGAGTTCTATCGCTGTTAGGCAGCCGCAGATTTGCTGTAGTGTTGTTGTTTAATAGCTGAGTAGCACAATGTGTTCAATAGCTATGTTACACATTATTTGTGTAAATAGGGAGGTGGAGAGATTTAGGGGGTGCTGTTGCTGTACAGTATGTGTGGGAGGTTTTCTGCTCCAAAAATAGGAACCTGTCAGAGTGGGAGGATTTCAGAGGGGGAGGTGACTCGTTAGAGAAAAGATTAGTGGTGATGACACGGGATGGTCATATTTCAAGGCAAACACCTGTAAATCAGTCTAATCCTGTAAGTAGCAACCTACTAAACTGAGTTCACCTTAGCAGTACAGATCTTGTGTCTCCATTCAGCAAGGCCAGAATAATCTACTCATCCCTCTCTGAGTCAGACTGGACTGCAGACTCTTCACTTTCTCATCATATGCTAACCAGAATGACCACCATGAGATCCTGACTGTTGTGTGCTACAACTTCTAGGGAATGAAGCCAACCACACATCTAGAGGAGTTGCTGCTGCTGCTAATGGGAAAGAAAGAAAAGACAGGGACATTGTTCTTCCAGATGGTGCCATCTTGTTGTATAATCAATATGATAACTATGTTTGTCCCATGGGGAGGCACTTCCAGCCCCTTTTAGAGCCTTGAGATGGCCTTCCCCACTCCTCTATTTCATCCCTTTTCTACACCCCACAGTGATTCTGTATAGTGGTGAGCTTCTCTCGGACACAGGAGGCTTGAATAAGCCTTTCGGTGCTGCTCTCAGTGTCCATCAGAAAAAGGGGTGACGTGAGGCATTCTCTTTTCCCAGGAGCCAAGCATATAGCTTCTGCAGCACGACCAGCCCCTGCCAGCCTGGGAGTGTGAAACCTGAGCTCAGGATACGAGCTTGTCTCCCACTGATGGAAAACCCCATTTTGCTGCCAACAGGGTGCTCCTTAGAACTGACTTATTAGAATATCTGTATTGTGAGTTACAGTACATGTCCAGATAATACAGCCTGCAATTTCTGCAGTTTAAAGCACAATCATGTCCTCTGGAGATTTTGAGGGACTCCTCCAGTATGAACTCCCCTGGGATTATTTGTAGTTTGCTTGTATCACAAGTCATTGGGAAGGTCAATTTCTATAGATTTACAATAAGAATTCAAGTCTGACCTATTGCTTCAGTGTCACAAGGCATTAATGGTCTCTGTAACATTATGTGAACAAATGCATGATGGTTTTGAGTTTGTGGTGAGAATGTTGTATGGTGATTGGAACATTGGACTAGGTGTTATCTAGCTCTTCCACTCACTCCTTGTGTGACTTTTGATGTGACTTCATATTTTCCGGCTTGAGATAGGACAACACTTCCTGGGCAATGCTCTCCTTCTCCCCTGGGACAGGGGCTCCTACAGCAGACAAAGTGACCATCTAGGTGGGGTGGGTGTCCCTATGCAAATGAGATCAGCCCCTGAAGTTCTTTTCCACAACCCACCATGACTCGCCACCAGATGTCAGGGTAGAGCTCATCCTGACTCTGCTTACATCATATACCCTAGATGTCAGGAGAACCCTGGCCTTCTACCTGGACAGGACAGAGGCCTTCAGGAAGTCCCCTAGGCTTTTCCTCTCCATTGGGGAAAGATCCAAGGGCTCATCAATATCAGCCCAAAGGCTCTCCAAGTGGGTCTCAAATTGCATCAGACAGTGTTATGAAGTTTGCATCATGACCCCTCCAGACTCCACAAAGTCTATCTCCTCATCCGTCACCTTCTTCAAGAGGATCCCTATCTCGGATCTACTCATCCTCAGTAGTCTCAGTAGTCTCAGTGTGGTGACATGGGCTTCGGTCCACACTTTCGCAGAACACTATGCGATCACTGGGGACTCTGCTTCCAATGCCATTTTTGGGTCCACAGTGCTGTCATCTGTAACTGACCCGACTTGCTGAACTTGACGTTCTAGGAGGGTATGAATTATCATGAGGTAACATTAGTTCTGAGTTAGTGAATTTTTTTGCCATTTCACTTCCTAGTTTTTGTTTTTTAACAGAAAGAGATATTATTAGGAGGTCTAATTATAGTGTAGATGTAAAGTTCAGATGTTCTTGTGGGCAGGTAACAAAAATAATAAATAATATCTAGCTCTTACATAATGCTTTTCATCAGTAGATCTCAAGAAGAGACACATCATTATTTCTTTTGTACAGATGGGGAAAACTGAAGCAAAGTGACTTGGCCAAAGTCATCCAGCAGGCTAGTGGCAGAGTTGGAATACAACCCAGGTTTTATGAATTCCAGTCTGCTGTTCTTTCCTCTAGGCCACATCATTCCTATGTAATTCCTAAATGCCCCCTCGCCCTCTGTACGCTTTGTTACAATGGACTGGTGATAATGGTCGTGTTTGAATATGTGTAGTTCCTAACAGAGCCGGTGAGAGAAATTTCAGTGATCTATGTCCCAAGAACTGACCGTTTTATTACATGGTGGTTACAATAATTTTAAGCATGTGCAAGATGACTAGTCTCTTTCCTGATCCTTTCTTCCATAGCATGTAGCCCTCCCTCCCTCCCCATCATTTACAGTGTGTCCTCCTTTTGCTGTCCCATTAAGCCATTAGTGTGTTAGAAGCCAAGTGTGCACACAAGAATTGGTATACTGAAATTTAAGACAACCTGGTTCCCCCTCACCCTCCCCACCCCCAAGGGAGCTCTCTCATAAACTTCCTGGTCAGTTACCCCAAATTCGGATAATTAACCCTACCCAACACCCAAAGCATAGCAAATTTAAAGACAATCTGGATACACATGGGGATTTTAGAACACTTAGGGCTTGTCTACATTTAGTGCTGCAGTGAAGGTCAGTGTAGGTACTCCACTCTGCAAGAGTCGGTAGCTAGATTGACAGGAGAATTCTCTTGTTGTCCTAGTGCTGTCTATGCTGGGCATTAGGTTGGTTAAACTGTTGTATTGTTCAGACTCCTGAGCAACATGGTTAGACTGACCTAATTTCCTAGTGTAAACTAGCTCTTAGAAGAATAATCCTTTTACACAGAAAAATCTTCTCAACTTTAACCACAGCAGAGCTGGCTCTCTGCCATAATATTTATTACATTAATCAGCATCCACTTCTTTGCTAATGCAGGTCCCAGGCACAGGATAATCCTGAAAGCATAGGAGACTCAGAGATGTGACGTGTCCCATTCATCTCAATATGATGGTCTCTGTGAATGAGAACACTCCATAGAGATGGCTATAGCCTGAAACAATAGCTCTGAGATGCGTCAACTGCTCCATTCATGGCACTGGATGTTGCCGTCTCCATGCTGGAGAGCCTGTGATATGCACCAAGGGTGACCATTCTCGAGTCCTCATCCCAGCATGAGCAGTGTTTTCTTGGTGCATGCTCCTGGTATGCCAGTTCTTAGCTTCACACCCAGAGGGGCAGAATGTGCCTGGCACATGTGGGAAGTGGGTAGAGAGAGAGGCTCAGACACCCCCTTCTTGAAGGAAAAGGACAAGAACCCCCAGTTCATATGAGTGGGCCATGGATGGGGCAGGGGTCAGAGCACCCTACAGGGATTGGGGGGGGGTCCCCAGATCCTGGCACACACACAGAGGTGGGGGGAGAGGTTCAAACATCCACCCCCCAAGATCATGGGGCACAGTCTGGAGGGGAACATGAACCTGACACGTGCCTCTGCCCCTACTCTGCCCCGGTCCCTCTGTCACTCACCTCAGTGTCCTGCCCCATCCCCTCACCATCACCTAACCCCAACTCCTTTCCAGCGCACCCATCCCCATTTATCCCCCTCCCCTCCCCTCCAGCAAGTATTTGCATGTGTAATTTATTTTCTTTTAAAGAATAGTTTGTGTCTACTGAATATTCTGCTGCACTCAGATTAAATTTCCCCAAAATAAAAAAAAACAAAACAACAACCACACCCCACAACCCTCTGACAGAGGCAGATTGTAGCCTGATATCCCCTCCCCCCCTTTCAGATTTCTGCGTAGCGGCTGACTTAAACTCACAGTGCCTGGGTAGAACACAGGTTCAATGGCCAGAACAGTCCCCCTTGAGCTATTTAGGTCCTGAGACTCATTGCTGGCTTTCATGGCCTCTCTCGACATATGCACAGTGTAATTTGGAACATGAGCCTTAGGCATGCTGCAAGCAGTTCTAGAACTTCTAACTGGAGAACCAATCTCTTTGGCTAATAACGTAATCTGATTTCCTCCAAAGGGCTAGTGAGTGGCATGCACTCTGTTGGAGTAACAGTTGAGACCTTGGTGCGATGATCTCAGCCGTGGTTTGATCTGTATCTATGTGCAAAAAAAATTGCCAAAACATGTCAACTTTAAGAAAAGCTGCTGCTGTTGTGGTTTCTCTGGAATGCCGTATTCTTGATTTTTAGGATTCTGCTGATAGTAATTTTTCTTGCTGTACATGCTTTGTCTTAATTTCTTAACTCCAGGAACTGCGGATATTAATTCCTTAAAAAGAGACTTCCTTTATTTGTAATGTAGGCAATTTTGGTGGGGTATCAATCATACCAGAAGGAAGACTGAGTTCTGCCTCTACAGTATGCTAAAAATCTAGTTTAAGTGTGATGCTACACTGGTTAAATGTGTGCCCAGGTTCTCTAGGGTGCTTATGGGAAAGAGTACCACTTTAGGAAGCACAACTGGCTTGGGTGAGATGCTGACATACAGCTGTCAGAAAACAACTGAGTCTATGCCATTGCTAGAGTAAAGAACATTTCATTTTCTAGTAGGCATAAAGACTTGCCAGTGTGATTTACTACATTAAGATTGTGTATCTCTGAATAGATGATGTAAATTTCATCTGGGCAATATCCCCAATTGTGTTTAAATATAATTACATTCAAAGTTCTTTTTAATCATTTATTTGGATCATGTCCCAAGATTCAGCTGTTTTGGATTGGGGTAGAAATTGAATTATTTATTATCAATTAGAGGCTGTCAGAGCCTTTGACACCACATTGAGCTGGCATTGTTCGGTATCTGTATTAATGATCTTACAGATAAAAGCATGAAATTATTGGTTAGGAAGCTTTTATTCTAGGCTGAGAAGGCTAGTTTGCATACTTGGCTGGATGCTTCCCCTACATCCCGTCTCATTATGGCTCTGTTTAATCAAGCCAGTATTGCATATGAAATACCTCACCCATAAATTGCTGAATTGATTGTAAGAGTAATTCCCCAGTAGATAGAACCCAGTTGTGACTTCCCTTGGCATCCCAGCTCAACACAGTTTTACTCTTCTGCTTTGGCTGTGGTCTGTTGTGGACCTGGAACAAACTATTTTTTGACTGAGTGATTTATTTAACACTGCTGGTGCTGTGATAATTTTGGATGCTGAGCTTTTGTTTCCTCAGGTTAGGGGATGGACAAGATGACCTAACAAAGATTTCCATCTCTCATGTATGATTCTGTTTTGTGCCTTGTCCTCAGTTGTGGGTTTTTGTGCATTTTGGCATTCACAAGGAAAGCGCATGACACATAAGAGCTGCAGAGACTACTTCTGCTTCATGGAGGGATTCAGTAGAGAACTCAGGATACAAGGACTAAGGACTAGGTTCTGCACGTCACTTCTCAGGATACGCAGCACAAAGAGCATCCCAGGAGCAAGTAGGAGAGGGGAAGTGGGACTAAGCACCTTGTGGATTCTACCTGCTTTCTGGACCAGGATAGCCTAGAGTGGGGAGACGCTTCTGAGTGAAAGAGGAAAAGTTAGAAAGCAGGGTTTGACCCAGGGCAGTAGAGTCCTGAGACACTAGCTTCAGGAGGAGAATGGGACTTCTTCATGTCATAGTCTCAACTGTCCTATTTGGGTTGGGGGGGTGTTTTTTCCTGGCAATTCAGCTCCACACACTTTAGTTTGTTCCCCTCAAAGATGCTGGTTGCTCTGGATTCTTGCTTCATTCCTCCAGCTTTCTCATGGCTGTCTTCAATTTTTAAAGGTTTTCTGCTGTGCGTACACCTTAACAAAAGCAGGATCCTCTACCTGCCATCACAAACAAATTCTCATCAAAGCCACTTTCTAATAATTAATCAAAGGAAAGCTGAACTCATTCTCTTCAGCTCAATACTTCTCTGATAAGGTTTGAAAGGAAAGAAGTATTTCTCCCAGTGAATAAATCTGGAAAACTTTGTCCTGAGGTTACTAAAAGGTCACTTAGATCAAAACCCTCAGGGCTTGTCTACACTGGCAAGGTGCGGTGAGGGCTGCAGCTGGGGGTGTGGGCTCTGGGGATGAGGGATTTGGGGTGCAGGAGGGTGCTCTGGGCTGGGATTGAGGGGTTCAGAGGGCGTGAGGGGGATCAGGGCTGGGGCAGAGGGTGTGGGCTTGGGAAGGGGGCAGGGGTGCAGGCTCCAGACGGTGCTTACCTCAAGTAGCTCCTGGAAGCAACAGCATGTCCCCTCTCCGGCTCCTATGTGGAGGCACAGCCAGGTGGCTCTGCGTGCTGCCCTGTCTGCAGGTACCACCCCCGCAGCTCCCATTGGCCACGATTCCCAGCCAGTGGGAGCTGCGGGGGCAGCGTGTGGAGTCCCCTAGCTGCTCCTACGTGTAGGAGTCAGAGGGGGGACATGTCGGCTGCTTCCTGGGAGCTGCACGGCATAGAGGCTAGCAGGGAGCCTGCCAGGCCCGCTGTGCGGCACTGCCAACCGGACAGTCAACGGCCCGGTCAGTGGTGCTGACTGGAACCGCCAGGATCCAACACCAATTGAAAACCAGACACCTGGTCATCCTAGCCTTGTGCTGTGGCAGGACCAAATAAACTAGACCATTCCTGACAAGTGTTTGTCTAACCTATTTTTAAAAATCTCCAATGATGGAGATTCCACAACCTTCCTTGGAAGCTTAATTCCAGAGCTGAACTACCCTTGTAGTTAATGTTTTTCCTAATATTTATCCTAAATCTCCCTTGCTGCAGATTAAGCCCATTACTTCTTGTCCTACTTTCAGTAGACATGGGGAACAATTCATCACTGTCCTTTATAACAGCCCTTAATATATTTGAAGACTTATCGGGTCCCACCTCAGTCTTCTTTTCTCAAGACTAAACATGACCAGTTTTTTTTAGCCTTTCCTCATAGGTCAGGTTATCCTCTGGACTCGCTCCAGTTTGTCCACATCTTTCCTAAAATGTGTTGCCCAGAACTGGACGTAGTATTCCATCGGAGGTCTCACCAGTGCAAAGTACAGTGGGACAATTACCTCCCATATTTTACATATGACACTCCTATTAAAGCATCCCAGAATAGTAGCCTTTTTCACAATTGCATCAGTGCTGACTCATTCAACTTATGAGCCACTATCTCCCAGATCCTCTTTAGCAGTATTACCACCTCATCTGTTATTCCCCATTTTGTAGTTGTGTATTTGATTTTTTTTCCTTCTTAAGTGAAATACTTTGCACTTATCTTTATTGAATTTCATCTTGTTGAACTCAGATCAATTCTCTAATTTGTCAAGGTTGTTTTGAATTTTAATCCTGTCCTCCAAAGTGCTTGCAACCCCTCCTAGCTTTGTGTCATCTGCAAATTTTGTAAACATACTCTCTACTCCATTATCCGAGTCATTAATGAAAATATTGAATAGTACCAGACCCAGGATTGAGTCCTGTGGGACTGCACTAAATACGTCTTCCCAGTTTGACAGTGAAGCACTGATAACTGCTTTTTGAGTATGGTTTTTAAACTAGTTGTGCATTCACCTTATAAGAATTTAATCGAGACCACATTTCTCTAATGTGCTTATGAGTGTGTCACGTGGGACTGTGTCAAAAGCCTTACTAAAATCAATATATTATAGCTACGTCTATTAAGATATTAAAGTTCACGTTCATGGTCTTCTGGTTTCTTCCCTCTGCCCTGTACTGGTTAGAACCTCTTTCATGATTGGGACAGTGAAGTCCAAATGCTATCATGTCAGAACTTGCTTAGCAAGCAGAGGATGGTTGCAGCCATGGTGAAGATCACATTTTACAGTTCAGCCACCTAGTGTAACTATGCACTGAGCCCCAAAAACTAGCAGTCACCAGGGCCCTGATTTGTGTGGAAAATATTTAACACACTTGCTTATGTTGCACCATTCCTTTTTAGTACGCCCAAAGAAAGGGAGAGATGCATTGGGGAGGAGAAATAGTATTCAAACTGGAATCCATGGCCTTGATCATCAAAGAAGTTTTTATTTTAATGTTCATATGTGTGAAGAATCCTGGGAAAATGCCATTGTAGAAGGCACTGGTAAGACCTCATATGGAATATTGTGTACAATTCCTGTCAACCAAGTTCAAGTGAGATGAATTCATGCTGGAACAGATGCAGAGAAGGGCTACTAGGATCACTGGGGAATGCTAGCCTATTCTCTAAGAGGAGACTAACAGAGCTTGGCTTATTTACACTTGCATTCAGAAGGCTGTGGAGGGGGGTTTGCTCCCTATAAATACATCTGAAGGGGCAAACACCAGAAAGGGAGAAGAGCAATTGAAGTCAGAGGATAATGCTGGCACAAGAAAAAATGGCTACAAACTGGCCATGAGTAAACTTAAGCTGGAAATGAGAAGGCTTCCAACCATTAGAAGAGTGTGGTTCTGGAACAATTTCCCAAACAGAGGCAGGAAACTTAACTAGTTTTAATATGGAGCTTGGTAAATTTATGGAGGGGATGATGTGATGTAGTAATCTGTGACAGCAGAGAATTGGATTTAGTGTTCCAGGTGGTCTCTTCTTAGACTGTGTCAGATCTTGCAAACACATGTAGAGTATTTAGACTTGTATTGCATGGACTTCGTGAATATTATTTGTATGTTTGTGCTACTACTCTCCTTTAGCAATGGTTTATCAGTCTTGCTGGGCTAAGAGAATATTGTGAAACTTAGTGGAGAAGAGTTACTGGATCTCCTTTGTGAAACAACAACAAAAGGAGGCAAGTAATTGGTACAATTCCTAGAACTCCAGTTATATGTTAGTAACTTTTCTTTCTCCTTCAAATACTGATGATAAAGTTCCCTCCCCCCAGAAAAACAAAACCCCCAAGCCTTTGAGAGGTTGACAAACAGTAACAACTCTCAACAGAGTTGCGTTTGAGAAAGACTAATTAAACAGTAATTGCAGGACTGCTCTCCTGAACTGACCATGAGACCTTAAGGTCAAATCAACAGAGTGATGCTTCATAAAGATATGGACTTATTTTCACAATAGAAGCATTATGGAGACATGCCCTAGAGGCTGCCTGAGACTTAGTTGAATGTGTTCTGATACCATCAGAGAACGGAGTACCTGCTAGTTCAAAGCAAGTTTGAATGCAGGTTTTAATCCGCTTTGACAGTTGTTGAGCGGAAACAGCCTTTCCTCTGACCTTGTCATTATAAGCCACAAATAGTCATCAGGTTTGTCCTGTTAATGGAATAACTAACAGTCTTCTGGATCCCTAAAGTATGTAACTTGACCTTCCCTGGTTGTCAGCGTGGTTTGCTGAAAAGAGATGCAAACTGACTCCAGTGGAAATCAGTGACCACTGTAGGGTGAACTGGCAAGAGGATGTAGTACACTACCTTATGCTTCAGGAAGAGGACAAAAACAACATCCTGGAATTCCCTGACTCTTCTAGCTGAAGACTTATTGCTACTAGAAAGCAGGCTTCAAGAATTGATAACAAAGGGAACAGTCTCCTGTGGGCCCAAAGAGAGAATCCATCTATTTGGTTAATACTAAACTGAGATCCCACAAAGGCACTGCCTCATGTACAGGTGAAAAAACATTAGACAGTCCCTTTAAAAACCTCTTGACTGTAGAATGTACAAATACAGAGGCTACTTGTGCTTGAGCTGTGGCAGGCAGAAGAACTGTTATGGGAGTGTAAAGGATGTCCCGATTTCTTGAGTAACAAAGTTGTGCCGAATGTCTAAGGCATGTGCTGACATTGGCAGTGTGTTTCTCTGTGCTGTTAGGACAAAAAAAATCTCCCATTTTGCTGCATAGGACTTTTTAGTCAAAGGCCTTGACTCAAAAAGTATCTCTTGGACTTCCTGTGAAAAGATTTTATCTACCAAGACCCTTTTAGCTGTATGATCCATGCTGTTAGCTGTAGAGGCTTTGGATCTGGATGAAGGATTTGATCTTGCTATCGAAAGTCTGGAAAAGAAAGAAGCACTTGCAGTTCTGCTGCCCGGTCTAGGAACTCCAAGTTCCAAAACTGTCTAGTCAAATTTGGACCCAGGAATAGTATTTGTGCTCGATCTCAACTGATTTTTCTGATCATCCTGGGGATTGTTGATACTGGAGAAAATACATCCAGAGATCACACAAACCAGGATGAAGTATGTGAGAGCTGGAGACAAAGTATTCTTGATTGAGGGGATCTAGATATGGAACAAACTTCCAGAGGAAATTAGGTGAATCCAGAGTCTGACCCCCTTTACAAAATGCTCTTTGAAAAGGCCTTTTCACCATAAGAGTAACGTAACACTGACACACCTTCTACTCAAAAACCCGCAACCAACTACCCTCCCCCTAAAACAACAAAACCTCGAAACGAATAAACCAAATTTTAAAATAAAAGTAAATCAAAACTCAAAACCAAACAATCCTACCCTAAAGAGAGATTTTTACTTCAAAAAGGAAGAGAAGCACCAGGGACTCCTTGAAGTCTACTGAGGACTTCACTATTGCTATTAATTTTACTTGGAAGATAGTCAGATACTAGGTGATGGGCAGCAATATTAACCCCTTCCCCAGTTCTTATTCATTTATTTTATTTATAGGCTTTCTATGATGCCCATCACCATAGAAAATGAGCATCTCACAACATTAATTCATATAACCTTACAACACTGCTGTGAGGCTGGGAACCATTATTATCCCTATTTTATGGATTGGGGAAATGATCCAGTTCCATTCTGATTTTGTAGGCTGCTGACCCCATGACTGTCCTATTCAGAAAGGCTAGGTGGCAGTGGAACAAGGGATTCTCTTTGATTATGAAGTAGGCCAAGGAGTAGGTGCCTGAAATTTTGAAGGAGCGGGCTGGTCTTAGAGGGAATGGAAGATCTCTCAGAACCACACTTCGATTTGTCTTGGGAATGGAACTTCAAAGAAGTGCCTGGAGTGGCCCTGAATCTTTGTTTGAAGCTCTAAGATCCTCTTAGATTATCTCTGTTACAATACCCAGTCCATGTCCCTACAGCTATAGGATTGCTCTCTCCAGTATATCTCCGGGTGGTTTTTTAGTCTGGTTTTAAATGTCCCAGGTGGCAATAAGTCACAGAGCTGTTTGGTGCTTCAGTTTTCCAATCTGTAAAATGGTGATAGGTAGCTTTTATCTCAGAGGGGTGAGGCTTAACATTGTGAACCACTCTGAGATCTGTGGAGGAAAAGTGCTACAGAAATACCAAGTTTTCCAGTGAAATAATGACTAACACTTGGCACTTTCATAACTTTTCTCATGCAAAGATCTTAAAGTGGGGGTAAATATTATCCCCATTTTACAGACTGGAAAAGAAAAGTACAGAGAGGGTGAACTGTCCCGGGTCACACCATGATTCAGTGCCAGAGCTGGGAGTAGAAACAAGGCCTGCTGAGACTCACTACTGTGACTTAAGCCATAGATCTTCCTGCCTCCTGTTAATTATTTTATTTTGTGTGGGAGTTGGGGAAACCTGCACTTTTCTGAAAGTAAGGCCACATGTTTAGGTGCCTAAATGTGGATATAGAAGCCTAAACTTTAGGCATCTGTTTTTTAAAATCTTGACCAGAAATTTTCCTTCTCATTGTTAAAACACTCTTACAGAAGTGATTAGAATCAAGTTTCAGTCTTTCACTGGGGTCCTACTCTGTCACTTGTTGCCAGGTCTTCCCCTTCCCAGTATTTAGGTCACAGTCTTGAGTCTAATTGTGACTCAAAGGGGCTATTGAGTCTCCAGATCTTTTGCTGTTTACAATTAAGTGTCGCCTCCTTACTGAAGGTGCAGGTAAGGTTACTAATCCTCTTCCTGGATGCATGATGTCAAGATGCTGGCGTCTGGGTTGTTCCAGCAATGGCCATCTGGAGAGGAAGCTGCTGCTGGGATGGATGCCTGCATGTTGTCCAGCAGACTGAAAAAGCTGAGGAGTTTCTGCTTCCTGATCCCCAGCAGCCAGAAGTTCTTTGTACATCCAAGTGCTATAGAAATCAGCAGTTCGTTCTTTCCTTTTGAGAGATTTAATTCAAAACACCCACTCTTTTGGTCCCTCTTTCTATGACCACATCTACACCAGGGAAATTCCCCCCCTAAAATCCTGGGTCATTCAGCTGAAGCTGATTTACAACCTGGAAGAAACTTTTAGTAAATTTCTTGTGTAGATGTAGCCTGTTGCTATCAGCTCTTGCAGTGAGAAGAAAAACATCAAACTCCCACCACTGGTTACAAAAAACTGCTGGAACCAGCTACTAGTTATTACTGTGCAACCTAACAAACGTAGCTCTTGCATTCCTCCAGAGAGAAACCTCTCCTTGGGAGAAGCTTCCAGAGGCTGCAGGGGGCAGCACACAAGAGTTGCTGTCCCATATGCTGCAGCCTGTCCTAGGTTAAGTCCTGACTGGGATGAGTAATGGAACATTATACCCATGAGAAACTGTCCAGTCTCTTTAGGTAACAACTACCTTGTAATTCTCTGCCGAAGGCTGCCAATTTCCCATAGGGAGTTGCCCTCTGAAGGCTGTTAAAAGCATGTTTCTAACGGCTGCTGTTGCCACTTTTTCTTTTTTCTTTCTTTTTTTTCGCGCCCTCTACTGTGAGTTTCTTATTCTTGAAAGCAAGTGGCCTGGAATGTCATGGTTTGTATTTGCTTGTTAGACACTACTGCCCCTGGGTCGAAGCCATGTTAGAGGAGGGAGTTGCTGTTGAGAATGATTGCCATGTTTAGTTTAGAAGTTGCCTCAGCATACCCTTGCTTTGTTTGTGAAGGGAATTGCGCTGAAGGAAAAGCTGCCTTTCCAGGAAGGCAGAACACTTTGGGGCTCACAGGAGCACACTAAGTTAGAGGCTTTAGCACAGATGGGGCTTTTACATTTCTGGTGAGCTGGAAGGTGACAAGTGAAGAAAAAGGATACAGCATTTTATTTAATTAGAAAAACCAAACTCCCTAAAACTAGCCTCCCAAGGGCCTCCGCTGTTATCAGCTTCACAAAGAGCTGTGATAAATGAAAGGAACTGAGCAGAGAAAAGGCTGCTTTCTCTTTGTGTCTCTTTCCCAGCTTCTGTTTGCTCTGCTGTCTCACTCGCTCCCATTGATCAGGCATGTGGAAACATTCCGCCTCCTGCACTCCCATTGTCACCGCCTGGTTGCCAGGCTGCGGTTGGCTTGAATAACTTCACTAAGCCAGGCCTCTCCAAAACCATGCCATCCGGTGCTCTGGATACAGAGCCAGACAGTGCCCTCCCACCCATCCCCCCACTTTCAGGCAATGGAGGGGCACTGTGAAAAAATGTGTGAAAGAACAAGGGAGGTTATGCAGAGATCCAGGTGGAGGAATGAGGGAAAGAAGCAATTTATACCTTAGGAAGAGGCAACAGAGGAAGAAAAGTAGCAATTTCTGGCCTGATTCTCTGTGTTAAAAGGAGTGGATAGTAAAGGATGGAGGGATGGACTCCGAGCCTAAATTTCCAGTGGTTAGAAGGGAGAGAGGCAGCACATTTCCAGGCTGGCATGCTTGCGAGAAACCAATAAAGTGGTGAGGTGAACTAGCCTTGCTCCTCTGTGGAATGAGGAGACAGTGAACAAAACAGGAAAGAGTAAACAGCCAGTTTGTGGCTGGGAGCAATTTATAGGGAGCCCTTTCTCACTAATGCCGTAAACACACCACTTCAGCAAACTAACAGCCACCCCTGCCAAATTCACCAGGGTTAGCTGATACAACTCCATCCTCTTCAATAGAGTTGCACCAGCTTAGGATAGTGACAAATTTGGCCTTGTGTCATAGGGGCCTCTCCAAACACTTTTGTGGGCTGCATCTGACAATGGGAACAGCAGCAGGACTAGTAACCACTACAGTAAGAGTTCGTTCACACACACACACTCTGAGCATATGGAATGCCTATCAAAGCAAACGTCCTGGAAACGGTGAGGGCAACAGTAGTTACCACCAGCCTTCAAGTAATGAGTGATGCTCCTACTGAGAGCCAGCCTTTGTCTGACTTTTGCACAGATGCGTAAAGGTGAGAGGATGCGGATAGCCCTCTCCCGCCTTCCCCAGCCTTCCTTTCCCTCACCTTGGACCCCTTGTGCAGGGGCAAGGCAAAATTGTAGCCGTCTACTCTCTTGACTTGAGCGCAGAGATTTGCTACTTCCCACGAGGTGTTAGAAACCCAAAAGGGGCAGGTATGAGGTGGGTCCATGCCCTTCTCTGAACCAGCTAGCAGAGCTGGCTAATTGTGGAGCACAATGTATGCCTCTTCTGGGGAGTTCCAGGGGGCACATTGTTTGTCCCAGTGTGTCCCACTGCAGGGCAGTGAAACTCCTCACCACCCCCAATGTGGATTGGTGCCGAATAGGTACAAATTGGGTCTGAGCTGGCTACGACATTGAGCCAAATTCCTCCCTGGTATAACTCCACTGACTTCAATAGAGTTAATCCAGAGATGAATCTAGCCTATTGCTCTTAACAATGTTTCATGTAAACAAAATAGCAGTTAACAAGCAATTCTTTGCAAAATGCGTACTGACTCACCGTGTGTCATCTGTACGGGCAAGATCCTCACCTCGTGTAAATTGGCATAGATCCGTTGGCTATAGTGTCATTATATAACCTTCTGTTGTTTTTTCCCTTCTGTTAACTGTTTCCCAGTACCTTGGATCAAAGGAACTGTATAAATAAATTTAATGTGTGGCCTAAGGGGTTAGAGCAGGAGGCTGAAATTGAGATTTCCTGAGTTCTGTTTCTGTTTGACCTTGGGCAACTTCTGAGTGCTTTCAGTTTCCCCATCTGTAGAATGGGACATACTCATCTTCCATAAGTAATGAGAAGCTAAATGTTTGTCATATACTTTGATATTTTCATGAGAAAGGTGCTATAGAAGTGCAGAAAAGTTACATTTTGCTTTGGATCAGTAAGGTATCCTCCGCCTGTAACTACCTGGGAGTTTGAAGGACACTGGAACTGCTGATCTCAGATGATTAGCATAACAATCCTTGTAGATCCGGCTTCATCCTGGGGCTAAAGCCTGGCTTGTTCAATCCAATTTCCAGTCTCTGCTCTTTCTTTAGCAGGCTAATTATACCACCAGGACAGTGAAAATGACCTTCTTAAAGAGACACTGCACCGTTCCTACTTACCAGTCAAAACACGTGGGAAGAAAGGGTACCCCAAAAACGGAGTGACATCGTTCAAACAAATCATAACATGCACTAGACAAAATGATAGAGCCAAACCAATGGCAAAGCACTTTTCTGAAGTTCACAGTGGTAATTTGTGTACTGTTGGTCAACAATGAAATTCATTTATAAAGATCTTCCAAGGCAAAGTCCAGTGACGAGTAATTGGGGGCCCTGCATCAGACCAAGTTCAGGGAAGAAGAGATCTCACATAAACTGTCTCACATAAAGAAAAGGAGTACTAGTGGCACCTTAGAGACTAGTACTCCTTTTCTTTTTGCGAATATGGACTAACACGGCTGCTACTCTGAAACCTGTCTCACGTAGACACCCATAACTGAGAGCACTGGGCTGGAAAGCTTCTGCAGCATTGGTTTCTGTCATTAGTCATCCTAGCCTCATTCTGTCTATGTAGGATGAAGCCCCCTCCCTCTTCCAGTTCTGCTAAGTCTGTCCTCATCCTGATGGGGCACTGTAGCTCAGGAGCGGACCAAAATGCAACTCTTAGAGTTCCCTGGTGTCATAGTTTTAAGAGACAAGTAACTGCATGGATTTTGACAGAACAGTGTATGCTGGAACCTGCCATTTTTGTGTTAAAAGATGCAGGAATCTGTAAACAGTTTAATTTTCTGCTAATTGCCCGTAGCCCAGGGGCTCCACGTAAGTTGCTATTGTGGTCCTAAGAACAAGTATGATTGCTCCTGAAGACCTTGCAGGGCCTTTATTCACTCTAGCACAAATAAAATTATTTCCAGGAAGGTTGGTTTGATTGTATTACAATAGAATCTCAGAGTTATGAACACCTCGGGAATGGAGGTTGTTCGTAACTCTGAAATGTTCCTAACTCTGAACAAAACGGTATGGTGGTTCTTCCGAAAGTTTCCAACAAAACATTGCCTTTGAAACTTTACTGTGCAGAAGAAAAATGCTGCTTTTAACCATCTTAATTTAAACGAAACAAGCAACAGTTTCCTTACCTTGTCAAATGTTTTTTTATTTTTTCCTTTATTTTTTAGGTAGTTTACGTTTAGGTACTGTACTGTATTTGCTTTTTTAATTTTATTTTGTGTCTCTGCTGCCTGATTGCTAACTTCTGGTTCCAAATGAGGTGTGTAGTTGACCAGTAAGTTCGTAACTCGGGTGGTTTGTTACTCTGAGGTTCTGCTGTACACATTGGTGTTCTGAGTGGCTTTGCAAAGAACTACACAATAGTTTGAGTTGTTAGAACTACGGCAGGAGCCATCATACATCTTTTTTTCCATAGAAGAAAACACAATATAATATTTTGTTGCTGACCAGCAGTTTGGCCAAGGTCATCCCTGGTGTGTAATCAATGAATTCAGCAGAGTTATATTATTAAGGATGAATTTGACCTGAGGCAGCTTTTCTTTATGTAAGCACCTATTCGTTACTAGTGGCAAGGAAGATGCACTTTGTAGGTTTGGGAGGATTTGGTAGGTGAAACCAGTTGAATTTGTTGGATTGTGTATGCTCTCCAAATTTCCTAGATCCTGGATTGAGAGAAAATAGCTCCCTGGAGGGAAAAGCTCTCCATGTAGATGGGAAAGAAGTGTGGCCATTATGAGCTGTAATTTAAAAAGAGGCTTGTGTGTGTTCAGGGGAAAGATACCTACTGAAAGAAAAAGGGAAAACTGTCAGTAGCCGTCAGGGAGGAAACCCTGACTGGGTGCAGCTGAACAGAGCCAGAGTGAAAAGGGATTGCTGACAGTGGGTAAGTGTTGCTGGGGCACCGCTGAAGATGTTCCTTCGTATTTTTTTTAATTACCATAATTAGAGCTACGAACGGTCACTTCAGCCATTTTGGTTATATTGAGGTGCTGTTTGTTATCCTGAACATGGGGAATATTTAGTAGACAAAATTGCCCTATCTAATACTAGTTTGTACCCTCTCTCCAAGGGGTAATGGAAGGTAAAACTTCTGCCTGTTATATACTCTGGTGCAACCAGGCAGACCAGGAACAAAACGAAATGCATAGATTGTGCAGATGCATCAGTCACACTTCGCTCCAAAGCCATTAATGATCATTCGTGTTCTCTAAGACACCATGAAAAAGGAGAATCAGTTTCCCAATTCATGGCAGCTCTGAAGAGGCCTTTTGAACACTGTGAATCTGATGCTGTGATAAACTATATTCTTTGTGACTGGCAGGTCTGTGGTCTATGTAGCCAGGCAGTTCAGAAGTGCCTGTGGTTGGAGCCTGATCTCGCATACCAAAAGGCTGTGGAAATGGTGCTTTCTATGGAAACTGCTGTAAGAGGATCCCATGTGCTGAGTGCCTCTACAAAGGCCATAAGATAACAGCAACATTTTCAAGCATAAGAGGAAGATTTTCAGAGGTACAAGTGGCAGCTAGGTGCCCATCTCCCACTGGATTTTACCAGATGCGGCAGGGTGGTTATTCATAAGCAGTGTGTGGGGGTAAAGGTTGATATTCCAGCATTGTGGTAATAAAAAAGGAAATATTGAACATGCCTGAAAGAGAAAAAAATGACTGCAGGAAAGACTAATACTGGTAAATGAGGGGTGTAGGGTGGAGGTAGCAAGAAAAAGGGCTTGCACTCCCTGAAACAGGACTAGGGAAATGATAGAGAATAACTTGGCAGGAAAATCGACTACTTATCCTCACTGTGTTAGAGCCTCTTCGTGGCCTCTGAGGAGTCTGTTTTTGGAAAGATAATCATTTTAGGATGGGAGCTGCAGCATCTCTTGTCTCAGATGCAGTGTATTGTAACAAACAGTCTGATTTTTCCCTGCTGTCTACCAAAGTTGCTGTGGATATTCACAGGGAAACCAGTGACCACAACAAGGACTATGGACAAGCAGGATGGACTTCAGGGACAAGCTCCTAGGTTGCCCTGTTCATGGTGAATGTGTCTGTCCATTCCTGATGAACCAGTTTGGTTTGAAAAGACCCAGCTGAATTAGCCTGAAACTCACATGACAAAAGGTGAACGAGATTTTTCTACAGTGTGGCAAATACAAACTCCTGTCTTAAAGGGGGAACTGAATAGCACAAAAGATGACATTGTGAGAAATCCTTTCCCCTGTCTAACCTTGGCCATTCAAGCTTTACACCACCTAGGATTCCTATGTCAGTATCTAATATCCCTCACTCATTCCTTCAAAATGTGTTGAAATAATGGTAATCATTTATAAGGATCAAGGCTGTCCTTTTGCATGTACCGGGTGTGTGGCTGCTCAGGGCCCAATGCTTTTGACTCTATCAACAACCCCGTACACCTACAGTCTCCCCGATTTGCTAGTCCGTGTTCTGCACCTCCATATTACATGTTGAACTTAAACTTGGAGCCCAGCCTTTGCTGGCCACCCTGTTTCCCCCTTGCCTCCACAGGCAAGCACTTTGATCTAACCTTTCCTCTTCCACTGACAAGTACCCAATCACCTTCCCTGATGGTAGAACTTTTCCATTGAAAATGTGCTATACCACTACTGAAATGTTCCTGAAAAACCCATGTGTTTTATACAGGGCTTGGCCAAACCTGGATTCAGCTTTTACTAGGTTATTCAGAACAGGAATTCTGGATTACATTCTGTTCTCCTCTTCCTATCACCTCTCTGGCATTATCCACCTTCCCCCCTTGTCCCAGCAATTTCTTCCTCACACTGCTGCAGTGATTCATTATTTTGCTTTGGAGCACAGAATCATAGATTGTGAGGAAGAGGATCTAGAAGTAAGGATGATTTAGAGCAGGGGTGGGCAAACTACAGGCTGCGGGCCGCGTCATGCCTTTCAGGCCTTTTAATCCAGTCCTCGAGCTTCCGCTGGGATGTGGGGTTGGGGGCTTGCCCCGCTCTGGTGCTCCAGAGGGGGAGTGGGGTTGAGGGCTTGCTGCGCGGCTCCCGGAAGCAGCGGCATGTCCCCCCTCCAGCTCCTATGTGTAGGGGCAGCCAGGGGGCTCTCTGCACGCTGCCCCCGCCCCAAGCGCTGCCCACGCAGCTCCCACTGGCCATGAATCACGGCCAATGGGAGCCACACGGGCAGCACCTGTGGACGGAGCAGCGTGCAGAGCTGCCTGCCTGCGCCTCCATGTAGGAGCCGGATGAGGGACAGTTGGTTGCTTCCGGGAACTGCCTGAGGTAAACGCTGTCTGGAGCCTGCACCCCTGAGCCCCACACCCCTGCTCCAGCCCTGATCCCCCTCCTGCCCTCCAAATCCCTCGATCCCAGCCCGGAGCACCCTCCTGCACCCCAAACCCCTCATCCCCAACCCCATCCCAGAGCCTGCACTCCCAGCTGGAGCCCTCACATCCCCCTGCTCCCCTGCCCCAGCCCTGATCCCCCTCCTGCCCTCCGAACCCCTGGGTCCCAGCCTGGAGCACCCTCCTGCATCCCAAGCCCCTCATCCCTAGCCCCACCCCAGAGCCTACATTCCCAGCCAAAGCCCTCAGCCCCGGCCTGCAGCCTCCTCCCACACCGTGAACTCCTCATTTCTGCCCCAACCCAGAGCCCCTACCCCCAGCTGGAGCCCTCGCCCTCTCCCAACCCCCAATTTCGTGAGCATTCGTGGGCCGCCATGCAATTTTTATACCCAGATGTGGCCCTCAGGCCAAAAAGTTTGCCCACCCCTATCTTAAAGCATTCAGTAAAGGAGGAAATGTGACCAACAGGATCCTTCTGTGTCACAGTGGCAAGGAAGGGAAGCACTGCCCCAGACAGCATCATTCTCCCTTTCCCCCAATCCCTTTCACATTCTTCTGTGTTCCCTCTGTGTGACTTCCCTTCATTCTCCTGGATCTCTCCCTTCCTCTCTCTCTGTCTCTCTTTTTAATCTTTCTTCTGCCCCTCACCCTCCTAACACTCTGATCTGTCTCCATTACTGATCTTCCTCCACTCCTCATTCTCAATTTTTCTGATCCTCTTAACATAAAATAAAATAATGAATTGGTCCAGACTCCTAAATCTTAGGGGTGAAGTTTTAATGATATTGTCTCTTTAAGGAATCCCTAATTCCTAACACCCATCTCCTCCCCCACCTGAGAACCAATTAAAACTCAATGAATTCAAGGAGAGGCTTTTGTGCATCACATGTGCTTGACTAACAAAGCCTTCTCCAGGCTGGAATAAAAGCTTCTATTCAGCAGCCAGTTTGTTCTAATTCAAATCACTTCCATTCCAGCATCCCCTCCTTCCTTGTTCCTCACTGGGTTCCCAGGCCAAGACTGCCTGCCTGAATGTAGCCCAGCCCTGAGCTTTACTCTCCCCCTTTCACTGTGCAAACTTGGTCTTGTGGCAACAATCTGAGGAGCAGAGGACAGGAAGACAACTCCATGTTTGTAAGTTCTAGGGGCCGTGGTAACTGATACCTGCAGGCAAAAAAAAAAAAGGTTCTGCTGGGTGGGGTGGTGACCTACTGCTACACACTGCCATGCAGGAGACCCAGCTTCAACTCCCACAGGCAGTGGGGAGACTAAGACCATGTGTACCATAAGAATTAGCCCAGATTTCAACCAACTGCAGTTACATCCGTGCAAAATCCCTTATGTAGCCTACCAGGATAAGTTCTACCAGTGTAAATCGGTTTTCCTCGTCTACACTGGGGGTTGCAGTGTCAGTGTAACTACACCAACGGCTGGAGTCAGGGAGAAGTCTCAGTGAAGACAAGGTATAAGGGAGTTTAAATTTTATTCTGGTCCACCCAGCATATAAATTACATTATCAGGGAAGCAGAGGATAACTCCTTTCTAGTGCCACCCCTGGAAAATAATAACAGAGGCTCTAATGAGGTGATTTGTCTGTGACATGAAGTATTTTTCATGTTATATTTAATTTATCTTATGTCACAGATTTTAAAATGTCACCACAAAATTTTGCAACCACAGATCTATCTTTGGCCCATCTTCTGTAAGAACATGATGCCCCAATCAGAGTTGGTTATCAGGCTATTCTCCCTTATGTGAAACATTATCTATTCAATGTTTCCATCTGTCCCTTACTGACTACTGTTATCTAAGCACCTTACAAAGTTCTACGAGTTACGGTAACAAGGATCTCTGTCCCCCACCTTCCAGCTCCCAGTTGTCGGGGAGGAGGGTTTCCCTATTTTTTTTGCTATTGTGGGAAAGCTAAGTTGAAGTGAGTTGTACATTTAATTATTAAGGTGTCAAAGCACAGGTGCATTCTTACTGCTTATGGGAGTGAGTTCCAGTGCTGGGGCCAGCAGCCAAGAAAGCCCTATTTCCAGTGCTCATGAGTCTCATCCTTGTAGTTGACACATCTATAGTATCTGAAGGACGTACCTGTCATCGGGCAAAATGACTGAGCGGTCTCTTGGGTGGCTTGAGCCATTCCCATGAAGAGCTTTGAAGATTAGGGTCCAAACTTTGAAGCTGTCTTGAGATTAATTGGGGAGCCAGTGCTCTGAGCAGAGCACTGGGGTGATGTGCTGTAGGGACCTGGGTTGTATGGTAGCTGGGCTACTGTACCCTAAACCAATTAGAGCTTTTTCAGGGTTGGCATTTCCATCCCTAGGTGTAATGCATTGCAGTTATCAAGTGTGGAGGTGAACAATGGCTAATATCCCTGTGACCAAATCTGAGTCCGACAGGATGGGGTGCAGTTTCCTAGCCAACCTTTCACAGAAGAATGTGTTTTAACAAACATCACTATTTGAGTGTCCACTAACAGTGAAGCATCCAGAAGGACTCCCAGATGTATTGCATGCCAGGGATACCTTTGTTCTGAAGTCAACTTTTCATTGTACTTCAGTATGGGATGAAAGCAGCTGCTAATGAACTTCATTAGGTGAGTTTTGAGTCTCCATTTCGAGAGAAAGCGATCAGGGGTAAAAAAAAAAAAAAGGTGGGGATGAGCTCAGGGTGTGCAAAGATGCAGACTGTGCTACCAGACAAATGCAATCTGTGTCCACGTATAGTTGGGTTACCATTTAGGTAGATGCTAAGCAAATCAGTGTGTGTTTTAAGTTGTGTCCCAGTGTACTAACTACTGGACATATCAGTGAAGCATAGGTGAAAGGTGGCAATATAAATCAGCTTTGTTACATCAGTAAAAACCACAGCAGATTTGAATTTCACTTGTCAGTCACTCTGGATGTGAGAATTTATTTGGTAGGGCTAGATCATGGCCAGAAGCCAACCGGCTCTAGAATAAGTTAATTATGAATAAGATAAACTGATTTAAGCCCACTTTAATTCTGAATATCCACGGGTTTCATGGGGCTTAAATAATCCACTTTCAATTTACACCTTCAGTTAATTTGGATATACTTTTCTGAATACCCTTGTGTAGATAAGCCCTTAGGTGAGAAGGCAGAATTACTCATCCAGAAAGTCTAACTGGGGACTTAAATGATATATAGTTTAATAACTGGGATGTACTGTAGATTGACATCCTTCCCCTGATTGGGCAGGGCAGTTATACTCCCAGTGTGGCATGGCTTTGGAGTTGATATTTCATGACTGAAAAGCTTACTCACCACATCCTACTCATGAGGTCCTACACTTCTCAAATTCAGCATGAACGTGATCTGTTCCTGCCATTTTAGTACTTTGTATGGCAAAAAGGGCCAAGTCACTGACTATGGTCAAACCTGCTCTTTGGCCCTTGCCTTCACACAACTTCTGCTGCTTCAGATCCGGTGGTATACATTTAGATGGAGTTATGACCTACCATTCTATGAAACTGACTGGTGATTTTATTCATGGGGATGAACTTGGAAGGAGACCCACAGAAGGTTAATGGTGGACTAGTAACCAAAATACTAATGATTGTTAGATATTAGGTTCTGGAAACTCTCAAAATGTATTAGCTACTTTACAAACACAGAGGAAGACAGAATCCCTGTTTTGTGCTTGACGTGGTCAGGTTATTGAGTACTTGGGAATTTCCTGTCTCTTTATATTGTTCAGGTACTCTAGTGCCGTGCCAATCGACACGAGCTATACATTTATCTGCAGCTATGGAACTGATTTTTATTGCAGTCTTCCTGAGAGTATTATAGAAGCAATTATAAGCACCATCTATCAGAACTTGCACTGATGGAATGCACACAATGGTGCATTCAGTAGCTTCAATGGAGACTGGCCACTGTGTGTCCCAAAAATTTCACCTTGGTATCTAGAAGTTCTCTGGGCCTGATTCTTTATTTACTCTCTAGTGTAAATGAGGACTAACTCTAAAGTTAATGGAATTACTCTAGGGCAAAAGTGGTATAAAGGATTACAGAATCTGGCCCTCTATTTCTGGGAACTACAATCCAGTTTGCCTAAGTAAAGACCAATGTTGGCTTTGTGGGAGATCATTAAGAATTATTGAAGACTCAGGCAGGGTCTGTTAAGCTCTCCAGTGTGGGGCCAGCAAATACATTGCCACAAGGCACATCAAAACTTATCATGCCGTTTATCATCTTGTAAGAGAAAAAGATCTTGATGTAAAGCCCATTCTAAAAGGATTTTCAATGTCATGACACCCATTAGGTGTGGTGTCTCTGGAAGCAGATAACCCAAGACCTTGAGCAGACAGTTTTGGTTTCCCACTACAAGGCCCCTATATTTATAAGGGACATGAGATGAACCAGCTGACCCCAGGTTTTTTGGGTTTCTATGCAGCATAGGACATGTAAAACTCCTTGCCTGAGGAGGTTGTGAAGGGTAGGACTATAACAGGGTTTAAAAGAGAACTGGATAAATTAATGGAGGTTAAGGCCATTAATGGCTATTAGCCAGGATGGGTAAGGAATGGTGTCCCTAGCCTGTTTGTCAGTGGGTGGAAATGGATGGCAGGAGAGAGATCACTTGATCATTACCTGTTAGGTTCACTCCCTCTGGGGCACCTGGCATTGGCCCCTGTTGGTAGACAGGATACTGGGCTGGATGGACCTTTGGTCTGACCCAGTGTGGCCATTCTTATGTTTATGTTCTTATGTGTAATACCAGCTAGTTCCCTCTCTACCTTTGACCAGAGCAACTTCCACCTCAGCAAACCTCTGACAATCCTGGCTGCGTCCTGCTTCTCTGTGACATCTCCTCCAGCCTCTGGCAGGACTCCGCCAACTGTCTGTGAGATACCATTACTGCTGATTACCCCTTCCATAAACTTAAAAAATGTCTTTGAGGAAGAAGGCAGAGACAGAGGAAGAAATGTAAGAATTTGAACTTGGAGAATGTGATGAGAGAACACCTAGAGAACGAGAGAGTGTTATTAGTTACTAAGACTGGTAGGTCCTATGCGTGCTTAGGTGAGCTGATGAGCCCTGTATCTTATCCCTCCCATTTGAATGGAGAATCTCTATTTTGGTCACAAATTTATCACAACAGATAATCCTCATGCTATAAATTCATACTGTTTGCATCATCACGTTCTATTGATATTGGAGAGATTATGACATTGTGACAGAAATGTGTCAATCCTCATAACATTCCTGCAACAATGGCGACCTGCAGGGACTAGCAAATTCTCTCCTCCTACCCATGGAAGAGTAGGGTGAAGAGCTCACCTTCTTCTGAAGCAAGAGGTAAACTGTAATCATCCCTTTATTCATATATATATAACCATGGCATGGCATATGGCAATGCTAAGCCCAGCTGCTACCCACTTAGAGATGAAGATGTTTTTGCTGGTAGAGACATCACCAAATTTTATGTTTGCTTCTGTGCCTGTGTTTCTTTCTCCCGACTTAAATGGAGTTGGGTACCCATTACTCTTGCTATCAAAATACTTCTGCATCCTGACCTCTGTTTGGATAAGCATAGCTTTGCACACCTTTCCATACAATGATTTACGTACCCCAAAACACGTAAGGCAAATTCAATCCCATGGTGGCATGCAAATGAAAAAGAGGGGACAATAGAAATGTGCATAACATACCTGATTTTCAGGAACTAACATATTTGGTGTACAGGATGATTTTTTAAGTGCTAGGTTAATTCTGGGCAACAATGTGACACTGAACATTTCTGTCACAATGTCATAATCTCTCCAATACCAACAGAACATGATGATGCAAACAGCATGAATTAGGTTGAGTTTTGATACCCGTGCCCCCCAAATTCTGGCCAGAGGACTCCAGGCAAGCTCAGCTGTAGCCAGAGCATATTTTGCCAACTGATATGGACAGAAACCTGCAGGAGGATGGGAACTGGACTGATTGGATTAAAAAAAAATCTTTCCTTTGCTGGGAGGTAGTTAATGCTGGTGGTTCAGAGACAGTTGCAGAAAGCACTTTTCTTTCCTAATTGTGTTACTCTTGTCTAGCACTTACTGTCTGAGGATCTCAAAGCACTTTATGCACAGCCTTGCTGTGAGGTTGGGAAGAATTTATCCCTGTTTTACAGATGGAGGAATTGTGCCACAGAGAGGTGAAATAGCTTACCCAAAGTCAGCAATTCAGTGGCAGGGCTAAGAATAGCGCTCAGATCTAAGGACCCCCTGCCTTGTGCTTTACCACATGACCATCCCTCCTTTTTAAGCTTCCCACTGTCTAGTTACTAGATTGAAAGCTCTTCAGAGCAGGGACTGACTACCACTCTATTTGTAGAATGCCTACCACAATGGGGTCCCTTTCTTGGTTGGTCCCTAGAACCTACTGTAGTAAACATGCATAATAACTGATGGAAACAGGAAATGCTAAGTCTGAGCTCATATAGCCTGATGAGCAGAACAATCACCTCCTGGGTGACACAGCTGAATACTCTTCATTCTGATGAACACACTGACCTTCACCTCTGGTTCTCTGCATTTGTGTCCTGTTTCTCATCAGTAAAATGAGTTTGATGGTCTCAATCCATTTCAAACCGGAAAACGGTTTCCACTTCAAAACAAAGTGCAGTCAGTCTGGAAGGAGAGTCTCAAGTCTGACCTAAGACTAAATTACATCTGACCCTGAGACAGGGAGGCCCCTCCAGGTCAGGGACAAGGGCATTGTCAGGACACTGGGATCTTGCACTGTAATTAGCCAGCAAAGATATCAAATACCTCTGTTTCCAGCATTCCTGTCCTTAAAGTGACATGAGCACAAAAAATAACACTGTCCAAAAGACTGAACAGACTTACTGATTTCCCTCTGTTCTGCAGCAAACTACTTCTGCACTCCTAAATCCACTGCCACAGCCCTTTGCTATCCCCAGCATCCAGGAATGGATTTGCCTGGCAGACTGCATAGCTTTCAGGACTACATAATGATCAACCATCCTGAACGCAGTTTGTAGAACTAATTGGAGTGTGTAAGGGTGATCTCCCATTTCAAGAATTCTCCTGACTTAAAAGCTCCTTTCCCCATTAACAACTCTCTTCTCCCCCCACCCCCCTCTCAGCTTGTTTCAGGGACCAGAGGGGTTTTCTTGGATTCAAAACAAAAACATGGACGCTATGGTGAATATCTGTTTTGTAAAAATATTGCTGTTGACTTTTTGGGGAGGGAAACTGAGCAGGGATGAAGAGGGATGCTTTTGCAGCTAAAGCACAAGGTGGGAGACAGATTAGCTGGGCTCTATTTCTGTCTTCACTTCAGACTTGCTGTGTGACCATGGGCAAGTCACTTAAGCCAAAATTTTAAAAAGTAACCACTGGTTTCCCAGGCCCAATGTAAGACACCTTAGGCCTGACTTTCAGAGATGGTGAGCACCTGCAGCTCCCATTGGCTTCATGTGAAGCTGTGGGTGTTCGGTGCATCTGAAAATCAGGCCTACGGTATCTCAGGTTGGGGCTCCCAAATCAGTAGCAACTTTTGAAAAATGGGCCTTTACTGCTTCAGGTTCCCCATCTCTTAAAAGTGAATAATGATAAAAACTCAGAGGGTGTTTTTAAGGCTTGACTCATATTTGGAAAGCACTTTGTGATCCTCAGATGGAAGGTGCTAAAGAAAGGCCTAAAACTTTAAATAACATATAGAAAAAAAAAGAAACCATCCTAAACTAGGGCATTACAACTATGTAGTCAGATTACAAGTCAAATGAGACAAAATGTTTCAAGCCCGAGCATGACTCCACTAACATCAATCTAATTCAGGAGCTACTCCTCTGAAGTCAGTGGAGTGGCTCCAGTGTTGAACTAGTGGGAGATCAGAATCAGGCCCTTCATTGTCTAATATATTAGATGACAGATGTGTGTGACACCTTTGGGACTTTATTTTTCCCAAAAAGCTGAGGGATTTACCACAATCATCCCCTGTCTCTTATTACATCTGTCTGAAAAACTTTTAATTGTGGATTTTATATTGATTTTTTTCTTTTTCATATTTTAAAGAGAAGTAGATCATTAGGGTATTTTACAGTGCCCCTTCATTCTAAGAATATCTCCCTTGGCTCTCCTGCATTCCTGGGGTTTTGGGGGAGCATGTCCCCATATTCCTACTTATTTTCATAACAGATTTTCCTTGTGGGAAATGGCTTTGGACAGCTAATTTGGAAGATGGTGATGGTTGGCCTTGATAGTGCTGTGACTGCCAGCTAGCTAGTGGCTTTGGGAAATACTTTGTGCCACAAGGGAATTCTTTTTTATACCTCTTAAGAAAAGAAGCAGTGAATCTGCTAGTCTACTTCAGCAGCTATGGAAAGGATTGCGTGGGCATGTCGTAGGTGGGAAGGCCGTATCCTGGAAAAAATGGAATAAGGACCCAAATGTAGCAAAACCAGCCTAGAGGAAAGTCCCTAGCAAGGAAGAGAGCAGAGAGATAAATATAAAAGGGTTGGGAAGAGTGAGCAAGGGCTACAAGGGCAAGAATGGACAAATAGGAGGAGAAGAAAAATATTCCAAACTGGATCATAAGCAGTGCAGAATCAGACCTCTTCTTCAGTGAGAGATCAGATTGTTTGGCCTTGGGTCATAGGTGAGCCAACATGGCTCTAGGTCAAGATGATTTATTGATCCCATGTTAGTTCCAAACTCAAAATACTATTATTTTTTAAATCAAGATTTTCCTATTAGGAAAAGGATAGATAATAAAACAGAAAATTATCACAATGCCACTATATAAATCCATAATATGCCCACGCCTTGAATACTGCATGAGTTCTGGTCACCTCATCTCAAAAAGGATATATTAGAATTGAAAAAGGTACAGAAAAGGACAACAAAAATGATTAAGGGTCTGGAAAAGCTCCCATATGAGGAGAGATTAAAAAGACTGGGTCTTTTCAGCTTGGAAAAGAGATGACTGAGGGGGGATATGATTGAGGTCTATAAAATCATGACTGGTGTGGAGAAAGTAAATAAGGAAGTGTTATTTACTCTGCATAACACAAGAACTGGGGAGTCACCAAATGAAATTAATAGACAACAGGTTTAAGTCAAACACAAGGAAGTACTTCTTCACAAAATGCACAGTCAACCTGTGGAACTCATTGCCAGGGGATGTTGTGAAGGCCAAAACTATAACGAGGTTCAGAAAAGAATTAAATCAGTTCATGGAGGATAGGTACATCAATGGCTATTAGCCAAAATGGTCATGGATGCAACTCCATGCTCTGGGTGTCCTTAGCCACTGATTGTCAGAAGCTGGGACTGGATGACAAGGGATAAATCACTGTTCTATTTATCCCTCTGAAGCACCTGGCAATGGCCACTGTCAGAAGACAGAATACTGGGCTAGATGGACCATTGGTCTGACCCCAGTATGGCAGTTCTTATATTCTAAGGTTGTCCAAGCTGTGTGAAGCATTTAAAGGCACAGCAACAACCTGCCTATTTCACATTCCCTAGCGTGAAAGGGATCCACAAAAAGTATGAGTGAATGATGTGTATAGTGTGTTGGACCCCTGGAAAAGGTTCTTCTTTAAGAGATGATATTCCTGGTCATAGACACCTGCTCCAGTTGCATAGCTAGAGAAGGATGGCAGTTCTTTTTTCAGTACAATGTCCATTAGATGAACTTGGTCACTGTGACTTGCTTGATAAAATGATTAGGAAAATATTCTTCAACTTCTGACAAAAGAATTACAATAAGTGGTGTGGCAGACATGGGGGTGAGGAAAATTATACTGTTGCCGCCATGCAGAGCGGAGAATACAGAATGGGTACTATATGTCTATCTCCAGGACTTTCAGACTTGCAGCTATAGAAACCTAAATCAAGGCCATTTGAACCCAAAAATCACCTGGGTCTTTGCACTCCATATATTCTCATGGAACTTCTCTCTCCCTTCCCCCTACAAAGGGAAGGAAGCTCAGACAGTGAGTGATTGCACAGCCTACAAAGCTGTTCCTACAGTCTGAAGATGGTGTTTTGCCTGGGAAGACACTGGTGTCTGTCTTGATTAGGATACAATACCTGATATAAGTCACGTAACAGATACAAACAAAATACCTTGGCAAAGCCCTGAGGAACCAGGACAGTCTGAGCTGCTTAAGAAGATTTGTGAGATGTATTTATGTCCTGGGCACTGGATTTGGTTTTAACCGGCCCTGTTACAGGAGTTTCAGCGTACAAGAAGATGCTCTTTTTCTATTCACCCTTTCCTCAAATGGCCAACAGATTTTCCAAAATCTTATTACTTAAAATCTCAGTGTAACCCAGGTTGCTTTAACACCATCCTCAGCATGGGAATGCTATAAAGGGTGGCTAGGGTGGGATTTGTGGCGCAAATGTCCATTTATTGACGATTAGAAAGTGAGTGGAAGTTTTAAATCACAGATTGTGTTATAACACAGGTGGGGCATTGACTATATCATGAGCAAGAGTGAATGCTTTTGAGAGGGACAGAAAAACAGCTTCTGCTGCCAGATGTACTCTAGTCCTGCAAGTAAGAACATAAGAATGGCCATGCTGGGTCAGACCAATGGTCCATCTAAGCTAGAATCCTGTCTTCCAGCAGTGCTTGGTGCCAGATGCTTCAGAGGGAATGAACAGAACAGGGCAATGATTGAGTGGTCCATCCCCTGTTGTATAGTCCCATCTTTTTGGCAGTCGGAGATTTAGGGACACCTGGAGCATGGGGTTGCATCCCTGACCATCTTGGCTAATAGCCATTAATAGACCTATCCTCCATTAACTTCTCTAATTGTACTTTTGGCCATCATAGCATCCCATAGCAATGAGTTCCACAGGTTGACTGTGCATTGTTTGAAGAAGTACTTTTGTTCATGGTTTTATAGGCTTCTATTATATATCCTCTTAATCATCTTTTTTCTAAGCAGAACAGTTCCAGTCTTTTTAATCTCTCTTCATATGGAAGCTGTTCTATATCCCTCATCATTTTCATTGCCCTTCTCTGCACCTTTTCCAATCCTAATACATCGTTTTTGAGATGAGGTGACCAGAACTGCATGCAGTATTCAAGGTGTGGGTGTACCATGGATTTATACAGTGGATTGTGACTGTTCTTGTTTTGTCTGTCCCTGTGCGTGATCACTCAGTGCTGTGGGGGAGAGGGTCGGGAACAGCTCATATGAATCTGATCCCGCTGAACTGCTCTGCGAGGCATATATTCATGCTCTTCCCAAGCATTGTAATGGGACCCAGTTCCTGTGAGCGTATGCTTCTGCTGAGCACTAAGCAGAGACTATCCAAAGTACAGGATAGCTCTTTGGGCCCAATTCTCCATTGCCCTTCACTTGGTGTAGTCATGTACATCAGTGCAAAGTGAGTGTAAAACACTGCCATTCTAATGTGGTGGGCAAGGCGCAGGACAATAGAGAATCAAGCCCATATTGTATAGTCTTCTAATTAGGAATAAGAGCTATGTCCCAAACTGCAACCAACTTCCTGTCTGATTGCACATTACGAATCCCCCTTCTGTCTCCAAATCTCTCTGTTTACCCACCTCGCCACATGCCTTCTCTTTCTACCATTTCCCGCACATGCTTTCTCTATTCCTATCTTCACTTCTACAGATTCTTCTTGTATCTCAGACCCAAACTACAGCCTCTCACTATTCCCTGCCCTGATGCATTTCTCTTCCCCTTTTCTCTCTGTCCTTCTCTCTAGCCTTCCCATCTCTGTTACATACCCCAAACTCCCTTTCTCCCCAACCAGGCCCTCACTTTGACGCCTCTACTCCTCCCAAATCCCCTTCTGTCTTACTCAAATCCTTACTCCAAATACTTATTCACACTTGTGCTCCTAAAAATGTGTAGGCCTGTAGGTACAGAAAACCGTGGAGAGCTGTGCAACTGCTTTGAGTGGTGATGGCAGGGGCATCAGCAAGGAACATGAAAATGATGTTCCCTCGCCCCCATTGTGGCACCTGTACTATCCATTCTGTAATGCCTGGCTAGGGCATTATCCACAGGATGCAGGCAACAGTAGAGAGATAGGGTGGCATCAGCTTTAAAAAGCCCCTCAGGCCATTGCAGAAGATCTACAAAGTAGCATGAGCTGAAGGTAGCAGAGGCTGAGAGAGAGATACTCTCCAGCATAGGGATTGGGCAATGAAACTCTCGGTCTCTGATGTAACAAGTAGTATTCCAATTGTCACTTTTTAGAACTCTGAAGCTGATCCTGGAACTAGGGTCTGCTTACTGGCGGCAATCTTTCACTGACTGCCAAATTCAGCTAATCAGGCTTCAAAGTAGAGGAGGGGAGGCCTGTAATGGGGTAAAATAGGTTTGATTTCACCCCCCCAACCCCCAATTCTGATCTGCCTAGTGAAGGCGAGGGGAGAGAGATTGGAAGCAGTGCCCCTACCAGAGGGCACTGAGCAGTCTGGTGACAGGGGAGAAGGACTGGAAGATGTTCCCCCTATATACTGGGTGCTGGACTGAGGGACTGGGTGAAAGTTACTGGGGATAACAAGCTAGGAATAAAGGTAGTACAGGAACCAGCAGCTATGATAAAGATCTGTGCCAATGTTACTTAGGGTATGTCTACACTACGGAATAGGGTCGAATTTATAGAAGTCGTTTTTTTAGAAATCGGTTTTATATATTCGAGTGTGTGTGTCCCCACAGAAAATGCTCTAAGTGCATTAACTCGGCGGAGTGCTTCCACAGTACCGAGGCTAGAGTCGACTTCCAGAGTGTTACACTGTGGATAGCTATCCCACAGTTCCCGCAGTCTCCGCTGCCCATTGGAATTCTGGGTTGAGATCCCAATGCCTGATGGGGCTAAAACATTGTCGCGGGTGGTTCTGGGTACATATCGTCAGGCCCCCCTTCCCTCCCTCCCTCCCTCCGTGAAAGGAAGGGCAGACAATCGTTTTGCGCCTTTTTTCCTGAATTACCTGTGCAGACGCCATACCACGGCAAGCATGGAGCCTGCTCAGGTAACCGTCACCGTATGTCTCCTAGGTGCTGGCAGACATGGTACTGCATTGCTACACAGTAGCAGCAAGCCATTGCCTTCTGGCAGCAGACGGTGCAATACGACTGGTAGCCGTCCTCGTCGTGTCCGAGGTGCTCCTGGCCACGTCGGCTGGGAGCGCCTGGGCAGACATGGGCGCAGGGACTAAATTTGGAGTGACTTGACCAGGTCATTCTCTTTAGTCCTGCAGTCAGTCCTATTGAACCGTCTTATGGTGAGCAGGCAGGCGATACGGATTGCTAGCAGTCGTACTGTACCATCTTCTGCCGGGCAGGCAAGAGATAAGGATGGCTAGCAGTCGTACTGTACCATCTTCTGCCGAGCAGCCATGAGATGTGGATGGCATGCAGTCCTTCTGCACCGTCTGCTGTCAGCCAAAGATGTAAAAGATAGATGGAGTGGATCAAAACAAGAAATAGACCAGACTTGTTTTGTACTCTTTTGCTTCCCTCCCTCCCCTGTCTAGGGGACTCATTCCTCTAGGTCACACTGCAGTCACTCACAGAGAAGGTGCAGCGAGGTAAATCTAGCCATGTATCAATCAGAGGCCAGGCTAACCTCCTTGTTCCAATAAGAACAATAACTTAGGTGCACCATTTCTTATTGGAACCCTCCGTGAAGTCCTGCCTGAAATACTCCTTGATGTAAAGCCACCCCCTTTGTTGATTTTAGCTCCCTGAATCCAACCCTGTAAGCCGTGTCCTCAGTCGCCCCTCCCTGCGTCAGAGCAACGGCAAACAATCGTGCATCTGAGTTGAGAGTGCTGTCCAGAGCGGTCACATTGGAGCACTCTGGGATAGCTCCTGGAGACCAATACCATCGAATTGTGTCCACAGTACCCCAAATTCGAGCCAGCAAGGCCGATTTAAGTGCTAATCCACTTGTCAGGGGTGGAGTAAGGAAATCGATTTTAAGAGCCCTTTAAGTCGAAATAAAGGGCTTCATCGTGTGGACGGGTGCAGGTTTACATTGATTTAATGCTGCTAAATTCGACCTAAAGTCCTAGTGTAGACCAGGGCTTAGAGAGGATAGAGTATGGACAGTGAGGATGAGTTCAGGTAGCTTTTTGAGAGGAGGAGCCAAGACCTATTTTAATTGTTTTAATTTGCTCTTACTGTAAACATGTTAGTGTTTGTCTTGTTTTACTAAAAATCTGGTGTAATGGAAAGTGGAGAATATGGAGTCAGTGCAGAAAAATGTTCTCAGCTCAAAGATAAGTACCTCTATCCTTACCTATGGAAAAGAGAATCCTGTGCCCACTGCATTTTGGAAAAGGGAGAAGAACAAAGCCCGTATGGGTCTATGGCAGACGTTAAAGTACAATAGCAACTTGGTAGCACCTGCCCATCCTTCAGACCCGTAAATACTCAGATGTGTGAAACAAATCAGGTTTCAGAGTAACAGCCGTGTTAGTCTGTATTCGCAAAAAGAAAAGGAGTACTTGTGGCACCTTAGAGACTAACCAATTTATCTGAGCATAAGCTTTCATGAGCTACAGCTCACTTCATCACGAAAGCTTATGCTCAAATAAATTGGTTAGTCTCTAAGGTGCCACAAGTCCTCCTTTTCTTTTTGTGAAACAAATCAGTTAGCCTAGGCTTTATATTTACAGTTTCCTCCATTTACATCATGTAGGGGGAGGGATAGCTCAGTGGTTTGAGCATTGGCCTGTTAAACCCAGGGTTGTGAGTTCAATCCTTGAGGGGGCCATTTAGGGATCTGGGGCAAACAAAAACTGGGGATTGGTCCTGCTTTGAGCAGGGGTTGGACTAGATCTCCTGAGTCCCTTCCAACTCTGATATTCTATGATTCTATTAGTCTGAGCTACACTTGAAGAGTTTTTCATCATATAGACTGGGTGCCAGATAATAATTACATGAGTCTGTGAGTTGGGTGAATGATGGAAAGGTCTTTCTGAACTATTCTCGGGCCATCTTCTATTTCACCTCCAGGACAGCAGATGGTGCACTGCAGTCCCCTTACACAAAACTCCCTTTGTGTCCTTCAAAATTCCCTTCCTCTTTGTTCTCTAACTTTGAACTCCCTACTCGTTACTAGTCTGCTCAGTACAAACTCCCCTTTTTTGTTACCGAAATCATAAAGCTCTTGCTTTCCCTCCCACATCAGACCTTCTTTCCCTTGTGGTGCCAGGGCCCCAGTCCTGTCCACTCTTGCTTTCTTGCATCATTTGATGTATTCTCCCCCTTTTCCTGTTGCCATGATTCTTTCATCCACACTTTACTTACTAGTCATGGCCCCTTTAAGCTTTCATATTCCTTCTTTGTCCCATTCTTTCTTATTCATCATTGCATTTCTCCTCTCCCACTCTTTCAGTCTTGCATCCAAATCCCTATTCCTTTTGTGCATTCTCTTCCTCTTTTTTCAAATGCTCTACAGCATATAACCTATTTTATAATAATCTAACCCTATTTAATGGGTTGTATTGCAACAGAGGAAAGTTTTTTGCTTTTTCAGCTGTTCTGTTTTACTGTTGTTGATGCCCAAACATGAACCAGGTCCAAATTCTATTTATCTAGGTGCTTATAGGGCCCCCATAACTGTAGTGTTTGAGAGCCTAGGGCTCCTTTTCATCCCTTCATTCTAGTTAATTAATTTTGCCTTTACATACCTAAACCACTTGCCTCAAGTCAGTTTCCACCATGTAGGAGAATGGCCAGGCAGTTTCCTTTGAGGCAGACACCAGTTGTATGCCTCATATACTGGCCAGCAGGGAGTGTCTACCATCATTCTCTCCAGAGAGCAAGCATCATTTCCAAAGCAGGCGTGAGCATAACTGGAAGCCACTGTCAGCAGACTGGTATTGCCCCCAGGCTGGCTAAAAAGCCGTGGTTAATATTTTCCAGGTTTACATGTTCACTATCTTAAAACAAATATTACAAAAATTATTTGGATTCACATTCAAGCTTTTTTATTAACTGGCCAAATGAAATTTAAAGCAAGGGCTCTTCCCTTTACCCCTCTGCTGGAGCCTCCCACCTCCTGTGAAGAGATGGATCTCCAAAACGCTGTCTCTCTCAGCTTCCTGCAATGATGGAGGAGGAAAAAAGTCTTTGCTACTCTATTCCTCCCTCATCCTTCAATTTCTGGGTCCTGCGTCCCTTTGTGAATAACTCAAATATCTATCTGCCTGTGCTTCAGAGTTCATAAAGGAAAGGTCTATAAATGGCTATTAGCCAAGATAGGTAGGAATGCAACCCTATACTCTGGGTGTCCCTAGCCCTTGCCAGAAGTTGGGAGTGGATCACTTGATGATTGCCTGTTCTGGTCATTTCCTCTGAAGCACCTGGCATTGGCCACTGTCAGAAGACAGGATACTGGGCTAGATGGACCATTGGTCAAACCCATTATGGCCATTATGTTCTCCTAAGCACTCACTCCTTCTCTGAGGCCCACAGACATTAACCCACATTAATCAAATACCCTCTTTCCCTTCTCCCACATTATTTTGATGGGGAAGAGGGAGTAAAACATGAGTAACACAACAATAACACAATGTAATATTTAACGCTGTCTGGGTCTTCCAGTGTGGCATCCTTTATCTAGCCATCTCTTAAATAAAAAGATATTATAATGGATGGAAAGAATGGTAATTTGCAGATATACATTGATGACAAACCAGAGGATTTTGCTATTTGTGTGTGTGGAACACAGTTTGGAATTATTGTGTTGTTGTATAGAAGCAGCTCATCCTGTGAGGTAGTGTGCACATTCACCTCCCATTGACACCCATGGGAGTTTAGGATACTTAGCAGCTTGAGCTCATACTATGTAACTGATTTCCCAAGAAATGGTTACAAAGTCTTCGCTTTTTAACATTACTGTACATAATGATTAGGGTCAATGTATAGCAAAGGGTCAAAGAAACTGCTGGCAACTTCTGCTGAGATTTTTGCCCAGTTCTGCAGATTTTGCGGACATGTCACCAGATTTAAGAGGATGGGCACTGAAAAATATCCAAGGGTAATGGATAGGCCTGGTCACTGCAGCAACCTGTACCAGGCCTAGCAGCAATATTAGCAATTACACTTTTGTATTTGTATTGTGGTTGTACCCACAGGCCCCACTCAGGATCTGAGCCATATTGTGCTAGGTGCTGTACAAACATGCAGTAAGAAATAGTGCCTGCCCCAGCAATCTTAGTGTGTGGGGAAAAAAGTGCTTGTCTATTCTCCTGGTTGCAGCTGAGGTACAGTAGTGAGATTACTGTAGGGGATGGGAGACTGGGAAATAAAACTGATAAAAGGTCAAGGATGAATGGGAGTTTCTTGATATCTATCTTACCATTCCTAACCAGGCAGCATGGCACAATGGGGAATCAGAAAATAAAAGGGAAGCCCATTCTGGATAAACTGGAGAGAAGAATGAGTATAATAAATGTTTAACTTGCATATTGCATGACATAGCAGATATATTGGGCATTTTGGCCCAATGTCCGTTATGTAATCTGAGTGAATGTTCCATTTCCAAGTGACATGCACAGAGCTGTGGCTGGGAAGAGGTAAGACGTGTTCTTTGACTGTAGGTCCGTGGTGGATAATCTAGCAGTTCAGCTACTCCCAACTCCCAACACTAGCACTTCATTGGTACGGTTTGGGGTTGAACTAGGGGGTGCACTCCCTTGGCTTCCCTAAGTATCTGTACATGGACACATGCAGGACAGACTAGTTTGGTAGTAAGGAAGATTTGGAACATGGCATAAGTGTCAGGCTGGTGCCCTATGGGCCGATCAGTTTTACATGGATAGAAATGCCAATTTAATCCATGTAAAATTGCACTGTGATTTGGGCTACTATCACAGCAGCTGAAACAAGGCTCCAGTGCCTCTGAGAAAGGCAGCTGCAAAAGGAAACTACGGTTGTATTTTACGCTCAGTTTTTATACAACACTCACTGTCATCAACGGGAGTTGAGCTGACGATCCATTGTAGTATGTAGCCCTGCTGTTGTCATCTTGGCCCACTGTACCTAATTAAAAAAATGATTCTACTGTCATCACAGTCGCTTGGTAATGATAGGGGCTGGTGAAGGTGCCCTTTCTCTTTTAAAGGGAGGTGATCACTCAGAATCTGGTTGGATAGTGATAACAGTTGAGTAAAGTATCAGGATACAAGTACTACAGTGATGGGCACAAGTTACATGAATCTAGACAGAAAAAATATGTTGAGGGGGAAAAAGTTACACTAGTCTGTCTCCATTCTGGTGATCGAAAGGGGGTTAGATCGCTAATCAATCTTACTAAGCATGTACTAAGGAGACTGTGTGGTTAAGGGACTGTGCAAAGGCCTCTGTGAGGAATTCCTGAGTTCACGCACCAGCTCTGCCTGAACCTGACTATGGCCTTGGTAGTCACTTCACATCTGTGCCTCATTCCCTTATCTGTAAAATGGGGATAATGCTACCCATGGATTGAGAGGAGTCAATATAAGGTATCATTTAGTGCAGAGGTTCTTAACCAGTGGTCCGGGGCCCCCTGGGGGCCACGAGCAGGTTTCAGAGGGTCTGCCAAGCTGAGCTAGCATTACACTTGCTGAGGCCCATGGCAGAAAGCCAAACCCACACCACACGGCACTGAAGCCCAGGGCCCTGAGCCTGGCCACCTGAGGCTGAATCCTAAACAAGTTAGCTTTGCAGGGCCCCTGTGGTGTGGGGCCCTGGGCAATTGCCCTGCTTGCTCCCTCCTAGCTTTTATATGCAGAAAAACAGTTGTTGTGGCAGAGATGGGCTGTGGAGTTTTTAATTGCTTGTTGGGGGGTGAAGGAGGGGTAAGAAAAACGTTGAGAACCCCTGCTTTAGCTAATGCTTGTGGGATACTGGGGCTATGCAAGAGTACCACAGCCGGGGGGAGGGGGGGGGAAGAGAAGCAGTCTTGTTTAAATATGGTACATGCCACAACACGCAGATCCTGCTTCAGGCTATGTTTGTGTCACATGTTACTGTATGCAGTGTTGGTCCCATGATATTAAAGAGACAAGGTAGTTGAGGAAATATCTTTTATTGGATCAACTTCTGTAGGTGCAAGAAACCAGCTTTTGAGCTTACAGGGGGCTTTTCTTCAGGTCTGGGATACCTGTTATTGTTGTCAAATTGATTTAACCCTCTCAGACCAAACTTCTCCTCTGTGCCCTGGTGGATCAGGCTGGAGGTGATGTCCCAGGTGTGCAAGGCAGCCCTGGAGAGGAGTATGGCTCACATTCCTGCCCCACTCAAGCTCACGGGGGCATTTGGCCTCCATTCAGGGTAAGTGAAAGAAGCGCAAAGCCAAGTTTTAGGCAGACTAACAAAGCTAAACCCGGACGCGCATCTGAGCCAGCGGGGCTGCAGGGCTCTCCACAGAAGCCTCTCGGGGGCTTTCACAGCGCGCTTTCCTTTTGTGCCGCACGGTGCCATGTTTTCAAACGTGAGTGCCTAAAGTTAGGCCGCTCCAGCCCCGTTTTAAGCCCGCACGTTTGAACAGCCCCAACTGCAGCCAGCACTTGGGAGCTTGTTACGCGGCTTTCTTGGCAGAAATAGCTCCGCTCCACCGCTCTAGGACGCGCTGCCCGGTCCCCCAGAGCAGCGGAGACCCGCACGGTAGCACGCCAAAGCCAGACGCGACTCAGCACAAGCTTCCCGGGGCCAGCTCCAGGCCCCCTTTGTTTCTAGCTGCGCGCACCACGCTGCGTGAGCCCCAGCAGCCCCTCCATGGCGAGCCAGGTGAGAATCCTCCGGGCGCCGGCTACAGGCTCCCTCCCCCGGGGCTGGAGACGGGGGCCAGGTGGGGCGCGCACACCGCGGCTCCCGTCCCTGCTCTTCTCCTGGGCGGTACCAGCCGCGGACGGGTCGACTCCGCTGTACTTGCCTGGCCTGGGCGCGGCTCTGCCCGAGCCCCGCTCGCTGCCGTCCCCCCGGTGCAGGCGGCCAGGCAGGCAGCAGCCGGCCGGGTTTTATGCGCACGCCGGCTGCCCGCCCGCCGGGGGTGGGAGGAGCCGGGCAGGTTGTCCCCGCCGGGCCCTCCTCCCTCCCTCCCCGCCTGGCTGAGAGGGGTCGGGGGAGGGGGCAGCATGGCCTGTCCGTCCGGCCCCTTTTCCAGCGCTCATCTGCCCCGGGAGTGCGGCTCTGCGCCTCGCAGGGAGAAGAGGTCCGAATGGAGACAGAAGCCAGCCAGCCCGGCCTCGCCTCCCCGGACTCCCCGCACGATCCCTGGTACCGCTCCGCCCGCCGCGGCGGGGGGCGGGAGCCGGGGCCGGCAGCGCGCCTCTCCCGCCGGCTCCAGCCAGCTCCCCGCGAGCTCGTGGCCCGGACAGGCTCGGCGGTGGCGGCGGCCGCTGCCAACATGGCCGATCCCTGCGAGCTCGCCCCGCCGCCGGCCGCCGCCGGAGTCCGGACCCGAGCCCCCCCGCCCCGAGCCGGGCATAAGGCCACGCGCTGACCCCGGCACCCGGCAGCCCGCCCCGCCCCCCCGGGGGCCGCGCAGGGTCCCCCCCCCCCCCGCCCAGCCTGGGCAGCTCGTCCCGCATCCGCGGCGCGCCGGGTCCGCTCCCCCGCTGGAGCCGAGCAGCCCGCCCCGCCTGCTGCCCCCGCGCTGCTCCCCTCCCGCCGCCGGGCGGCCCGCCCCGGCCCGCCGGCCGCCCCCCGGCCCGCCGCGCTCCATTCACGGCTCTTTTTGTGTCTCCCGCAGCAAAATGTTCATCGGGGGACTGAGCTGGCAAACCACGCAAGGTGAGGCCCGCCGGGCAGGGGCCGCTCCCCGCGGCGCTCCCACTCCCCCGCGGGCCCCGGCCGAGCTCCGGACCGGGCACCTGCCACCCAAACTTTCCCAACTCCCCGGGCGGAGCGGGGTCGGGGCTCTGCTCCGCCCGGCCCGGGCTGTTATTCCGGGGGGGGAATCCGCTCTGTAGGGCTCCCTGGATGCCTCTTCCCGGGGAAGGGGGGGGAGCCGCGGCCGCCCCCGAACGCGCGTGTGGGGGGCGCGTCGCTCTTCGCCACCAGGGGTCGGCTCCGGGCCTGGGGCGCTTTCTCCGTGGGCCGGGCGGGGCGGCGCGGTGGGGAGGGAGCCCCGAGGGGCCGGCGCTAGGCAGGGGCCCATGGCCTTGTGTTTTGGTTGCAGAGGGCTTGCGGGAATACTTCAGCCAGTTCGGGGAGGTGAAGGAGTGTCTGGTGATGCGGGACCCGCTGACAAAGAGATCCAGGTGAGAAGACCAGCCCCTGCTCCTCCTTTGCTCCTCGCCAGAGCCGGGGCCCGACTTTAACCAACTTTCTCTCTTCTTTGCTCCTCCCCCCATCTCCTGCCTGGGATTCGGGGTGCAGGGGGTTCGGGTTCGTCACGTTCATGGACCAGGCCGGTGTGGACAAGGTTCTGGCCCAATCCAGACATGAACTGGACTCCAAGACGGTGAGGTTTCTTCTCCCATCTAAGGGGGTTCATTTGTCAACTGAGCCTCAGTGCTTAGAACACTGATTGATTGTGGTGTTTGATTCCCAATGAGGGGTTATAGACTATTGATTATTGATAAAGAATTATCCTGCCCTTCTGCATCCTGGTGATGGTTTGCTAACTGGCTGTTCTTCTGAGCTGTGGATGACCAAGTATGGATTGGTTTGTGAATGTTTGAATATTGATTATGAATCCCAGGTTATGATTTTTCATTCTGCCTACTGATTGCAAGAATCCCTTTCGAGAAACTGATGGTGGCACTTTGTGAGTTGAAAAGACTGAATATATTCAGGACTGCACAAGAAAAAGTGTGTCCATGTGAAACTAACAGTGTCTATGGGAGCAACTGCCCCGTAAGTGGAGAGGACATGCAGAGCCTCACGCTCTCATGTAAAAAGAAAAGGAGGACTTGTGGCACCTTAGAGACTAACCAGTTTATTTGAGCATAAGCTTTCTGCTGTAGCTCACGAAAGCTTATGCTCAAATAAATTGGTTTGTCTCTAAGGTGCCACAAGTACTCCTTCCCTCCATGATGGGCGCTTGACCCTTACAAAGAGCTAGGCCTGTTCTCTCTGGTGATGCTATAGACCAGTGGTTCTCAAACTTTTGTATTGGTGACCCCCTTCACACAGCAAGCCTCTGAGTGCGACCCCCTTTATAAATCAAAAACGCATTTTTTAAAATATTTAATACTATTATAAATGCTGGAGGTGAAGCAGGGTTTTGGGGTGGAGGCTGACAGCTTGCAACCCCCCATGTAATTACCTTGCAACTCCCTAATAGGTCATGACCCCCAGTTTGAGAACCCCTGTTATAGACCCATATCCCTTTGTGTTGAGGAGTTGTTGCCTCATGCTCTCTTATGGCTTCCCCAGGATACAAATTTGCAATGGCCATGAATTCCTGAAGTTTATTGTCTCCTAGTGTGCTCAGAAGGTGCCTCTGTGGGCCATCTTCTGCTCTTTGAGATATCAGTGGTGCCTCCATCCCCCAGGGTGGTACATCCGTTCTTGCAATTACAAGCTGTTCTAGCCACTTTGTGAACTTGTAGATAGTTTTTTAAAGAATCATTGGGTTTCTCAGCATAGACTGTCAGTTCCTGCACTGCAAGCCCTTGGCATCAGGGAGATATGTAGGATCTGTGTTTGGGGAGTGGGTGTTAGAGATCTTTTGTCTGAGTAGTTTTAGTGACTTTTGTGTTGTCAAATTCCTCTTTTGCTTAATATTGACCCAGGGGTGGGGATACAAGTGGTGGGGGCACATGGGGAAAAAAATAAGTTCCAGTTCCAGCCATGAACTAATTAAAAGTCCACATGTGTAACTTGAAGTCTAGTGAGGCAGTTCAGGCATCAGATTCTTTATCTGAGTTGAATAGAGAGAGCGGGAGAGAGAGAGACCCTTTCTTGAGGCTTACAGCATGAGCTGCGGTAAGATTTATGTCTGTTCCTGTTTAACTGCATGGATCGTTCCCTTTGATGTATACAGGACCTTCCTCCCCGTGGGAGCTCCTGGTTAAACCTATTCCAGCCGCCTCTGCAGTGTGCAGATTGCCAGGAGTCTTAAAAACCTCGTCCTCTTGTGAGAGTGGTGTAAAGTTAGTTTAGCTTTGGGGGAGGATTCTGATTAAATGTTTTGGGGTGGGGGCAGGCTTGTTTTATTTTATAGTCCGTATAAACATGGGGTCTGATGGTGAATCTGTGGGACTGGCCTAGCTCACTCTTGAAAAGTTTCTGAGTAACAGCTGTGTTAGTCTGTATTCGCAAAAAGAAAAGGAGTACTTGTGGCACCTTAGAGACTAACCAAAAGGTGAGTGATGGATGTTGATGGTGGCAGCAATCCCAAGAGCATTTCTGGGACAGAAGTGAGATGCAATCTATGGTCTCCATTCTTACCTGTCTAAACTAATGCTGCTTCTGGTCTTAAAGCAATTCTGCAATCCACTGGGTGGGCCCAGGAAAGGGAGGGGATGTGGAATGGGTAAGTGTGCTGAAGGAAAAGAGAAGGGACTTGTGGCGTAAAGAACATGTGGGGCTGGCCAGCCATTGAAATTCTCTGATGCATCTGGCTTGCTGATTGTATGCTGAGGAAGCAGGAAGAATGGTGGCAGTTTCTCTAAAGTCCTTTCTTTGTCAGGAACTTGGATTTTTTTTTCTTTTTTTCTCTCTCTTTTTAAAGTTTAAATCTGGGCTGAATGTTTTGGGGTATGTTGCCTGGTAATTGCTGGATTAGGATCTAAGACTGATCTATATGTGCAGTTCAGTGGCTCTCAATTCCCCTAAAACATGCTGATTTTGTAGTCCTGTTTGGAGCCTTAGATGTGTGGGGTTTTTTGTTTTGTTTTTTTCCCCCTCTTTAGTTGAAAGTCTCTGCTGTTAGTCATGGACTAAATGTCACCAACTCATCTGAATCCTAACTTAGGCTTTTATAAAACTTTGTGGGAAAAGGCCCAGCGTCCTGTAACTACACCCCATTCTCTGTTTTTGGTGTCTCCCGGTAAACAGCACTTGGTAGATAATGTCTGCCCAACTTGTTGCTTCATTGTTTTCTGATTCTTTCTATTGTAATTAATGTTGTTGGCCTGATTCTCTGGAGGAAACCTTGTGCCTTTCAGACTTCTCTTTGTTTGTAAGCTAGATAGCAGCCTACAGGGGTTATTTATGGAAATGCTTGATATGAGAGTTGGCTTTGCCGTCTCAAGGTAAAAGATTTGCGTGCCTTTGTAAAGCTGCAGACGACTGCTGCCTTCAGTTTCTCTATGTGCCCTAGAAACATTGATGTGTTAGAGGTTTTCTTGCTTGGGTTTTTTTTGCTTTTGCTGTTTTTATTTGTGTGTGTGTGTGAAAGGGGTACTGTAGGCATGTTCAGATTCACTATTAACAAATGTAACAAAGCTTGCACTAGAGATATGACAATTGTGCTTTTTTGAATCGCTTCAGATCCCAGCTAATGGATATAGATAACACAGATAATGATGTCAGCAAGTTAAATGTCGTTATATGAGCTTACATGGGAATTAAACAGTGTTACGTGGCCTGAAAAGTGGTAATGAAGGGCCCAGTTGTGCCCTTGTTTACACTTGTGAGGTCGGTGGGATTCCATGGATATAACCATGGGCACAATTTGTCCCTAAAGGTTAGTAACGTGAAATGAAAGTGACAAGTATTTAAATAACACCCCTAACCACTATCAGATACTGGTTACATTTTTTAGGACATTATCTGAGGAACTCTGAATTCCTTGTGTACAAATCTTTATCACATCCATGACTGACAGTGAAGTAAAACTCAACCAGATTATTGGCTTTAATACCAGGGATACAGGAAGTGATTACCACCACTTCTCCTTTAATTATGAAAATTCCTGTACTTGAGGAATAGCCCCCTTTTAGTACCTTGAGTCTTGTATTGAACGCTCTCTCCTCTGTGCACCTTCAGTTACGTGTCTGCAGTTGGTTGGTTAGGCCTCAGTTTACCAGCAACAGTAGATAGTTGTGCAGAAGAATTTGTGAAATTACTGCCTGCCCCCTCTAGCCAGGTGGATACGTTATCTCTACCCAGTTTATCACGCTCAGGGTAATGAAAAAATGAGGCCTGGGCTTAACTTTGCTGTGTATGAAAGCATCTTCTTGGCAGGAGCTGAATGACACTGGCTGAGAACTAAAAGACAGTAGATTATTGTTTTTGCTTATTATCTGCCATCGGCCTCTTGGTCTCCTGCCGTCCTCTGTCCTCAGAATTCACTGAGGATTTCTGCACTAGCCAGAAAGCCAGAGGATTGGATTGGGAGGAAGGGGGAGGAGAAGGAAAGGTGCTCAGATGTCCCTATGAGGCACCAAGAGGGTATGTTGCTGTGTTTGGCGGTCATAAGGGGAGGTTTATTTATGTTCTTCACTTTTGCCTCTGTATACTTATACGCTGAGTTTATTTATGTTCTAGGTTGTGAATCAGGATGGAGGTGGGAAGGCAGAGGGGAGTGATCTGAAGAGGTACTGAGCTTTGGGTTCTGTCTGACAAATGAAAGGATGAACGAAGGGAGAAAAGCCAGGCTGGAAAGTAGAACAATAGCAGTGAGAGGAGCTGGAGAGGTGCAGTTTCCTTGCGGGCTGTTTGAGCTGCTGGGCTAATGGGACAAACTTCTCAGCTCCTCTCCTAGCTACAGACTTTCCAGCTGTGGGCTGAACAGACCCTCCTTTAGTACAGGGCTCTCTAAGGTCATTTGTAGATTTGGATCATTTCTAATGTAAAGGTGACATCACAAGAGTTGCTGTGTGTGCATTATAGTGGGTGTTTCGTTTTCAGTGCATTAGTATTTTCCTAGTTTAAGTTGTGGTGGTGGTAAGAATAGTGCAGCCATGCGTTCATCCATTGCTGACCCTAGCAGAATGTGCACCATCTGAATATTGGTGCTGAGATAAAGGCACTCTAGTGGACAGCAGGTTTAGTAATACACCAAACAGATAGGCGTATCTAGCACAGTAGGATGATTGGAACTGATTCTTTTTATTGCACAGCATACAACCTGCAGAAGGGGCAGCAGTATACTGTGTGATTTGATGACAGGAGTCTGTATTGCAACTTTCTGTCCTTGGGACTCTTCAGTTTAGTTCACATCTTCCCTTCTCATGTGAATCCATGCTTTTGGGGCTGAAGTTCTTAGCTTTTTATGTGCAGACTGTTTCCTGCTTCACTATTAACCAGGTGAGCTCTGTACCCTTAGCCAGAGTGAAGGGGAGAATAAAGTACTTTAATATGACATTGTTGGTACAGGGTGGTCAAGGTGGAGTCTGAACAATGAGGACTGGCTAACAGAGACTGCTAATCCCAGCCTGTGGTGTTCCATCTTGTGCTGAACGGCTGCTGCTCACATTCAGATGGAACATTGCATGCTGGGAACTGTAGTCTCCAGGGATCACACCTCTATTAGAAGATAAAGTTGTCTGCAGTCTACTTTATGCTCATTAGGTGTCTTCCTTGGGTCTGGCAAACTATCACTTGAGCAAAGTTTGTGGAGAGCCTACTTTAATTGCCTACATTTCATGTATTATATGTTCACCTGCTCTCTCTCTCCCATGTCTCTTTCAGATCGACCCAAAAGTAGCATTCCCCCGCCGAGCACAGCCCAAGGTAGGTAGCATGTGCAGCCTTTACAAATTGAAAAGGTGCAACTCAAGGAACTTAAATCCTCTTTGTGCCTTTGTCCAGAGGATGCTGGAAGGACATCTTGGTGCACCCGCCAGCACTGGTCCTTAAGGCTTTGATGATTGATACTCAGGCTTAGTTCCTACCTTAATGATGACCTTTGGTGCTCCACCTCCAGACTTGCATTCTGTTGTGCATGGTCTAGCTCACTAGGGAGCTTTGGGATGCTCTTGTGATTGTCAGTGTGGGGTTGGAATAGCCCAAGCTCTACTCCACTACGGTTAGAGTGTGCTTCATGAGTGGAGCTGATGAAATGCAGAAGTCTGCTCAAGAACACAGCACCTTCTGCTCTTTGGTAGCCTGTATCTGGAACCTGAGGGCCTGCAAGAAACATGAAGTAGTTCCAATCTGTGGCAGGAGACATGTAGGATGGACTGGGGAGAGGTGTGGGAGAAAGAACTTCATTTTGTGGAAAGTCAGGGTGCACACCAGCACTAGAAAGGCCAGAGAGAGAAGGACATTGGGCTTGACCTGCACCAGGAAGGTGGGCGCTCGATGGAAGCCAGCAGCTGTGGAGGTTCTACTAGATGCTCAATGAGAAACTTTTAACTGCAGAGTGAAGAGCAAATTGGCAATTTGCCTTCAAAGTAGAATGCAGATTTGGGGGGGGGGTCTCACTTAACTGGGCTGGAGGACGAGAGCCTACAATCTCACCCCAAGTACTGCAGGGGGAGAACGGGCTGATGAGGGAGAGAATTGCAGAGTGGAAGAAGAGAATGATGTGGGGAGGAAAGCACAAGGGATCAGAAGCAGAGAACAATTAGTGAACAGGTATCCTGAGTAACGAGCCAGGAAGCACATGGTAGGAATTGGGTTAATTCCATTAAGCAGTTTGGTGACAGAAGGTGCTTTAGTGTTAGAACAGGCTGCTCTCCAAGCCTGGAATTGCTGCGGATTAGCCCCATGCTCCTTGGGGTTATTAGGACCATGTGTTCCTGCTGGAGCAGGGGTGTGGCCAAGGGGCTGAGGGGAGGATGCAGCTGGAGCATCAGTTCAAAGGACACCAGTGTGCTTCATCCTAGCAGCCATCGCCCCCCTCAGTTATTCCTCCTCAGTCTGCTGTGGCTGGGGGAAGAGAAAGGGGAGGGTTTCTTCCTTTGCCTCCTCCCAAATGCACAAGAAAGCTTAACTGGGCATTTCCTCTGGCTCCTTAAACCTGATGGCTTCACATCGCAGCATCATAGCCATGCTCTGCTTTCCCATTTCAGGGAAACTGCAGGGTGGGAGGGTGAGCTGGGGATTGGCAGGGTGACAGCAGTGCCCCATGTGAGTGACGGGAGGGTAGGGAAGGAGATGGCAGCACTCTGTGAAAGTGGGTGACTGAACGATTAGTGGGGGAAAGACTTTAATATGCTGTACCCGTCCCCAGGGGGTTAGATGGGAGATTAGTGGCCGTGCCCTGGCAAGTCCCACGGGCAGTGAGTGAGCTTGTGCATGCTGGGGGCTAGGGAGGGAAAGGGTAGGAGACAGCAATATGGCGCATGCTTGGGTGAGTCTGAGATTGCACTTGAGTGATGGAGTTTCACAGGATGAAATTTCTGGGGCCTGAAACATGTCCTTCAGTAGATACAGTGTTTCGTTAGGGGACTCTGTCCCACTGGTGCGGGCAGTCTCCCAGTGGGATACAGTGCACTACATGCTCTTCAGCTCACAAATGAGGTTTTGGAGACAGATCTTGTTCTCTGCTAACTCTGTTTCTCCTATGAATCCCTGTCCTTCCCTTTCCCAGATGGTAACGCGGACGAAGAAGATATTTGTGGGGGGTCTCTCTGTGAACACTACCGTGGAGGATGTGAAACAGTATTTTGAGCAGTTTGGGAAGGTAAGTCTGATGGGTGAAGATGGATCAGGTTATCTCTTTGCTGGGCAGGAAGGGGTGCTTCCTGGTGATCAGGTAAACCACAGGTCAGCAGAAGGTTTGGGTGGCTGGAATTTTCATGCAGGGGGTTGTGGCCAGATGTGCCTGGCCTGTAATGATTTTGAACAGAAGCCCCTTGCTTGCTCATGGAGAAGATGGAACCTGAGAGAGGGGAGACTGCGTGCTCTGCCCCCTCCCCTGAATCTCTCCGGAGATGCCTCTGAGGCTTTGGAGTCCCATAGTCTCATGGTTAAGGTGTTTGAAAGCCATTCAAACCCTAGATCTGAACACACCTGAACTAAGGAGATGTTCTGATCAAGAACCAAACTGTGTAGCTGTGGCTCGTTTTTGATTCTCAGCCTCATGGCTGACCCCTTTGTAACTTTCGGTTAAAAAGAAATCTTTTGGGCTGAAACTTCTCTTGCTGAGTCTTGGGCCAGAAGTGACATTTTTAGGAAGCTGGAAGAAAATCTGGCAAGCAAGCTGCCCAAAGCTCCAGGTGGTTCTGCATTTTATGATAGCTGTTTTATGTCAGCTGATCATTCAAAACCAGATGGGCTCCTCTAACTCCAATTCAGTCAGTCCTCAATGAGCACATGTGCCTGTCACATGCTGGAAAACAAGTGGGGTAGAATTTGAAGTGATAAAGATCTTAGCCTGTTATGCACTGGGAAGGGTGAGCATTTTGTGGTGTAATAGGTGCTGTATAATGTTACCACTTTCACCTTAATGGATCCTTAAAGCACTTTATGCACTTAAGAAATAATGCAAGTTATTACAGATAGGGATTGCTTTGGTCTACTGCTGATATGCCACCGCTTCTGGGGTGGAGCACAGTAACTGTTTAATTATCAGTGCACAAAACCATTGCACAGTTGTTTAGGACAGGACTTGAAGGACACCATAGCCAATTAGAACTTCTTGGGGATTTTAGGGAGGTAGAATGTAATTATCTATATTGGAATCTTGCTAGGACACTGTGATTAGCACCCTAATTTTTGCAGAAAGTGCCATGAAATGCTGACCATGACAGATGAGGACTTCAGTATCTGTGTCTCTTCTGAAAGAGGGCACCAGCAGCAGCCCAGAGGAGGGCATAAGATGGTTTTATGGTGTGTGAATGCCTTAACGTTTGGAGAGAAGAAAATGGGTTGGAAAAGAGTATCCTCACCAATTGGCTGTGTCATATCAATGTAGCTTTCAGGAATTCTTTGTCACCTATAAAGTTAGGTGGTTCTACTTGGAGTGGTGTTGTCTGGTATCTGTGTTTTGTCTTATAGAATGATTGATACGTGCATCTTGGGATGAACAAAATATACATCACAGTAACTTGCAGCTGCTTAATGCTTCCAATCAATCTTGGGAGAAAGGGGAAGTGTTCAGTGCTCTGGGAATCAATATACACATTAGTCACTTCTTTACATTTTTTCTGTCTTCTACCACAGAAAGTAAATGTGCTGTATCCGTATGTCCTGTTCCATGGTAATGTCTCCAGAGCGCAATTGCAGGAGTCATGAGTCTGCTCAATGGCCACAGAACTGTTTTGATCGGTAGTGGAAAGTCAGGGGCACGCTCCTCTCTTAGCCTTAAGTTCCATAGAGCACAAATACCCTGCATCTAGTAACCGTCCCTCTGCCTTCCAAACAGTGTCACAGAACCAACCTCTCCCTTCAGTCATGTAAGACACACAGCATTTGTACTTTTATAATTAGTTTTAGGAATGCATACTTCTCCTTTCTAATTTCTTGACTGTTTTGTCAGGGTTTGCCCAAGAGAGAGAACGCTACCAGAAAGACTGGCTTTAAATAATGCTCCTCTTGTCCTATGTTTCCTACTCCATAAAAGCACGAAAAGTGCCTTTCATGCCTGGGGGAAATGCTGTGATGGCTTGTAAGGGGCCCTTCTAAAAGGACCCAAAAAGAAAACAGCAGAACTTTTTGCTGCCATAGGCTTTGGAGGTGCAGTATTCTAGGAGACCTTCTGTGGAGGAGTGTCTAGGGCTGTGTAATGTGTCTTTGAAATCTCCCTTAGAGTGGAAGCCAAGAGAGAGAACACAGGCAGAAAGAGAATGTCCAAAATTAAAAGATGCCCCACAAGGAACTGCTCAGTTTGGTTCCCCCAGCTAAGGCTCCAGGTTCCTTAGACAGGCCTGGAAGGAGAGTTCAGTAAGCCTCATAGCAAAAAGGAGGAGTGCTCCAGAAAGCATCCTGCAGTTAGATCTAGGTTAACTCTGATGTAATTTGCCTGCTTGGATCGTAGGAGTTTCTCACAAGGAAGGACCTCTTAGATCTGGGTTGATTGGAATGATCCTCTGCTTCGGAGCATCATTTTGATTCACCTGGCCACTCCAACAGAAATACACACCCTCAGAGCTCCGGTGCGAGGGATGTCCCCATTCTCCGTGCCAAGCCCCAGCTGCTTCTCCCCAGTGGGATCATTTCCGGAGAGGCTCTCTCCAAAATGGTCTTCCTCCAGCCATGTGTGGATGACTCCTTGGTGTTGTGGTTCTGAGGCAAGTCTGTGCCACCCTCCGGTCTGGGGGGCTCTCTGCTCCCATGAGATCTGAGTTCAGTATGGTATGATATCCAGGTCTATGAAAAGACTGTTCTGTACCAGTCAGCTATGGTTCTTCCTCATGGGGAGCCTCATTTTAATACAGCGACATCTTTGGAACCTTGTCACCTTGGAGAGCCCAGTTAAAGAGTTACCCAGGATCTCCTCGTTAGGGGTATCTACCCCTTGTTGTGTCTGGCCCTGTGGTCCTCCCGCATCTGTGATTTCTTTAGTGTAAGGAATTGAGGAGACCTAGATCTCCTCTTCTGCAGGAAGTCTCCTCCAAAGAAGGCAGTCTCCTTAGGGACTACCTGACCTCTCTCTGACTCCACATCCAGTAGCACTGCTGATCCACAGGACATTGGTACTCTGAGAGGCAGGAACTGGTGAGGACTATCCTCTAAGGTGCCCGTGGTACCTTAGCAACTGATGAGACTGCCATGACTACTCCTTTCCCTCCTCTGTGTGACCCCAGAGCCTCCCAGGATTTGGCAGGCACCATCTGGGCTCTGCGCCTTGATTTGTCAGACTCCTAGATCCTTCTACCAGTTCCCAGGGAAAGATTTGGATTGTTTTTCCAGAATCCTACCCCAAGTTCAATTGTGATTTCAGCTGCAAGTGAAATATTTAAAGCTGGGAAGTTGTCATCTACTTCTGGGGACCAGAGGCTCAAACAACTGAATGTGTTAAGGTGGAAGGTTAACTGCTAGACAAGCCTGACACAACAAGCCTAGGAATGTGGTAGATTCTCTGTCACTTTAAATCTTCAAATCAAGATGGAGTGTCAGTCTAAAAGATGTGCTCTAACTCAGCCAGAAGACATGGGCATGATGCAGGAATTACTAGGTGAAATCCTATGGCCTGTGTTATGCAGAAAGTCAGGCTAGATTATCACAGTGGTTTCCCTGGTCTTAAAATCTATGAACTGCCAGCTGCCAAGGTAGCTATTGCCAGATATAAGTTTCCTGCCTAATCAAAGGCAGGATCTTGAGCTCAGCACATTTGTGAGCAGAAAAATGGAAAAACAATTTAATGAGCAAATTTGAAATTTGTGTTGCTGGGTTTGAAATGGAACCACTTTCCATTTTGATCACAATTTTTTTTTTTAATTTCAAATCTTTGAAAAAAAAATTGTTGCCACGGAGAACAAGTATATGAATGTTTTGTTTTTGTTTTTGTAAACTTCTCTGACCTTTGGAAAAGAAAAAATGAAAAAGTGCACGTAGGGAAAATACTAGCCATTGCTCAAGAATTAAGGGGAAAATGGAGGGAAAGGGTAAAAACAACCCCCCGAAACTTCAAATGTTTGGGGGTTTTTTACAAAAAACTGGAAGATTAAAAATCAATATTAAAAAAGCTTTTCCTTTCAAAGAGAGGCCATTTTTGTTTTTTATTTTTAAAATGCTGTGAATGAAAAATGTTGACCAGCTCTCTTTATGAGAAGATACAGGGATGTGTGGTATTGTTTAAGGAAGGCCAGGTGTCTAAGCATACTCCCAAAGCGTCCGTTGATGTCTCAGACAGCACTATACTAGGACTTTGAACATGCTTGGGTCCCTTAAGAAACGCTCTTGGCTCCAAAACTCTCCTCTCCACCAAGATGCAAGTCAAGGTCATGGACCTGCCTTTTAAAGGAACCAATCTTTCCGCTCTGGGACGGAGGTTCTGGAAAGGATTAAGGTCACAAAGTCCATGGAGATGTCTCTGGGCTTGAGTCAGCTTTTATTTGCAGGAAATAGTTTAGATTTCACAAGGGACAATTTCAACAGTCCTTCCTGGAATCAGACTACCAGCAGTAGGGCTAGACGGTCTTTTTTAAAGTGAAATTTAAAAAAAGAAACCATCAGAGGAGGAAAATATCTTCCACCTCAGCCGGAGCTGGTGCTGCGTCTAGTTCAGCAAGTGTGAGTGTGCCCCAGAGAACCCCAGAGCAACTTTGGAGGACCCAGATCCTGAACTTCTTCCTCTTTTACCTCAGCCCTTGGGAACAACTCCCTTTTTTATTTTTAAAGGCATCTGAGTAATTTGTTTGGCTTGCTGAGCCCTAAAGCTCACTGTATGGGGGTACTTCTTCCCATTCATGACAATGAGAAAGCTCAAGCCCCCTTTCTTTTTCAGGGAGCCTTCTGATGAGGATGAGCTCTTGGCCCTGTTAAACTAGAACCATAGAAGTGTTGTTTCCTTTTCTCAAGAAGGAATGGCGGTCTGCACCCAATTCTAGAAATTGGAATGACTGAGCAATTACATAAGGAAAATCCAATTCTGCAAGGTTTTCTCCTGAGAGATTAATCCTGACTCCTAACCCTCCAGGCTGGTTTGAGGCCCTTGACCTTCACAATGATTACTTTCACATTTTGGTAAGGAAAAAGCACAGGAAGTACCTCAGAGGTTTGTGGTAGACAATTACCAATTAGTACAAGGTACTCAACCCTTCAGGCTGGTTATAGCCCCCAGAGTGTTCACCAGATCCATGGAGGTGGCTGTGACTTGTCTATGTTGCTTGCGCCTGCAGGGGTATCCATAGCTAGATGACTTGCTTATGAGAGCTCGGTCTTTCAGTGAGGTGGCCCATATCTTGTGCTCCCTCTATATATCTCCCAGTCTGAGGGTAAACAAGGAAAAATCTACCTTGGTCCAGCCTGGGTTTTCACCTTCATAGTGGCCACCTTAAATTCTACAAGGGTTCTAGCTTGTCCATCACAGGGCAGGTTTTGAGATCTCATCCAGGCAGCGAACCTAGCCAGGTCCAGGCTAGAAGACCCTGTGAGATTTTATCTTTAGGTGTTGGGCCAGATAACTGCCTGCACCTTTGTGTTACACGCACATGCACGTCCATTAGAAGGCCAGGGAAGTGACCCTTGCAAGGGTAGTTGAATCCTGTACAAACTAGTAGTTCACAGCTGGGAAATGAGTGTTCCCCACTCCCCTAATCAAAAACTCTAGTGGACACTGCTGGAGAATGTCTTAAAAATAATGTCCTTCTCCCCTGCTCATGATAGGCATGATTTCCTTTGCCCTAGGTTGGGAGAGCACAATTAGGATCCTTAATTGTCCACAGTCCACTTCAGGGATCAAAACTCTACATAAACTTACTACAGCAGAGGCTCGTCAGACTTGCTTTCAAATCCTTTCTTCCACAGATCAAAGGGCAACTGATGCAAATTTTTATTCACAACATGGTCGCAATTTACATCCTGAACAGATGGGGGGGAATTTGATCACCTCCATTGTGTCAGCAGGCAACTTGTCTTGTGGCAATGCTACATCTGGAACAAAGGGATTCCCTTTACTCTGCATCTGGCAAGCATGGCACCAAAGATGCTACAGCCAATGACCTAAGTCAGAAAAGCGCAGATCAGTATGAATGGTCATTCAGACTCTTGGTGGTTCATCTGATATTTGCCAGGTGTCCAAGGATCTGCTCAAGAGCAGGCAGGCACAGGATGTCTATCAGCCCCCTTTCATTTACACTGGGGGAAAGGGACTCCTGTTCTCACTTTTGTCATCCCCAGAGCCGTGAGAAAGTTTCAGCAGGACCGAGCCAGGGTGGTGGTCTTAGCACTGGCATGGGCACAACACATCTACTTTTGGGAGTTTCTGTCCCCGGGCATGGATCAAGCAACCATTTACTGCTCCCCTAAATCAAGCTGTGTTGTCCCAGCAGTTTGGTTGGTTAGGACACCAGGACCTCATGTCATTTCGCCTGATAGCATGGCTGTTAGGTTTCCAGTTCATCATGATTTACTATTTCCTGTTCCGTCTCTTCCTGAAGGTCTCATTCTTAGCAGCCATCACTCCTTTTACTATTTTCTAAAAAGATACGGTAGTATCTCTTCAAATGAACATGGGTCAGCTGATCTGCTGTTCATGGGGAAGCCTTCTCCACTTCTGCCTTCAAAGTTCTTATTTGCAACTTTCATCAAGATGTCCACCTGCAGAAGCTCACTCCAAAACTTTACTGGATTTTCCTCTGAATCAGTCTGCCCATTCCTCCCCAAAGCCCCAGGACTGTATTAGTCCCATCAGTTCTTTTTTAAACTCAGTTTACTAAGTAATTGAAAAGGTTAGACTGTTTGTGGCCTTTTGAGGGAAAACCTGGAGGCCAAGGCCTATCTGCTCAAAGGCTATCTACATGGATAATACTGTACATTCAGTCTAGTGAACTGGTTAACATCCCTCTGCCTAAACGTCTCAGGGCCTACTGAGGGCAGCTTCAGTGCCACTTGTCCATCTGTGAAATCTGTAGGTTGCTCTCAGTACTGCAGCAAGATCAAAGGCCGACTTTGGGAGGGAAGAGCTTCAATTCCTGGTCAGCTAACAGAGCTCCTTAGCCCGTTTCCTCAGGGAGGACACTGCTAGTAAAACTGCTTAAAGTAGGGCTCAGCAGTATCAATGCCATGAAGGACTAAGCACCCTCCCAGCAAGATGAGAAGTCAGTACCTGTGTCCCCAGATTTTTCGGGTGCCCTACGCAGCCGTGTATGCTACATATGCCTAATGATGCCCCTGTCCCTGAATGTATTTCCTCCACAGAGCCACATTGTTCCTCCCTCCTCCCCATCGATTTGGTGCCCAACTCCAGATAAGGTTTCTGAAGGAGCTGGGGGGCTGCTAATGAGGGGGGATCATTATACCCTCTGTCTATAGAATGTGGGACTCGGGGAACATGCATACGCCCCCTAACTACCAAGTAGTGCTCAAAAAGTCCCATTGCCATGTGATTCCTGTGGCTGAGCTCTGTGGAGGCAATCCATTTGGAGTTGATAAGTTAACCTTTTCCTTCCCCTGACACGGCTGAGCCTAGTGGTTGAACAAGGAGGAAGACATTCTCTCATAGCTATAGAAGAAACATAGGCCTTGAACTTCTAACCTCAGATGTTGGACAGCTACAGCCTTGACCACTAAGCTAAACACTCATCTGCTGTGTTTCAACAATTAAAACAACTATTTATGTAAGAGGGAGAAACAAGACAATTCACCCAGCAAAACTTTTGTTAATGCCCAGTTACTATTGTATGTTCTGTCCACTCCCCATTACAAGTGCATTGCAACTATATTGTTGGAACTGTAAATGCTATTTTAAAAAATCAGAACATTCTGAAGTTAATTTTCATCATGTTCCAGTATCCCTGCCCACCTTCCCGACGTGGGGTGGAGATCACACCCTGCATTCCTGTTCCCACTGGGCAACCTCTCCCTTTCTCAGTACAAGCTCAAAATGTTTCTCTGTCTTTACACCTCTCAGCGCACAGACCAAAGAATCCCCACATACCCATTGCAAACCACTTTTAACTCTGTCCCTTTCTTCGTGGCCAACGTATTCTGTGCCATCCCCCACACCACCCTGTCCCCAGTCCCCTCTTCACATCCCTACCTATCCTCAGCATACAGAGTGGAGATCCTTTCTCTCCCTCATGCGTACACTGAAACACCCCCCTCTCCAACCCTTTCTCACATCTCCTCAATAGAGAGTTGAGACCCCCGCCCAAGATGGGTTCCGCCCAGCCATGTGGTCCATGGGCAGGATTACAGAATGAAATAATTTATCCTAATGCATATGCACAAGAGGGCGGGCAGAGTTGATATGGCAATAGGGTGGTGGGGGTGTGGTCTCTGGCCTGTGTATGGAGTGGGGGCAGGGACAGGATTCAAGTTGGTGTTGGAGCCTTAACTGAGAATTTGCTACCAGACTTGAAATTCTTAACTATAACATTTTTATAATGGGTAGTTTTTGTGAAGGGAGTAGAATACATTCGCAGCTTCATTTGTGCACTGCAATGCTTTTTGTTGGGGCGGAGGGGGTTTGAATTTCAACAGGATTTTGTTTTACAGAGAATAAGGCAGCAAAGCCCTCTCTGGGCTGTGCTTGTTTGTTTTAGTTTTGCTGGTTGTGTGCATGAGCGAGGGAAATCTGGGGTAACTCTGCTCCTGTTCAGCCCAACACTCTCTCTGTGAAATTGGCAGAAATCGGGGTGGCTCTGTCCTCTAAATGACCCCGTTGGGGGGGGAGCTCTGGGGAGGTTCTGTGCTCCCCTTCCTCCTCCTCCTCCTCCACTTATTTTTGTGAGATTGGGGGAGATTTGTGCATCCCTCCCCTTTGATGAGAAGAGAGGGGGGTGGCTCATTGCTACTTCCCTCTTTGGGCAAGCTTATGTTGGAATATGGGTGGGTGGGGGTGTTGGGCAGCCCCTCATCTGGGGGGATGGGGCTTTTGGAGGCCGGTCGTGGGGTATGGTCATAGATGGGGGCTGCTGTGCTGGGTATGCCGTGGTATGAGGTGTAGCATTGCACCCGCGCTGTGCGCCCAGGTGGCACCGCAGGGGGAGCGAGGTGGCACTGAAAGGCCGTTTTGTGTGTGTCTCCGGGGCGGGGGGGTGCAGGTGGCCCTCTCTCACACAGGCCTGCGAGGCCGGCTCCTGGTGAGACTCGCCGCAGCAGGGTGTCTTTGTGTCTGTGCTGAGCGCTTTGCCGAAGAGCATTAGAGCTCGCACTAATCTGATCCAGCAGCTGGGATTGGAGGGGCCAGGGTTACCATGGTAATCAGGCCCCAAGAGAAGCTGTCCCCAGCAGCCTCTTTTGTTCAGGCCTAACTCGGCGTTGGCAAAGCCAGCGCGGACCGGAGAAGAAAGGCTCAGGAGAATGGGCCAGGGAGTGGCAGGGATCCCAGCGGGGGCTCTGCCCAGAGAGGCACCCAACAGCCAGCCACAACAATAGCCGCCCGCCAAGGGCTGCCACTCACACTTAGTGCTTGGCCACATGAACTTGGCTGCTGGGGCCAGCCGGCCCCACTAATCCCGCCTCCCCTGCCCTGGGTTTCCATGGACACAGAAGCCTGTTGAGGACACACATTAGCAGTTTGCGAGTTGAATGTGCGCCTGGTGCGGTGCTCGGAAAGGCCTGAGCCGCTGGGAATGTGCTGAGGGCTGAAGGGGAGCCTGGCCTTCTGCTCTCCAGGAGCTGCAAGCTCCGCATCCCCTGGCTTCCGTTCCTGCCACTGATCTTGGACAAGTCACTTTGCTGCTCTGTGCCTCAGTTTCACCATCTGTGAAATGGGACAAATAACCCTGACCCACCTCACAGGGAGGCTGTGGGCTTTATTGGTTCATGTCTGTAAAGCACCCATGCTTGGCATTCCTAGGGGCGTCTCCCTGGCAGAGTGAGCCCCCTGTCTGAACCCCCTGGCCTTGCCTAGTGACAGCAGGCAGCGGCAGCTGAGCTCACAGTTAGGCACTTACCAGGTTTCCCTGCAGTTCTGCCGTATTGTTTGGAATGCTTAGTTTTTTGCTCTGTGGTTGAATTCTTGCTCTTTCTGCTCTTCTACTGGAAGTTTCTTTGTTCTTGTTTATCTTCCATCATCTACCTTGCTCTCCACAGGGTGGTGCTGTTTGAGTCCTGTGTTGTGCAGTTTGAGAAACCCTGTCAGGGTGGTGTTTGAGATGCAAAGTGCCTCCTTGCACTGTGTCCGCTCTGAGCTGCTGGAGCGAAGGGTATCCTGCAATGAGCTCCACTTGTGTTGTGTTGTGTGGGTTTTGGAGTGTTTTAGTGTACTTTGTCCCCAGGACAGCATGAGGCTCTTAGGATGAACCAGGGCCAGCTCAGCTTATTGAAGTGTCCTGGGAGTTACTGTGGCAATGCTAGCCTGATAACTCCTCGTGATACTGTTGTGTGACACAGCAGGGCAATTACAAGGGAGTTTGACCAGTGGGATGGGGAATTGCAAGTGGCCACCCCATGCAGACAGTCCTGGACCACTCACGCTGCTCTGACAATGCACCTCAATCCTGACAATTTGTAACCCTGGCTGAGCCAGACCTGAGCCTCTCGGGCTGCTGAGGCACCTTAATTCTAACCCGCTCGTGTTCTAGTTTGGACCTCTCCTAAAAGAAATTCACCAGCTGTGCTGAACTGTGAGTCAATTTCCAAACTAGTCTGAGCTCACCAAACTTATTTAGCCTATTATATTGGAAAGATGTGACGCAGGGTCTCGAGAGGTGAAAGTCTGAGGAATCCATTTTGCTGTGTTTTGAACTGTTATTTATCTGTGTACACTTCTATTGATACTCTAAAAGTGCATTTGTGCTGGTATATAAAATGGTCCAGGTCCTAACGGGATTTTGTTTGATCCTAGAGTTCCTGGATGGGAGGCTCAAGATATTGAAAGGGTGCAGGAGTTGGCTGAGTTTTGGGGCACTGCTATAGCGTTCATGTAGGGGATAGTTGTTTTGAGACTGTAAATGTCTTTACATTTACTAGTCCGGTGGGGCTTATTTTAGAGTACAGAGTGGGCAATCTGACTTTGGAGGACTAGATTTCAAAGGAGGGGATTGGCTGATTTTTAGGGGACTACTGCTAGCTCCATCAGGACATGAGGCTTAGTTTGGGATGGTAACTGCTATGATTGGGGTTCAAGCACTGCAAAGGGGCAGCTGATGACTTCAGGGTGTTACTGAGAGGGGCATGGTATTGTGCTCCATCCCACTCAGGCCCACATAACCTTAATTAACCCATGGGATCCACCAGTCGTGAAAGCTCCCTCCCTTTCCAAGCTCTGAAGTAATAAAGACCATTGTAAAAAGTGGGTATGGCTGACAAGATAGTGTAAGCGAGCAGCTGGAGCATATTTCCACCCATTGGGCAACTCCCCCTCCCACCTGCCTCAGTGGAGAGAAGCAGGTAGCACGGAGTGTCAGACAAAGCGTTGGTTGTCCTATCTTCCATCTAAACTGTTAGGACTCCTTCCGCTCAGCTTGGATCACTAGTGAGTTTCTCGGGTCTTGGCCTCACTAACCGCATGGATCTTGGGCCTAGATGGGAAAGTTCAAGTCCCAGTTCCCTGGCTGTAGTGTGGCGTGGGATGGTAGCTGAGTCCTCTGTATGTCATTCTGCTCTTTGGAGCTGGCAGATGTGGGTGGTGACCCCTGTTCTTCAGGGGACCCAAGTGACCACACAACCCTTTTCCATGTGACATTGTGGAGGGTATTTAGTAATGGCCTCCTTCCATCCTCCCATCTCACCTATGGGAGAAAGGTGCCCGTTTATCTCACTGGCAGCTGAGGTGGATGGAGCCCCCTTGTCAGGGGGATGTTGGTAAACCCCCTCTCCCATCTCATTCCAGCTGCAAGCTCTCTTTTGAAGGAAGCCTGGGGCTTGGCCATCTGACAGTGCTGGTTGGTGGAGATGGGTTCCACCCCCAGCCCTTTCTCGGGAGGCAGCATCTCAGACTCCTTCACTGAGCAAGGCTGGGAAGGAGGAAAACAGGGAATTGTAAGTGGGGGAGGGAGAAATAGCTTATCCCAAGCAACGTAGGCTGCATTGGTCCCTCCCGGCTGTCGTTGACTGAGGCGGAGGAAGGCCCTGGCTAGCTGCTGTACAGATCCTGTTGCCCCTCCCTTGAGCACTTGCACATCCAGTTTCATAATCAGATTAAGGCAGTGCTTTAGCAAGGAGCATGGGTCAGTGGGACAGGTTTACATCGTGGTTTACGCTGAGGGGATTGGAGTGCGTTTTTAACTCTGCTTGGCCTGACTTGGAGCTGCACAGATTTGCTTCTCTACAAGGAACTACCCAGCAGAGCACAGGCAGGGGAAGGAAAGTTGCACCAGGCACTGGTGGGGGCAGGGGGTGGAGGGGGCTCCAGGGTTGGGGGATGGTTGGTGTCCGCCTCCACTCCCCCCATTCAGTAGGCAGCACTAGTTCAGTCCTTGTAGTAAATTTGCTCTAATTACACCCTCCAGCAGTAGGAAACCTCTCTTAGATGAAAGCTCCTCTGGGGTGGGGGTGGCTTCCCAGAGTCCCCAAGCAGAGTCTCTGTTGTCTGAGGCCTCCATTTTCCATCTCTATGAGGCCCCTTATTCCTTCTCCCCTCCTCAGGCTTTGGTGTGTGCACACGGACACCGAGACAGTCAGTCAGTCTCTCTCTTTCTCTCTCTCCCCACCCCCCATCTGTGGAGCTGTAGGCAAATTGTCCAGGGCTGCTTCCTGGTTCAGTGGGAAGGAAAGTGCCTGCCTTCCCCAGGAGCATGGCTAGGTGGGAACCTGTTCCAGCACCCTAAGTTTTGGATGGAGATGGACCTGTTTGGTTCATGCTGGGAGCCCCTGCCTGCAGTATAGTGGGAAAGCTTTAATGTGGGGGGAAATCCTGTTCCCTTGTTGGGTCAGGGCCCCGGGACTTGGGGGCCTCCCAAGGGTAAGTGAATGGTTGATTTTTTTGTGTCATGTTCTGCTTTGGGGGCAGGTGGGTGTCTTGTTTCTCTCTGGCATGGGGCCGGCAGAGGTCTTTCTCAGTAATAACCTGATCTGAGCCCTTTCCTCCTTTGTGCTCCTTGCAGGTGGATGATGCTATGCTGATGTTTGACAAGACAACCAATCGACACCGAGGTGAGGGCAGCACCCTGGCGCTGTGTGTGTGTGTAGAGTTGGCAGGGGATTGCGTAATGACAGGAGCAGATGTATGTTTGTGGTGATGGGGCGGAGGTAGTATCCTGTGGCCAGCAGCAGGGCATGCAGGTCACAGCTGCTCTTTATCTCACCTTCCATCACCCCATCCCTTCGCATCCACATCCTTTAACAGAGTCCCTCGCAGCACAGAGAGCTTTTGTCCAGACTGTTTCCTGTGTTGTAAACTTGCCGAATGGCTGATATGTGAGAGGAGGCAGCCTCCTCCCCTCCCCAGCTACCTACGTGGCTCCAGTTGTCTGTGTGTGTCTTACCTTGTCCTGAGCAATCCGAACCCTGGGGAAGCTGACGCAAGACCCAGAAGAGTGCCTGCCTCTGACCCCTTCCTCAGCCCAGGGCTCCCAAGTCACCTTTTAATCAAATCCCATTTGTGGTATCTGGTTACAGAGTGGGAGCCTGGCTTTGGTATTCAGGCTCTTCGGATCAGGCAGGAGAGCATTGAGTTTGAGCCTTAGTTTTGGAGGTGCCTGATTCTCTTGTACATGTGCCCTCTAACTGGCTACGACTCTTAGGTGGACACCACAATGGTGTGCACCATACTGAGGACACAGCTACGCTGTGATGGTGGCAGCCCTTTCCTAGGCCACGGCCATGTTCACATGCAGCACTAAGCGCTTACATGGTGTGTCTGTCTGCTTCAGACTCACACAGGAAGCACTTTCTGCTTGTGGCTCTCTCTCCCAGCTATCCTTGCGTATTCACTCTTGCTGCCCAGGGTGCCCTTCAGTGCATCCCATTTTGTTACTGTTTAGGTGATTCTGGTTGCCTGATTTTATACACGTACCATTCCAGCTAGCCTGATGGGGGGGGAAATGGCTAGCCCATAATAAATTATCAGATCCGGCACCTCTGCCCTCTACAGGAATTGGCTAGAGCAAAGTAAGCAGTCATGAAAAAAGAGGGAGGGTCCTCACATGGACCAGTAACTGATTAAAAGATAGGAAACAAAGGGTGGTAATAGATGGTCAGTTTTCACAATGGAGAGAGGTAAACAGCAGGGTTTCCCAAGGCTCTGTGCTGGGCCCAATGCTGTTCAACATATTCACAAATGATCTAGAAAAGAGGTAAACAGTGAAGTGCCAACATTTGCAGATGATACAGAATTACTCCCTATAGTTTTCAGAGTAGCAGCTGTGTTAGTCTGTATTTGCAAAAAGAAAAGGAGTATTTGTGGCACCTTAGAGACTAACTAATAGTGACCTCCCAAACTGGCTGCAGAGAGTTAAAGGGTTCTCACAAAACTGGGTGATTGAATTTCATTGGCCATTTTGTTACCTAGTGTCGACAAATGCAAAGTAATGCACACTGGGAAGCATAATCCCAACTATATATACAAAATGATGGGCTCTATATTAGTTATTACCCCGCAAGAAAGGTATCTTGGAGTCATTGTGGTTAGTTAAAACATCTCAGTGTGCAGTGGCAGTCAAAAAAGCTAACCAAATGTTAGGAACGATTAGGAAAGGGATAAATAATAAGACAAAAAATATAGTCATGCCACTATATAAATCCATGGTATGCTCACACCTGGAGTACTGCATGCCCCATCTTAAAAAGATGTGTTAGAATTGGAAAAGATACAGTGAAGGGCAACAAAAACAGACTAGGAGAGATTAAAAAGACAGGGTCTGTTCAGACTAGAGAAGAGATGATTAATGGGGGACATGATCGAGGTCTATACAATCATGACTGGCATGGAGAAAGTGAATAAGGAAGTGTTATTTACCCCTTCACATAATGCAAGAAGCAGGGGTCACCCACTGAAATTAATAGGCAGCAGGTTTAAAATGAACATAAGGAAATAATTCACACAATGCACAGTCAACCTGTGGAACTCATTGCCAGGGGAAGTTGTGAAAGCCAAAAACATAATGGGGTTCAAAAAAGAATTAGGTATGTTCATAAAGAATAGGTCCATCAATGGCTATTAGCCAAGATGGTTAGGGATGCAACCCCATGTTCCACATGTCCCTAAACCTCCAACTGCCAGAGGCTGGGATTTAATGACTGGGGACAGATCACTCAGCAATTGCCCTGTGCTGTTCATTCCCTATGAAGCATCTGCCACTGGTCTGACCTAGTATGGCCATTCTTATGCAGAGCATTACAGAAGGGGTAGGGAGGACTGCCTTCCTCTGAGCCATCAGGTATTGGCCCCTGCCTGAGGCAGGATACTAGACCAGATAGACCAGTCATCTGGTTTGGTATTGGCAACTTCTTGGCTTCAGTGTAGGGTACTTATCTTGAGTTCCCAAGGCACCCAGATATCAGATCATGATAGGGGCAAAATAAATGCCTACCTGGAGAGAAAGGAGAAGCTCATAGAAAGAGTCCAGTCCAGCTTGGAAAATACTGAAAAATGGAAAAGTGTGTGTGTGTGTAAAAGTGATTTTTAGCACTGGTGAAGTTGACTCAGAAGCCCTGGAGGCTGAAAGCTCCATTTAGCGACAGCTGCAATGCAAGCTCACTCAAAGTCCCTCACTGCCATGCCTCAGCTCTTCCCTGAAAGGGCCACCCCTAGCTGTGAAAAGGAAGTTTGGACTCCAGAGCCCAGTCAGTCCTTTGCCAAGACTGTCAGCAAAGGGGTCCATTAGAGATGTGCTCTGAGCATAGGGCTGGGAGGCAAGAACTTCCAAGTTCTGTTTCCCACCTCAGATACTGATAGATGGTGTGAACTTGAGCAAATCACTTAACCTTTCCATGCCTTGGTTTTGCTCCAGAAATAGTGATGCTGATACTTTCCTGTCACACACAGGCTGTAAGGACTAATTTGTGTACAGGCAGGGCTTTGAAGATGAAATGTGCTGAGTATCACTATTTGGGATGGTGATATTTGTGATGTGGGCGCCTGTCTGTTGGGGACTGGACTGGGACCCACCAAACTCATTTCACATGCTGAACAGCATTGGCAGGAAACAGTTTTGTTCATATGGACCTCTGCTGGATTGGAACCCTCTATTGTGGTATCCGTCATTAAGCCATCTAAGTGCCATGGGCTTTAATGAAGCGGGAAGGTGCAGAAATGGAGATGAGAGGAGAGAGGGAAATCTGGGAGAGGTCAGTGATTTCCCTGCTCCTCATATGAGTGCTGCATGCATGCAGGACTTACTGGAGGCCAGAGGGGAGTGGAAGTATTGCCATGACCCAACTGGTCCACCCCAGGAACCTCTGGGTTGCCTTCTCTCCTGGGCATGTGGGACTGGCAGGTACTGATCACACAGCGTTCTGCCCTGACCAGGAAGTGTTGCCCTTTCTTCAGGGTTTGGATTCGTCACATTTGAGAGTGAAGATATTGTGGAGAAGGTGTGTGAGATCCACTTCCATGAGATCAATAACAAAATGGTGAGTGTGAACTGCAAAGCCGGCAGTGGAAGGATGGGGCAAAGCACTAGGGCTCTGGGACTGCAGGTAGGAAGCAGATGGGACCCCTGAAATCACTGCCCCAGATCTAGGGAGGAGATACTCAACAAGGAGGGGAATGACTGCTGGTATTTGGAGCCCAAAAGGCAATGCAGTCTAACCATAACGTGGAATTGTAACTTTGTGACCCCGAGTGCTGTACAAGTGTTAGCAAAACTTCTCCCCAGCCCTGCGAGGCAGGTATCTTCTTTTAACAAATGAGGATACTGAGGCTCCAAGGTTGTCTTGCCGAAAGTCACAGAGAAAGTCAAGGACAGAACCATGGGTAGAATTTTAGTCACCTGTTACAACTACTCAATAATGCTGCTTCTCTAGCAGAGTAACAGGGCGGGGGAGGCTGCAGGCAGTGTTAGTGGCTGCAGAATGGGAGGCAGGGTTGGGGAGTGGTGCGTGGGGCAGAACAGGCGCAGTGGTTCCAATGCAATAAGGCAGCCCTTCTGGCCCGTGGCCCGCAGTACGGTATGTGCTCCGAGCAAATGTGCAGTGCAAGTCAAGGCCGAGGTCCAACACTTTTTTTTTTTTCTTGTGGCAGGTGGAATGTAAAAAAGCTCAGCCAAAGGAAGTGATGTCCCCCACTGGCTCTGCGAGAGGGCGGTCCCGAGTGATGCCTTATGGGATGGATGCCTTCATGCTTGGGATTGGCATGCTGGGTAAGCACTGCAAAAGAGAACCCTTCTCTCTAGCCCCCACATCATAATTGGCGGCAGCAGCAGGGGGCTCTGCTTGGGGCAGAAGGCTTTATTCTGGGACTGCGTTTCTAGGTGTAAGACAATGGGGGAGGTGGCTCAGGCTGTTCAAGAAGAAATTGGATCTATGACATCAGACCCCATTTTGAAAAGCAACACTGAAGCTAGGAGGAGGAGGGCTGGGATCAATGTATGATCACAAATCGCCCTCTGGTGGCAGCATGGAAGAACTGTAGATGTACCTCGTATGCACAGTTCTAGAGGTGGGGCCACACAAAAAACAGGAATGCAGTTGTGTTGGGAGGAATTTTAAGGCGTAATTGGAATTCCTGTCCAATATAATACCTATAGAACAGGATATACACTATGCTTCGGCACAAAAAAAGGGCTGTATATGCCCTGGCAACACAACTGAGCCAAAAGCAGAGTTTTCCACGTCCAGGTATATTCCTGCCATGCTAGGCCAGACTTTACAATGAATGTTTGCTTCAGGAGCCCCCAGTAGTATTAGTCACCCTTCTTCTGTTGGGCAAAGAGGAGAGTATCACTTCAGATACACAGGCAGAGCATGTTCTCTGTGTAGCATCCTAATAAACAGTCTCCTTGTTTTCAAGGGGGATAAAAATGTTCTTGAGAATCCAGTGGAGCCTGTATACCACTGACTTCCCTCCTTTAGGGAAATCAAACGGGCCATTCTGACAAAGGAGTGTCTGTGTGTGGCACTGTGGGGACCTTTTCTCTGTGACTTCAGAGCAAATGTGTTCAGGTTACAAAGGAAAAGGTGTGAATCGTCCCCTCCGACTTCCAGCCCAATTAGCTCCTTTTAGGGTCTGAGAGTCAAACTTGGTTCTTTCTTGCTTGAGCATCACCAGCAACCCGAGCCCATCCAACCTGTAGGTGTGGTTAAGGTGAACAAACACAAGTGTCCTTTGGGTCAGGGCCCCTGTGGGTGGTGCTGGAGGAGGAACATTCAACCTGGCACTTGGATCCCAGCTTGGGTTGGTTGGGCTGGCAGGCAGAGGAAAAACACCTCTTTTTTGCATTTGCACTCATCACATTCTCACTGGAGTTGCTGAGATAAAATAGATCTGGAACCCCACAAAGCCACTTCAGATTTTAGTTTTTGTGTTTTTTGAGTAGAACTGTAATTTTAAACCAGCAGACTCAAATGAGTCAGTGGGAAATCCATGTACACTTGTCATGGGAGAACTCAAATCAAACATTCAGTTCTTAGTCAGCTGCTGGCTTTCTCATGGGACTGTTTAAAGTAGGTGATTAGCTATGACAGCTTCTCAGGAAATGGGAAGACTTGTAATAGTGATCTGTGCCAGGAACAGGCTATCTGCCTGCATGTTTTCAGCCACCTGTTTTTTTTGTATCTACTTCAGAATGTTAGTCAGCACCTCTATTACGAAAGTAGATGATGGGTGATTTAGTACCAGTCAGTCATCCATATGCTCCCACTGTCTCTAGATCCCCTTTTCACAAAACCAGCTAGTGCTTTAGTTTGTGGGACCTTGAGCTTTCTGACCGGGAAATCTACATGTCTTTGCAGGGTAACAATGTCTGGAACCACGAAGGGGCAATGTATTAAAATTCCATTAAAATTCTTCCCCAAATTCCTGCACGGTATGCACTGTGTGCGCACGCGTGTGTTGTTCAACTGCTATGTTACTTGGTCCTTTCATAGTGTGTGTTCATTGTTCAGGCTATGGGGAGGCAGGCAGAGCTGGGACTGGAAAGTGGCATTGTGTGCGTTCGTGTAACAATCCCCTCTTCTCTGCTGGCAGGTTATCCAGGTTTCCAAGCTGCCACTTATGCCAGTCGGAGTTACACGGGCCTTGCGCCTGGCTACACTTATCAGTTTCCTGGTAAGTGCCTCTTCCTGCCCAGTCATCCAGTTTGTCCTCACACTAAGGGAAGCCTGTGGCATGTGACCGAATCTCTGCCTGTTTTACCCTTGCCCTAGTTTGGGCTTTCTTTAAAACTGTGAAGGTGGGAGGGGACGGAGGCCTGGAATAGGTGGGAACCGCCTACTGGCTAGTTAGGAAGGAGGCTGTAGCCATGTGAGTGTCTGCTGTTGTTATCCTCTCACTCCAGTGACAGGAAATGTCCTAGGTTCATGCGCCCCCCTCTCGGCTAGGTTCCTCTGTGGGGGCTGCTATTACACAGAAGGGGCCTTGCAGCTCTGCTGGTCTTGCTGCCTCTGTGTGTGTGTGTGTGTGTGTGTGCATCTGTCTCTCCGCCAGAGTCGCCACCTTTCTGAAAACAGAGTGCAGGACTTGACCCCTGCTAGCTTTAAATGGGCCTGAAGTTCCCTAGGCCTCCTAAATGTGAGAGTCTAAGTTGCAGTGAGCTGTATCCTGGATCTCTTAGAGGCCCAGCAAACCCCTCTTCACAACACTGCATATTAGTAAATTCCCCTAGCTGTCCCATTCCTTGTCTTGAAGCCCAGATGTGACCATCACTGCCTGATCCCTGATGAATGCACTGTAGCTGCTCTGAGCTTTCTGCTGGCCTCCTCTCCCTCCCCTGCCTGCACAAGCAAAGAGTGGGATGCAGGGCTACCCTATAAAAGACTGCCCTGCTGTTCTCGGGACAAGTGGCAACTCTGAGTGTCCCCTGCCCTCCTCTGCCCCCCATCCCCAATAGACTGTGTAGAAGACCTGACATTAGGCGATTGGCAACGGGCTCTGGCAGCTTTCACCTCTAAGCTGCTAGTCGGAACCCCCCCTGCGTTGGCGGCGACTGAAAGTTGCTGTCTGGTAGTCTGTGCGAATCCAGTTGCTGGGTCTCAGTCCTAGCGAACCAGGTGTTCATATCACAAAGCCACCTCCAGCTCAACTGGCACTTGTTGGCAGTCCTAGCTGCGAGGCCAAGGATTGGCTGGGCCAAAGAGACTGAACTCCCCTTTTCAACCCTGAGGCGCACAGTCTGGGCGGCTTCCACTGCCCTTGCCTGGGCTGTACCTGTTCTGGGGGTAAGCAGAGGCTTTCAGTCTCGCATGCTGTCAGTCCAGCTCAAAATTCATTTAAAATAAAGAGTCAAAGGCTGGATGCTGCAGTGACTTCATCCCTCTCTGTCTGGCCTTGTGTTCTATCCAGAAAGGCCCAATGCTGCTGTCTCTCTACCAGATCCCCCTCGGGGGCGTTTTACAAGTTCCTAAGTTGTCTTACATTTCGTTTTTAGAATTCCGTGTAGAGCGGACCCCTCTCCCGAGTGCCCCCGTCCTCCCCGAGCTCACAGGTCAGTCCCGCTGATTTCCTAAAACTCACAAGCTGGAAGGGGAGAAGGGGCTTTGGGTTATTCCAGTGATGTCGCTGCCCCATAGCTTGGCGCAGTGAGACTGGAAACGTTCCTCATTTCCTCTTCCATCTGCACTAGCTACATCAAGAACAGGGGCTGGGGGCGAGGGGTGGAGAGGGGAACTGAACCATGCATATCACATTGGAGGAGATGAGAGATGCAGGTCTTACATGATGAGGGCAAGTGGGCTTGAATCCCCAGATTCTCTAGCTTCTGAACTGCTGCTGTTCCCTGCTCTGTTTTCGCTCCTTATCCAGCAGTTAGCCTCCGAATCATTTATGAAAACCTTGTTGCTAGTAATGTGAATTCTAAGAAATCCACTACTCCAGTCCCAGCCTGAGCTGCTGTAGTGCAGGGCACTGGACCTGGGGGAGCTTGCAGCTACTTTGATCCCGCCTGGGAGTTAGTGTAGGGAATGATATTTCAGCACTGGGTATGGTGAAGCTCACTGCTACCTAAGCCCCAGGCTCGCTAGGCAGAGAATGGTAGAGGAACATTGAGTGTGGTGGAGCTCCCAGCTGTACTCATCAGTCGTGGTGGTTGAGCATGGTGTAATAGAAGGGGGGGTGATGAAGTTTTGCAAAGACTAGTCAGGAGTCTTGAGTATTTCCGCAAAGTATAAACACCTGCTTCTTCCCCCAGCTCCTCAGACCTCTGAGTTTGTGTAGCATGTATTCTTGGTGCTGCTCTTTCCATAGGATCTTTGTTCCATGGCCACATTTTCCCAAGCTCTGTAGCATGCATGGTATTTGTCTTAGAAAAGCAGCTATGTCTAGCAGTGGGCTGGCCTCCTCCTCCCTATACACCATCCCATCTTCCATAACATCCTTTCACTCTGACACTTCCTTGACGCCATCTGTTTTTTCAAGGACTGGATTTTCCTGCAGTGAGGATACAGACTTCTGCAGGGAGCTTATTCTTTGGAAGCTTTGCTAGCCGCAGTGGGTTTGGGGAGGATTGGAAGGGGAGTTTTCCAATGGCTCAGAATAGTGCTGATCCTCCTAGAGTGTGCACGTCAAAGAACGCTGAGGTTGGTAAAACAAATTACTCAGAGGGAAGTGGGGTGTATTAAGTTAATAAAGCCATCCCCTGGAGCCACATATATAGTTGAATAAGCCTCTGAAATTCCACCTGTGGCTGTGATTCTGACAGTTCCCAAACAGAGTAGGGTTGGACTGCGTCTGTATTTGAATAGGGGGCTTCCCAGAAAAAAATGGGTGTTGCAAGAGTAGTGTGGATAACTCAGTAAAAGGTGCTCTTCCCTCTAAGTCCACGTGGGACTAGTGCCCCTGCAGGGTGTGAAGAGGCACCTTGCTGCTGGAGGAGCATAAAACAGAAGTCCTGCTCACTGAAGCTCATTAGAGACTGGTACTTTTGCCAGCAGTGAACTATTAATGCTGGTGTCCTGGTTAGCTGCCATGTTGGGTAATTACAACCTCTGTCCCTAGATTCCCTCCAGAATTTCAGCTGGAGACGGGGGTATTCCTCACTTTGCTGCTGTGGGCTGTTAAACAGTCACCGGGCAGCTTGTGGTGGTGGGTGCTCTGATTCATGTGCACGCCTTGGGCTTGCTCCCATGAGGTATGTGCTCCCGCAGCTCCTGCTGAGACATCCGGGGGAACGGAGGACATTGCAGGACCAGGCCAGTAGGTTGTGAAGTGCTTCAGGAACCTTCTGGCTGAACGTGGCTCTATAAATGTAAACCATCAGCCGGGGCTGTATTGAGTACAATTGAAACAAGAAGGGTGGTTCTCTGAAAGTCTCGGGTGCTGCTCCTGTATGAAAGAGCTAATGAGAGGGGAGCTTCCTGGGCAAGGCAGAAGTCTGGTTTCTAACTAGATAAACTACAAGGCAAAAATATTTTTCCTACAGAGGAAATTGGATTCTTTCTCAGCAAAACCGGCCCTTTACTCACCACAACAGCATCTTTGGGAGAAAAATACTGTCCGCTCTGTGCTTATGTTTGCTGAAGACCTATGATAAGCCACTAACCCAAATCTAAGCCCCCAGTGTGATGTACACCTGAAACCAGACAAAGCCTGCAACTAAACATTCCCTCCCGAGCTAGTCTGGATTTCAGCCCTTTAACTCAATCGATTTGTTCTGACCTCTTTATGTTGCTCTAAACAGAATCACAGTGGATTTCGCAGTAGAGCATGAAATGCTGACCCAGTCATGTTAGGGGAAATGAGAAGAGTACTGCGTAGGTGCCTTGTGGCTTCAGGGCTGGGCACCCATGGCAGTAGAAATATGGACGACATTTGATACATATAAGTTAAGGCTTCCAGTGTTAATTGTGCCTTTTCCGGCTTCTGCACTGCCAGGCGCATGCTCCACACTCTTCTAGAGTGGACAGCCGGGGGGTTGCAGTTGGCAGGAGAGCTGGAAAAGTAGGGAGGATTGCATGTCTGCAGCCGTGTGAGATCTGGGGTGGAGGAGGTTGCGTGAGTATTGAACCATTACTGTTGGAAGGTGCTAGAGAAGGGTGCTGTGCCCCAGCATGGCTGGAGAATGCTGAGCATTGGAGTTGTCTTCTGGATGAGATGTCAAACCAAGCTACTGACCCTCTGTGCCCACCAAAAATCCCCAGAGTTGGGGTGTTAGCCTTTAGGGTTGGAGCCAAATGCCAATAGCCATCCTAAATTCCCCATGCCGGTTCACCTGGCTATGGGATTCTCAGTCACTTCCTGTCCTGAGTTGGCATGTGGCGTTGCGGTTTGGCAGCGTCACCCCAGATGTCACTGTGTTTCAGTCCTGAACGAAAAGTTTCCTATGCCGGAATTGGTCAGTTCAGTTGCTTGAGGGCTTTTCTAAATGAAAGCTGTCCTGTAAATGCAGGGCTGTGTGTTCCTCCTGCGTATCCATCCTGAGTGTAGCAGGTAACGTGCCAAGCTCATGCACCTTTTTGGCAGCTGTTCCCTGGAGGGAAGGGAAGGTGCCTGCTCAGGAGCGTCCCTTGGTGCCGCTATGAAAGGCCTGTTCCTTCTCTTCCAGCAATTCCCCTTACTGCATATGGGCCGATGGCGGCGGCGGCGGCAGCAGCAGCTGTAGTGAGAGGGACAGGTAACTGCCACTTTCCTACCCGGGGAAGCAACCTGGCTGAGGTTTGCACTGGGCCATGAGAGGGGGGTGGGACGGGGTTGCATTTTGGGATCTTCACCATGTAGTTTTGCTTCCTCCCTTAGGTTCTACTCCGAGCCGCACTGGTGGGTTTCTGGGCACTACCAGTCCTGGGCCAATGGCAGAGCTCTACGGAGCAGCCAATCAGGATTCAGGGGTCAGCAGTTACATCAGTGCTGCGAGTCCAGCTCCAAGTACTGGCTTTGGTCACAGCCTAGGGGTGAGTGTTTCACACCCAGCTGTTGAGCTTGGGGGGTAGAAGGAGGTGGGGTGTGTATAAATCATTAAACCTTTTGGGATGGTGATTTCTACAACTATGAATACCCAAATGACAACCGCTGCAGGCAACCTCGAGGCTTGGTTACTGCAATATACAGTTCCTAGGCATAAAAACACTGAGCTTAAGGCCCCAATTCGTTCCTAATGCAGCAGCCTACTTAGCTTACAGAACAGGCTGCTGAGTGCATGTCACCCCAAACTCTGCTCTACACTGGTCCCCATTGAATACCAAGTTAAGTGCTAGGGCTTGGTCCCATTCTTCAAAGCCCTCCGCAGAACTGGCTCAAGCTACCCAAGGGCCTGTTACCTCACTCTGCCACATAGCCTGCCATGCCAGCCACCTTCCTCTGGGCTCATGGAACTAGCACCTCAACAGTGAGACTCGTGAGCAGTGGAAACAGCTTTCCCAGCAGCTGGGCCATGACTGAGCTCACCACTGTAAGTGTTCAGAAAGACCACAACTATTCTCACTGTCAGAATGAAACACAGAACTCCCTTCCAAAGGTGGAACGTACATGGGTCCCCAGGAATAACACAAGGCTGGACAGGGATGGGGAGAGTGCAGAGCAAATATCTGCTAGCTGCATGTTTCCCTATGGAATGTGGGACTACAGCTGGGAAAGGACTGGGGATTCCATAGGACTCTGCTGGGGGATATTAGGTGGCTCGGAAGAGACGGACTAGTGATGGCATGTTTCCTGAGTGGGAGATAGTATGAGGGTTGTATCACTCCATGTAAATCTCAGGGTGCTGAGAGGCCTCCTCAGAGTGCATTGGGGGCTAAATGATTCCAGTCAGATCTCTAAAGGGGGTAGGGCTGTCCTTAGGAATAGTACTTTTAGGGAGCTGTGTCACTGACATCCCAATAAATTCCTACAAGGGAAGGGACGGATGGACAAATCACATTCATGGACTCAACCTCTTTCCTTTGGTTTGTCTAATCGGGGGATTTGAATTCTTCCTCTGTAGGGTCCCTTGATTGCAACGGCTTTTACCAATGGGTACCATTGAAGCTAGCGACCAAGGAGGCAGGAGGTAAGATGTTTGAACAAGAGAGGTTGGGAAGGTGTGAGAGGAGTGAAGCTAGGCTCAGGAGGGGATTTTATTATTAAGTTACACTGAAAGTTTCCTATTGGTTGGGCCAATGTTCAGAGGCTTCATCTGAAGATGAGAGCAAGGAGGCCAGGCGAGGGGCTGCATTCTGTCCTGTCCACCCAGTGACCCAGGTTCTAATTCCTTGTCCCAGACTTCTGCTCCCCAAGCTTGAAGTGCTGCAGAGGCATTCCATTGAGTGTGGGCAGGAAGGGACAGGAAATGGTGTTTTGCTTGAGTAACCTCTTTGGCCAGTTAGAGCGTCACTGTTGGGCTCTAAAGGGAAGCTCATCCAGGTCTCTGAGGCCAGAAGAATAAGTGGCTGTGCCCCAGTGGTAGCAGGGAGAAGGGGAAGCCCACAGTTGGAAGGGTGTGGAGTGAGGGAAATGGAGAGGATAGCATGGAGACCTGGTAGAAATAGGGGAGTTGACGGAGACAGAAAATAGACAGGCACAGTTGGCCAAAATCCTAAGGCAATGTGAGCTCTCGCACACAAGCCCCTCCTACCCTTTACTTTGCAGTACCCTGAGTGCAGCTAACTCAGCAAATCTCACTGCTGCTGAGAGCACTGCATCTCTGGAGTGCTGTTTCCTCTCCATGGAGGTGGTCTGTGGGAGAAAAGAGGCTTCCACATCCAGATGGGTATGGGGAAAATCATACACGCAGCTCCAGCTGTGTCCCTGAGAACGGGGTGAGGGGGAGCTGTTCGAGGGTCTTGGTGCACACCTCAAAAGTGGCAGAAGTTTGGTAGTTTAAAAAGAGAAATGTGACTGAAATGAGTAGGGCAGATGTTTCCAGGGAAAGGGTGTGACTGGGCTGCTTCTCTTCAACCAGGGATAACTTGAGTGCAGTTTGCAGCGTATAACTAGCCTCGTCTTTACTAAAGAAGTTTGACCCAGGGAGCCCGCAGATCTTGGCATGCAGTACTCCTTGATCCAAGAAGTCAGGCTGCACTGCATGCTGGGGCTTGTCCCTTTAGCCCACCCCTTCATGTTAAAGATAGGGGCAGTTGCATTCTGCCCCGCTTCTTTGCCAATCAGGTGCAATCTTCATGCCACTACCAAGGTGCCAGCACAATCCTGCATTGTGGGAAGTTTGGACACCCCCTGTTCCTGTGTCAGACAAGACAAAAAACTGAAAGGATGTTAGTTTTTCTTTTGTTTGTTTCTGTCTCCTCTACCCCCCGTACCCCCCACCTCTGCTGGTCTCCTGCAGATTTCCCCAGTGACCTAACCAAGGACAGCGGGCTGGAGGATCTGGTGAGCCTTGGGGGATGAGCCAAGGTTTCCTTTTTATTGAATAAAACTGCACACTGCCGGCTGGCTGCCAGGCTCCTGCTGACCTGCCCTGATCTCTCCCATTGAACAGACCACACTGGACTGAACCCAAGGAGATCATCTCGCTTTCTTACTAACCACCGATGGTTTACGCTTCTCCCTCCCCCAACCCCCCGATTCTTCTTTATTTATTTTATTAGCTGGTAGTTTTATTTTTTATTTTATTTTTTTATCTTTATTTTTTGGGGGGTGACCCTCTTTTTCATTGTTTGCTCTTTCCTGAGCTAGTAGACATATTTTATGAATTGGCTTTGTGATCGTGTTAGGTAGTTTTTAATGAGGAGTATTTTTATTTGGCTTTGAAATTGTTTTGAATTTTTTCAACTCTGTTGTCAACATTTTTAAAGGACAGTCTGTGATGTGAACGCAGTTCTGAAGGGAAGAGAGATGCAGAGAGAGAGAAGGCTGAGCAGAACTGATGCATTTCTTCTTCTTCTTTTTTTTTTTAAAGAAACTGTTTTTAATTGTTTCTGTTTTGTAAATGTGAGGTTTTGAAATGTGTGAAGCTCCAAGGATCTGAAACGGTGGGACATCGCTATGGAACAAAACAAAATGTATATTTTGCTAAGTAAAAACACTACCCTTACAGCTGAAAGTATTTTTGTTTTCCTAGATTTAGTTTTACGTGGGGTTTGCTTTTTCCTAGTGTATAATATGTAAATATCGCGAGGTGAACCTGGCTGCAGCCTGACTCAAGGTTCCTGAACCTGGCACCTCAGTGTGAGCAATATTCTCCAGCAGAATCCTGACAGGACTCCTTTCTTTTTTGTACACCTTTTACTGTAAGATTTTAAGACCTCTGAGATGAAGGGGGGAGAGAGGGGAATGAAACTTACCGGCTATCGGCTATTTTGCTGAGCGGGTTAAAGCGGCTTCCAGTCGCCTGATGTATGGGCTCCCTAAGTACATCATCTGGTTTGGCTAGGCAAAGGGCTTTACTGTCTCTGCTTGTCTTTGTTATTTTGAAAGGAATTGACTCTCCAAATAGTATCACTTGTGTCAAGATGGTCTGGGGAAGGGCATCATCCTTTAGGGGGCAGGGTATTGGGAAGGGCTCATTGTCAGGGGTGAGATGTGGGGGTGGTCATTCTCTGAAGGGCAGGGCATTGGGTGGGGGAAGTCATTAACTGGGGGTGGTAATGTATGGGGGAAGGGTGAGTAAAGGGCTTCTCAGGGATCATATGAATTCTAGAATCACAGCTTCCCATTTGCTTTCCTCTGTGTCCTGAAATCTGTGGGAGTTCATCCTCTGTCCTGTAATTTGATTATATGGTCCCTTCTCCTGAGGCTGCCCAAGCCCTTCTTAACAAGTGGCCTCTGCTGTGAGGTTGCCTCAAGCAGGGATTTAAGGGGCAGGTTTGGGTCTGGATTTAAGTGAACCAAAGACCTTGTTGGGGGGGGAGGGGGTGATTAAGCCTTTTATTAAGATGCAGCCCAATGCTTTCCCCAGGGAAATAATGCAGCTTCATCTTAAGTTTTAAAAATCATTCCCGCTCTTCTCCCAAAATGAGCCCCAGTAAGTGAGAGGATTGGAGGGAGGCCACAGGGCCCAAATGGACCCCTTCTTCCCTTCCACTTCCCGCTTCCCTTGCTGCATTGTGGCTAGTCTTGAGACCGAGCAGCATGGGCCATGCCTGACCAAGCAATACATCTGGAGAGTTCTGTTTAGTAAGAGGTACTTAATGGGTTAGTACTGAAAACACAAAGCAATAATTTTTGTTACTGAGACAAGAGTCTATGTCTGGGTTTTTTTAATATTTCCTAATTAAAGAAGAGCTGCATTGTATGGGGTTTATTTTTATTCTGTATACTTCAAATTTGGGTCTGCAGACAGTGCTTTCTTCCCTCTTGGTACATGCGCTGAGCTGCTTCTGTGCCCCCTTCCATGTACCTCCCAGCCCCACTGTATTGCCACTGGGCTGTGATTCGCTCTCCAGCCAGTGCTGCTGCTGCCCAGAGGCTGGGGCTCCAGTTTGAGGGTGGGCATTTTTTAAAACGAAATAAAACTATGTTTTGAAGCCAGTAAGTTATTACACTCCAATGTTTGTTCTCTCCACACCTGTAACCCTTTTTCCAGATTTCAGTTTTAAATTCCTAATAAATTATTTGAAAATGGTCCTTCACAGTTGTGTTATATGTATGAGTGGCTCTGAATTGGGGAAGGCTTCACCCAGGTTTGGGGATGCTGGGAATCTTGCCCTGTGGTTGGCACACAAGCCTGGGATCAACAGTCCTGGCATTCAACTCCCAGCTCTGGTACATCCCTTAACTCTCTTCTGAACATCTGTTTCCCATCTGTAAGACAGAGATGATAATTTTTCTCCACCTCAGGGGTCATGCATGGCTGTCTGTGGATTCCAGAAAGGGAGAAACACACCAGGAAATCAGAAAGCCTGGAAGTATTCTTTGGATTTGCTGAACACAGGAGTTAGATTGCAAGAAAGCAAATTGTGGAGAATGAAGAAATCTAGTGAATAAAGAGCACTGGGAGGAAATATTAAAATCTGCTAGTGTACAAGAAAGTTGGGGAATCCTAAAAAGCACTCTAATTAATACACAACAGTGCTGCTGAGAGACGAATGCAAATAACAAGCAGCAGCTAGTATAGTTTCATGAAACACTGTTCAAAGATCTGCTGGAGAAAGTAACCCCAAGAGTCCTGATGGAGTCTGCATTTAATGGAAATTCTACTGTGTTTTCACAGCTATCAAGGTGGGAGGCTTTGGGATAGACTGATCCATGAAGACCAGAGCTTTCATCTAGTATCCTTCAGTGATACAATGAAATGTATCCTGTTTCTCCTTGTTTGGTGTCTGGGTGGTGCTCACTAACTTGCTTTCCCACACTTTAGCATTGGTTGTCTGGAAATCACCAGACGCAATTGCTCAGAGACTTGAATTGTACCTGCCACATGTGGGCCTTGTGCAAATGGGACACACAAAAATACAACACACACAACCATTGAGTTGTTCTTTGGGAGCACGCACGCTAAAACTGGAGAGGAAAGAAACTCCAGAAGGTTAAGGCTTACAAGCAAAAGGAAAGGGCAATAAAAGGAATACAATAAGCTAGCTAGAGTAGTGGAGAACAAGAAGGCTTACAAGTATATGAAAAGTGAAAATAGTAGCAGGAAAGACAATGGGGAAAAGGTGAAATTAATGGTGATTCTAAAGCAACTGAGATACTGAATTGTTTTAAATCTGGCTTTAATAAAGAAGAGGTTTGGACAATTTAGTCATGAGAATCTTGAACAATGACTTGATAAAAAGCAGGGAAGAGTACTTCGAAAATGAACACATACTTAAGCAAATGCTCTGAATAATCTGTATCTCAGGGTGTAAAGGGAACTAGTTAATTAACTTTCTGAATCAATGAGTGGGAGTCTTAGAGAACTGGGGAGGAAACCAAGAGTTTAAAAAACAACAAACAGCACATGGGGGGACACAAAAGGAGGAAAAAAGTAATCCTGGTAGTTGCAACCAGTAAAACTAGCTACAGTCCCTTAATACAATTATAGTGAGAATCTGAGCAGAGGCCTAGAATTTAAGGCAGTTCTCCAACCCTTTCTCTAGCCCTTGAGCATTTCCAGCAGTGTTTGAAAAAGTAGGAGCACTAGTGTAGACTGGTCACCCAGTGGTTTTGACACCATGTTAACTAGACCTACTCTGAGCAGGCTTAGAAGACAGGTTGGTAAGAATGGAAGTGGTCAGTCTCCCACTTTTGCTAGTTTTGGTGTGGTGGTACAGATACTAGACAGAGTGGGAGAACTGGCTAAAAGTCTCAGTGTAGTTGCATCCCTAGAGGATAATGGAACCATAAGTAATAAATATGGCAAGTTTTTATTTATAAAAATAGTTCTGGAGAGACTTAATCACACAAAGCACAAAATGACGAGCCCCAGGAAACGCAGTACCTGGAATATCTAGATATTAGTAAAGCATGCAAATGAAACTTGTCCATAAAAATTGACACATTGAAAAGCGTCAGATGGGCCACAGATTAAGGGGAATGATGATAAAGTATTGGGTGGGTTGTAGGGAGGTGGCTAGTGGGGAGCTGCTTATGTTTAAACCCACTTTTATTTAATATCATTTATTATCTGGAAAGTAGTCAAAACTCCGTGAGAGACATGACTGGGTGCTCCCATCACAAGCCAGCACTGGAAAATCAGTATCTCTGAGATAAATGATAACCAGGTGGGTGAGTTAAAAATAGTGGACCCAATTCACCCCTGGAGTAATTTTGCTGAAGTTGGAGTTACATTAGAGATAAATTTGGCTCTCTAAGTTAGATGGTTTGTCTTTCCAGGAGTGTGAGTACCATGCCACCTGCTTATTCCTGGAATCAATTAATCAACAGTTCTTTCCATTAGCAACTCTGTCATCAGTCTGATGACATCTGACTGGAGAGAAGTGGATGCAGGTGTTGCCAGAGCGGTCATGGGTCAGCAGGATCACAGCCAGAGAAAGATCTGGTGGTGCAGTGCTAATTAGAGGTGCACTTAGTTAAGTCTGTCATGCTAGAATTGCTCTTAATGTGGGGCACTATATTCATCATTCCTGTTATACACAGTGTATTCGAGTGAACGAAACATTTGTGTTTTCAGGATGGTTTTGATGCATGGGAGAAGGGAAACTTCAAGGTGCTGGTAATTCTCCAATGCCCTCTGGAAAGGGGTTTGCAAAGTCGGTTCTATTGACCAAATACAGGCCAGGTATATCTACAACACTGCCCTGTGCATCTTTAGTTCTAATGCTGCCTGTGGAGATGGCAGGTCCCAAGATGCAAAGTGCCATCTTGATCCCAGCAGCCTGGGAAGCACAGCATGCCATTAAAAATTAGGTTGGCTGAAATCTTCTCCATTTCATACAAACTAATTGGGGCTAGTGTATTTCTTTTGGCAAGATGCTAATGTAGCCACAATTCTGTCAAGGCAAGGGCTACGTCTGCACAAGAATGAGCTCAATTTTCTGTTGGAGCCCCCTCACAATTTGCATCTCAGTGAAAGCCCTGCTGGATCTTTTCTGAATTCTGATATGGAACTGCAGGCTTAGTATCTGATGTTAATTCTTCAGACCATTCCTTTTTACATTTCTCCTCTCCTTTGTTTACATCCTACCACCAATATCTTCCACGTTATGGCTGTTCCCTGCTTCTGCACCCTAAGAAGCTGAGAAACATTCCAACTCCCATGGTTCCTCCAACTTGCCAAACATTCAGTGATCACAGAACTGGAAGGGACCTCGAGAGGTTATCTAGTCCAGTGGTTCTCAAAGCTGGTCCGCCACTTGTTCAGGGAAAGCCCTTGGCAGCCAGGCCGGTTTGTTTACCTGCCGCGTCCACAGGTTCAGCCGATCACGGCTCCCACTGGCTGTGGTTTGCTGTTCCAGGCCAATGGGGGCTGCAGAAAGCAGCATGGGCCTAGGGACATGCTGGACACCCTTCCCGCAGCCCCTATTGGCCTGGAACGGTGAACCGCAGACAGTGGGAGCCGCGATCGGCCAAACCTGCGGACGCGGCAGGTAAACAAACCAGCCCGGCCCGCCAGGGGGCTTACCCTGAACAAGTGGCGGACCAGCTTTGAGAGCCACTGATCTAGTCCAGTCCCCTGCACTAGTGGCAGGACTAAGTATTACCTAGACCATCTCTGACAGGTGTTTGTCTAACCTGCTTTTAAAAATCTCCAATGATGGAGACTCCACAATCTCCCTAGGCAATTTATTCCAGTGCTTAACCATCCTGACAGTTAGGAAGTTTTTCTAATGTCCAACCTAACCCTCCCTCACTGCAATTTAAGCCCATTGCTTCTTGTCCTATCCTCAGAGGTTGATAAAAAACATTTTTCTTCCTCCACCTTGTAACAACCTTTTACATACTTGAAAACTTATGTTCCCTCTCAGTCTTCTCTTTTCCAGTCTAAACAAACCCCATTTTTTTCAATCTTCCCTCATAGGTCATGTTTTCTAGACCTTTAATCATTTTTGTTACTCTTCTCTGGACTCTCTCCTATTTGTCCACATCCTTCCTGAAATGTGGCGCCCAGAACTGGACACAATACTCCAGTTGAGTCTAATCAGTGTGGAGTAGAGCAGAAGAATTACTTCTCATGTCTTGCTTACAACACTCCTGCTAATACAGCCCAGAACAATGTTTGTTTTTTTTTTTGCAAGTGTTACACTGTTGACTCATATTTAGCTTGTGATCCACTATGACCCCCAGATCCCTTTCCACAGTATTCCTTCCTAGGCAGTCATTTCCCATTTTGTATGTGTGCAACTGATTGTTCCTTCCTAAGTGGAGTACTTTGCATTTGTCCTTATTGAATTGCATCCTATTTACTTCAGACCATTTCTCCAGTTTGTCCAGATCATTTTGAATTTTAATCCTATCCTCCAAAGCACTTGCAACCCCTCCCAGCTTAGTATCGTCTGCAAACTTTATAAATATACTCTGTGTACCATTATCTAAATCATTGATAAAGATATTGAACAGAACCCGACCCAGAACTGATCCCTGTGGGACTCCACTTGTTATGCCCTTCCAGCATGATTCGGATCCACTGATAACTACTCTCTGGGAGGTTTCAGAGTAACAGCCGTGTTAGTCTGTATTCGCAAAAAGAAAAGGAGTACTTGTGGCACCTTAGGGACTAACCAATTTATTTGAGCATAAGCTTTCGTGAGCTACAGCTCACTTCATCGGACGCATACTGTGGAAAATACAGAAGATGTTTTTATACACACAGACCATGAAAAAATGGTTCTCTCCCCCCACCCCACTCTCCTGCTGGTAATAGCTTATCTAAAGTGATCACTCTCCTTACAATGTGTATGATAATCAAGGTGGGCCATTTCCAGCACAAATCCAGGGTTTAAAAAGAATGTCGGGGGGGGGGGGGGGAGGAAAAAACAAGGGGAAATAGGTTACCTTGCATAATGACTTAGCCACTCCCAGTCTCTATTCAAGCCTAAGTTAATTGTATCCAATTTGCAAATGAATTCCAATTTAACAGTTTCTCGCTGGAGTCTGGATTTGAAGTTTTTTTGTTGTAATATAGCAACTTTCATGTCTGTAATCGCGTGACCAGAGAGATTGAAGTGTTCTCCGACTGGTTTATGAATGTTATAATTCTTGACATCTGATTTGTGTCCATTTATTCTTTTACGTAGAGACTGTCCAGTTTGACCAATGTACATGGCAGAGGGGCATTGCTGGCACATGATGGCAGATATCACATTGGTAGATGTGCAGGTGAACGAGCCTCTGATAGTGTGGCTGATGTTATTAGGCCCTGTGATGGTGTCCCCTGAATAGATATGTGGACACAGTTGGCAACGGGCTTTGTTGCAAGGATAGGTTCCTGGGCTAATGGTTCTGTTGTGTGGTTGCTGGTGAGTATTCGCTTCAGGTTGGGGGGCTGTCTGTAGGCAAGGACTGGCCTGTCTCCCAGGATTTGTGAGTGTTGGGTCGTCCTTCAGGATAGCATGTAGATCCTTGATAATGCGTTGGAGGGGTTTTAGTTGGGGGCTGAAGGTGACGGCTAGTGGCGTTCTGTTATTTTCTTTGTTAGGCCTGTCCTGTAGTAGGTAACTTCTGGGAACTCTTCTGGCTCTATCAATCTGTTTCTTCACTTCCGCAGATGGGTATTGTAGTTGTAAGAATGCTTGATAGAGATCTTGTAGGTGTCTGTCTCTGTCTGAGGGGTTGGAGCAAATGCGGCTGTAGCGCAGAGCTTGGCTGTAGACAATGGATCGTGTGGTGTGGTCAGGGTGAAAGCCGGAGGCATGCAGGTAGGAATAGCGGTCAGTAGGTTTCCGGTATAGGGTGGTGTTTATGTGACCATCGTTTATTAGCACTGTAGTGTCCAGGAAGTGGATCTCTTGTGTGGACTGGACCAGGCTGAGGTTGATGGTGGGATGGAAATTGTTGAAGTCCTGGTGGAATTCCTCAAGGGCTTCTTTTCCATGGGTCCAGATGATGAAGATGTCATCAATATAGCGCAAGTAGAGTAGGGGCGTTTGGGGACGAGAGCTGAGGAAGCATTGTTCTAAGTCAGCCATAAAAATGTTGGCATACTGTGGGTACCCATGTGGGTACCCATAGCAGTGCCACTGATTTGAAGGTATACATTGTCCCCAAATGTAAAATAGTTACGGGTAAGGACAAAGTCACAAAGTTCAGCCACCGGGTTAGCTGTGACATTATCGGGGATAGTGTTCTTGACGGCTTGTAGTCCATCTTTGTGTGGAATGTTGGTGTAGAGGGCTTCTACATCCATAGTGGCCAGGATGGTGTTATCAGGAAGATCACCGATGGATTGTAGTTTCCTCAGGAAGTCAGTGGTGTCTTGAAGGTAGCTGGGAGTGCTGGTAGCGTAGGGCCTGAGGAGGGAGTCTATGTAGCCAGACAATCCTGCTGTCAGGGTGCCAATGCCTGAGATGATGGGGTGCCCAGGATTTCCAGGTTTATGGATCTTGGGTGTAGATAGAATATCCCAGGTCGGGATTCCAGGGGTGTGTCTATGCGCATTTGATCTTGTGCTTTTTCAGGGAGTTTCTTGAGCAAATGCTGTAGTTTTCTTTTGGTAACTCTCAGTGGGATCAGAGGGTAATGGCTTGTAGAAAGTGGTGTTGGAGAGCTGCCGAGCAGCCTCTTGTTCGTATTCCAACCTATTCAAGATGACAATAGCACCTCCTTTGTCAGCCTTTTTGATTATGATGTCAGAGTTGTTTCTGAGGCTGTGGATGGCATTGTGTTCTGCACGGCTGAGGTTGTGGGCCAAGTGATGCTGCTTTTCCACAATTTCAGCCCGTGCACGTCGGCGGAAGCACTCTATGTAGAAGTCCAGTCTGCTGTCTCAACCTTCAGGAGGAGTCCACCTAGAATCCTTCTTTTTGTAGTGTTGGTAGGGAGGTCTTGGAATTAATTTGCAAATTGGATACAATTAACTTAGGCTTGAATAGAGACTGGGAATGGTTGATTCATTATAAAAAGTAACCTTTCCTCCCTCCCACTGTTCCTCAGACATTCTTGTTAAACCCTGGATTTGTACTGGAAATGGCCCACCTTGATTATCATACACATTGTAAGGAGAGGTTTCAGAGTAACAGCCGTGTTAGTCTGTATTCGCAAAAAGAAAAGGAGTACTTGTGGCACCTTAGAGACTAACCAATTTATTTGAGCATAAGTTTTCGTGAGCTACAGCTCACTTCATCGGATGCATACTGTGGAAAGTTTAGAAGATCTTATTATATACACACAAAGCATGAAAAAATACCTCCTCCCACCCCACTCTCCTGCTGGTAATAGCTTATCTAAAGTGACCACTCTCCTTACAATGTGTATGATAATCAAGGTGGGCCTCAGACGTTCTTGTTAGACCCTGGATTTGTGCTGGAAATGGCCCACCTTGATTATCATACACAATGTAAGGAGAGTGGTCACTTTGGATAAGCTATTACCAGCAGGAGAGTGAGTTGGGGGGGGGGGGTGTGTGTGAGAGAACCTGGATTTGTGCTGGAAATGGCCCAACTTGATTATCATACACATTGTAAGGAGAGTGATCACTTTAGATAAGCTATTACCAGCAGGAATGTGGGGTGGGAGGAGGTATTTTTCATGCTTTGTGTGTATATAATAAGATCTTCTAAACTTTCCACAGTATGCATCCGATGAAGTGAGCTGTAGCTCACAAAAGCTTATGCTCAAATAAATTGGTTAGTCTCTAAAGTGCCACAAGTACTCCTTTTCTTATTGTAAGGAGAGTGATCACTGTACATAAGCTATTACCAGCAGGAGAGTGGGGTACAGAAGTTAAGCTGACTGGTCTGTAACTCCCTCGGTAGTCCTTATTTCCCTTTTTATAGATTGGCACTATATTTGCCCTTTTCCAGTCTTCTGGAATCTCTCCCATCTTTCATGTCTTTTAACAAATAATCACTAATGGCTCAGATATCTCCTCAGTCAGCTCCTTAGTATTCTAGGATGCATTTAATCAGGCCCTAGTGCTTAAAGACATCTAATTTGTCCAATTTTTAACTTATTCTTTCCCTATTTTAGCCTCTACTGATCTAACCTCATTTTCACTGGCGTTCACTATGTTAGATGTCCAATCACCACCAACCTTCTTGGTGAAAACTGAAACAAAGAAGTCATTAAGCACCTCTGCCATTTCCACATTTTCCTGTTATTTCTCTCCCCCACGCCCCATTGAGTAACGGCCTTGGTCTTCCTCTTGCTTCTAATGTATTTGTTTTCTTGTTACCCTTTATGTCTCTAGCTAGTTTGATCTCGTTTTGTGCCTTTGCCTTTCTCGTTTTGTCCATACATATTTGTGTTGTTTATATTCATCCTTTGTAATTTGACCTAGTTTCCACTTTTTGTAGGAATTTTTTTTTTATTTTTAGATCATTGAAGATCTCCAACCTCTCCCTCCTTCATGTTTTCAAAATAACAGCCTGCTTATCCCTTAGCATCACACAGTGCCTCCACCTGGCCACCCACCTCATGACAGAAGTCCATTCAGAATGGGGTGAACTGCTTTCACCCTATTATCTGGACCAGGCCAGGAGAACACAGGTGCACCTTCTGGACTGGAGATAAAATAGGGTGCCATGAAAATGTCAGGCTAGTTCCTAGGGGGATAGGTATTTGTGTCAGAGGAGTCATCAGCACAACTGCTACCATTGGTGCTAGTCTCACCAGAGGCCACACTGTCTGGGCTTGGAAACAGTTCTTCAGGCTTTGTAGTTGGGGAGCTTGCCCATGTTATACTGTATCTGTTTTATGGATGTCAAGAATTTATTTCCAGGACTTTACATTTAGCTTGTTACACAAGCATTATCTTAATTTTAAATTTAAAAAAAAACCAAGCTAAAGTATGCAGCTGGCCTGTTGGCTCCTGGAAAGGTAACTGCTGACCTTCAGCCAACTTTGCTATACTCTGTGATCCCACATCCCTTGACAGAAGTCTGCATTCGACAATGTAAACACTGCCCTGTTATCACACTTGTGTCAAGGTAAGGCTGTAATTATAAAGAGACTGATGCAGACCACAAAGACTATATTTTTCATACCCTGCTGAAGGAATGAAATTCATCCTGCTCATTCTGCTGTTTTCAGGTATGACTACATCATTTACTCACTCTCACGCCCTAAGTCTGTCTATCTTGCACATGTGTCACGGACTGGAGGTCTTGGTGGGTATGAACTCAACTTGCCACACATATGGCAGCAGACACAGGTAATTTATGGAAAGTGACAGTTTGACAATGAGCTCATCCACCTTCAGAAGCTGCCTCTGTGACACCCCATTTTTGATAGACAGGAGCATTAGCGCTTTAACTTCAAAAACCCAAAGAAGAAAGCTATTTTCCCACCCTCCCCCATATCCCAGTCTTTCGGATCTGATTAACATCAGTTTGGTTGTAGCTACAAGGGAACCAGATTGGGCACGTCTGAGACATGAATATGTGTTGTCTGCTACTGTCAGGTATAACTCCCACCTGAGTGTTTGTGTTTCTTCTCAGTGGGTGCGGCCAATGCCGCTACCATCTCCCGGGCTCTGTGGCAGTTCCGCGCACTAATCAAATGCGCCATCCCGAACAGCAACCCACTACATGATTACAATAACTATGGCTGCTACTGTGGCTTCGGAGGCAGCGGAACACCAGTGGACACCCTTGACAGGTTGGTGAGACTTTGCCTTCTCAGAACCCTTCCCTCTCCTTGCAGCTGTATCTGCAGTTCTTGCTGTCAGCCCTTTCCCAGGTGCCCCTGCCTGTAGGTGTTTGGAGAACATTCCTGGCTAATATGACATCCTGTGCCAAGAAATGGGGTTGTATTGTATTTCACTGTGTCCATTCTCAGGGGTTACGCATCATCCAAGCAGCTCCCCTTGTTTCACTCTTCTGCTGGTGGTTGCTATACTGAAGAGCTGAATTGAATGTGTAGTAGCAACTCTTGTAGTGGTGCTAAGTAGCAGCCAAGAGAGAAACAAATCAGGGTGACCAGATTTAAGCATACATCACAGGGCTTTGGACCCAAGTGATGCCACTGCAATGCTACTGATGTAAGTGCATGTGCAACAATAAGACTGAGAATTTGGCCCCTTATCTGGCAGATTACTTTCCCTTCAGAGATGCCCTACATTTGCTGTCTGATCATTGTGCCCTTTTGTTCAGAGTATTGTCTAGACCAGTGTTTCCCAAACTTGTGACGCTGCTTTTTCACGGAAAGCCCCTGGTGGGCCAGGCCGGTTTGTTTACCTGCCGCGTCCGCAAGTGCGGCCGATCGCGGCTCTCACTGGCTGCGGTTCACTGCTGCAGGCCAATGGAGGCTGCGGGAAGCGGCACCGGCCTAAACAAACCAGCCCAGCCTGCCAGGGGCTTTCCCTAAACAAGTGGCATCCCAAGTTTGGGAAACACTGGTCTAGACAATCCACCCTAGTTAGATAACTTAAAACAAGCCAGCTGAGCTCAAGCCTGAGTACATGGTTCTGAATGTATTCCCCATTGTTTCACAGGTGCTGTCAGGTGCATGATAACTGCTATTCTATGTCCAAGAAGCTTTCAGCGTGTAAAGGACTTCTGGACAACCCTTACACAGAGGTGTATACCTACAGCTGCTCAGGCACCACCATTACCTGTAGTAGTATGTCTGCCTTCTCTTATTTCACTTTAGCCACTGGTTTCTTTTTTATGGGGGTTTGATCTAAGTTGCATCTCCTTCAGCAGGAAGGTGCTTCCTAAGCAAGCTCCCCTCCATACCATTACCCACTTCAGTAGAGATGGTGTTTGCCAGGAGTGGGTATACCTCCCTGTAGAGACTCTGTAGCAATCACATTCTACACAGCATAGCCCATAGCTCTGGTTTGAAAGGCCTTAACTCCTTGGGATCACAGGTTCATATCCAGGACACACATCAAAGGACAAAGCCTTTTGTCCTGCTAAACTTGGTTTTACACAGTGTCTGGTGCACAGAGCTCCCATCTCTTCTTAATAGCTAGCAAGTTTCATGTCAACTCTTATGAGAGGGAGTTTGCCCAAGAATCTTGCCCATAGTTTCCTCTCCTCCCACTGTTGAGGGCTATTTGACTGTAGCTCTTTATCCCTGGGGTGGCTGCATTTCACTAGTGGTGTGTTTGAAGTATTCTGGAAAGCACCTTGAGAGCATTTCAAATTAAAAGGAGAAGGTATGAGAGTGAAGGGAAGGAGTATAACTATTTAAGTTTATCAGTTTCACTAGCCAGCAGAGAGAATCACCTTGGCTGCCTCTCCTCCCTGCCACCTAGGAAGATTTAAAGTAGTCTGAAACTGCCTCTCTTAATACAGCTATTGCTTAAACATTTGAAAACTGAAAATATGTAACATTTCCATGATAACCATAGGGATACCCTCTGAGGCTGGTGACACCTAAAAGGGGATAGGCACAATTGACACCTCACAGGGTCAGGACTAGAGCAGTGGGTAAAAAGAATAAAATATCTGATTCAAAACAGCAGAGGTTTTGGCCTCCCCAAACTGCTGCCATTGCTTGGAATAAAAAAAGCTGTCCTATTACTAGAGGCCTTCTGAGTTTTCACCTTCCTCCGCAGCATGGGCCATGTACTTGGTAGGACCATCTTACTAAATCCTTTCCCTGCCATTGCAAGGCCCTTGGTGCAGCCGGTCCCTCCTGTTCTCTGCCTGGGGCACATCACCGTGTAGTCTTGCAAGGGCTGCACGGTGTTGACCTAATGCTGGCTGGTGGCTTGGCGTGGGTGGCTGGGAGGGGTCTGGTGGCCTGTGCAGGGCCGGTCTCAGCCAGGCCTGTAGACCCCAGGGGGGTGAGGCCACGGCTTTTACTGGCCCAGCTTGTGCTAGGGTAAGAGCCAAGCTTGGGGGGGGTCCAAGGCTCTTCTTCCGGGGGCGCTCCGTCCTCGCCCTCACAGGTAACGTGCCCAACGTCTAGGGCCCGGCCGGAGCGCTCCGAGCGGCCCACAGAGGCTCTGCCCCCACAGCCCAAGGGTGCCAGACGTGCCCTGGTGTCGTTCCCTCACCCCGCGCTGGGCTCGCCGCACGGGGAAGAGCCGGCCTAGTGAGCGGCCCCTGGGGCGGGCCAGGCCCGTGGCCGGACGCTCGCTGGCCGCTTTGCCCTCGCTGACGCCGCCTCCTTTCCCCCCGCAGCCAAGAATGACGAGTGCGAAATGTTCATCTGCGAGTGCGACCGCAAGGCGGCCATCTGCTTCTCGGAGGCGCCCTACAACCCGGAGTACAAGGACCTGGACTCCGCCCTGTGCGGCTGACCGACCGCCCGCCCGCCCGACTGGCCCCAGCCCCGGCCCCGGCCCCGCGCAATAAAGCCTAGCACCGCGCCGCGCCTCCCCCTTCTTCCTTCCTTCCTGCGCCTGGCAACCGCCACCAACCGCCCCGCGGGCCCGCCCACGGCAGCGCGCCAGGGTGGGCGGGGGGATGGGACCCGCCCGCTGGCCCCACCTACCGGCCGGTTCGGGGCAGAGGGCGAGGCGACACACGCTGGCTTCCCCGGAGTGACGTAGTAACCCCGCCCTCCCAACTGTCACACCAGCGCTTTGTCACGTGTGCGGCCCACGCGCCCACCTCCCCGATTGGGCCGCTAGGGACACGTGTTCCGGGAGCCGCCGTCCCCGCAATAACAGCCGCTACACAGAAGACAGGGAGTTCGTGAGCCCCGCCCACTCCCGGGGTAGGGGACAAGGAGCCACGCCCACTTCCCCGCCCCCATAGGAGACCTAGACCGTTCTCTCACTGTCCACCCCCACAGGGGACAGGGAGCCCCGCCCACTGACCCCATCGAAGACTGAGCCGCGCCCACTGCCATTCCCTCTCCCTCCCCCCACCCCCAGAGGGGGTTTGGGGCTGCAGAAACTGATCCATTGCTTCTTCCCTTCAATGGTATCAGGGGCGGGCAGTTTCACCTGCTACGCCTTCCCCAGTGTTGAGTAGACTGGTGGGGCCAGGTCTTTGCTTGAGTTGTAATGGGGCCTGGCTGTTCCCCTCCATATTTTCCAAGTTGCTGGATGGCCCCTCCTTACCTGTCAGGGAATAGGGGGGAGTGAGTGGGGGTCATCATGATCCAGGCCAGCCCCACCAGTGCTTGTGGGTCATGGTCCTGTTGCAAATGGCCTGTCACTTTGTGACACCCCCATGTCCCACGGGGGCACTGGCTGCACAGGGAGGTGGGGACAGAAGAGGAGGTTGTGGTACTGTGGTCACACTCTGGGTAGGAGAGTCTGAGGGGGCCTGCTCTGCTGCCACCTCTCTCTCTTAGGAGAGGGGATTTGGCTCCTCAGCGGCATTGAGCCAGCTCCTCTCCCCAGCTGGAAGTCACTTCCCTCAAACAGGATGCAGGTCATGGTCCCAGCTGCCCTTGGAGGAAAATGTTTGTGTGCAGAGGAGCCTAAGAGAAGCCCTGCCCAAGAGGATCACTTATCTCCTTATTTTCCTGTGGGAGGATGTTCTGTCCTGAAGCTTCCAGCAATTTCAGCAACTCTTATTCCCTACACAGACCCTCGCCAGGAGAGGTTGGCACTAGGATAGCTATGAGCTCCTACTAGAGCAGCAATCTACCCTCTTGTGAGTCAGTGTCAGGCCCTCAGGATGGGAAAGGAGGGTGGCCTCTACTTTTCAGTCGGAAGTAACTCTGCTGGCTTGCTTTCCCATTCAGGATAGCTTTACTGCCTGTCTTTCTCTAGCGAAGTGTAGGATGGAGACCTTGGATGAGTTTGACAATGAATACCCCCTCAGTATGTCATTCTGCAAGCTGATTTCCCCTGAGGACTTTGAAGTACAGTCTTTATCCTACACTGAGCAGTGCCTGCAAGAATTGTATACAAACATGGAGCAGAGCCCAGGGATCTGTGAGAGGGTCATGCGAAAGCGGAAGCAGATGGAGAAAGAAGCATCTGGCCTGGCATCATTTTTAAAGGTACCTGCAGTGCCTTCCTGACTAACAGTTCCCCCCACCAAATATCTGAGATTATTGGGGGAGATTTTATCAGGAATAACAGCGAGAGAATGTTCTCTCGGAGCCAGGAACTCTTGACCACTCTAGTAATGAGACAAATCACCTTGTAGTTTTCCACCACCACTCTTTCCCTGTTTCTGCTTAGGCTGCTGGTATCTGTGCCACAAGAGGAGGGAAAAGTCTGTTTTCCAAATTGTGCATGAGCTTTCCTGAAACCCGCATCCCTCTCAGGGTTCCCCCCTGCCTCCAGCATGGAAAAGCCTGGATGTAGCCTCATCACATGACCTGGATCAATCTCTTCTGGGACTAGGGAATGAAGTGCTAGCTTGAGACCACCACTCTAGTCTCCACCTGCGTGTTGACTCTGATTCTCAGATCGCTATTTGCAAAGTGGTCCAAGCTTTAAGGGGAGTTAAATGTTACTGAAATCACAGGTTATGGTGATATATGTTCAGCCTGGTCAATATGAATCCAGTCATGCGATTTCCACTAAAGGGAATTATGGGAGCAAATTCCCCTCACCCAATGGAAAAATTACTCTCTTTTTTAGGAGTTTTTTATGTTTGTTTGCTGGGGGAGTGTGCAGGGAATAGAGACTGGAATCGACAGAGGAAGTGCTACTGAAGCTATTGTTGTACTTCCTCCTTTTCCATGTAGTAAGGGCTCTTTAGGTTGACTCGGATACTCTCGCCAGCTCTCTATCTGCTCTGTGACATTAACTTTCCCCTGATTCCAACCCACATGAATCTAATGGCAGCCTGAAGGCACCTGACCATTCTGTGTATGTCACCGCTCTGGCAGTGTAAAGGGTCCTTAAAGTCAGTGTAAATGTCCCCCTGAGACTTCCCCTTGTGCAGGGAGCTGCCTGACCAGTGTAAAAGCTCTACCCCAGTCCTTCTCCTAGTCCATAGCATAAGGGTCCATTGAGGGGATGGCCAGATTTCACAGCACTACAGCTGTTCTCTGCTTAACAGAGTTCACAGGGAGCTATGGGAAGCAGAATGTTAGAGCAGCCCAGAGGCTGCTGCAACTTACACTGCGAGCAGGCACAGCCCTACTCAGCATCAGAATAGGGGGGGTAAAAAGATAGCTTCAGGCTATCTTTGTGATTTCAGATCACTAACGCTCCCATTGCACACAGAGCCTGGTTTTCAGTTGCTCTGTTCCTGTACTTGGGGCAGGGATAGAAGCTGTGGGAGGGACAAACAGAACATCAAAGCCATAACAGCTGGTATGTGGGATACTGGAGAGATGGTTAGGTAGTCTTGTGAACCAACAGTCCACCTTGGCTATTAGACAGCAGTACCCACTGCAGAGGCGAATAGCAGTGCCTTACCCTCCATTCCCCCCCACCCCCCATGTTGTTTTCTAGGCCAAGTTTTTCTGGACACTTCAGGGAGAGATGAATTACTGTAACTATGTGGGGATTGCGGAGATGCAAGAGAAGGTGGTGCAGCTGAAACGAGACATGCAGAAAGTGAACAGCTATGCTCGGGGTAATCCCTGTGCTTCAGTATCCATTTAGACATGTGGCACAACTCTTGGAAATTTCCCTTCTTGGCTCTTCCTCTCAGACTCCCCTCTCTCCATCCTGTGGCTTGTGATGCAGAAGAGAAAATGCAGCGATGTTATAACAGTGCCTTTCCCTATTGGGAAGGGATAACTCAGAAGTCTAAGCTCAAGCTTGAAATAGCTAAGCTCTCTGAAACAGCAGGCTTAAATCCACCCTTCATGCTTCTGAGGCAGTTTCATTTAGCTAGCATCTCTCTACTGATTTTTATCCATAGATCTGAATGCTTTACAAAGGGAGATAAGCAGTATTATCTCTGTTACCTATGAAGAAATAGCCTCAGGGAGGTGAAGTGACTTTGTGAAGGTCACACAGTGAGTTGGTGGCATGGCTGTGAATTGTACCGAGGTCTTCTGTCTCCAAGTCTAGTACCTGGACAACACAGCCTCCCCAGTTTGCCTCATTGTCCTGTGCCAAAATTTCCCTTTCATTGTGCACCCGTTGTGTGCCACTCTCCCACCCCTGAGCTGGCTATGTTTTAGTGGTGGTTTATGTATAAAAGTTTGTGAACCACTTTGGGATGTCTGGGATGAAAGGTGTTATAGAAATATTAGATGTAATTGTTTGTTAATTAGCTGTTTGGATTCTGATGGCCATTTTCACCCCAGTCTATGATATAGCTCTGATGTTTCCTTCTCAGTCCTCGGCCTGGTAGTTATATTAGCAGCTGGTATAGAGTGGGAGAGGGGGTGTGGGGTGTGTGTGTGCGTGTGTGTATCAATCTACAGCACTTCAGCATGCCTCACACTAACTCTGTGGATCCTCCTGATGCACATTAAAAGTTCCCTAGTGTGTATTGACATCCTACAGCTTGAAACAGAGAGATTGGGGACTGTCCCTCATCATTCTGATCTAGTTGGCGGACAGCAGCTCTGAGGTCTGCCCAGAAGCCTATACAACTGTATAGTTTTGAACTACTTAGAAGAGCAGGGAAAGGACAGCCCTTGACAGGGAAGTGCTCTCTCTGTATCCCCACTCTAGGGTCTAATTCCATGCATTATTAGGTAGTCTGTGGTAGCTGCACGTGCACCTCAGGCCAGGCTGGGGGTAACAGTCCAACTAGAGGAGACTGTAAGCTACACGTGTCAAGGTGTCCAGATGCTAGAGGTGAGTGAAGGATGGAGTTGCATGTCATGGCCCTGCCCAGATCTAAGGTGTGTATTTTGGGGCTCATTGGGGAAATCTTTGCTCAACATAAGAACGGCCATTCTGGGTCAGACCAAAGGTCCATCTAGCCCAGTATTCTGTTTTCTGACAGTGCCCAATGCCAGGTGCACCAGAGGGCATGAACAGAACAGGTAATCATCAAGTGATCCATCTCCTGTTGCCCATTCCCAGCTTCTGGCAAACAGAGGTTAGGGACACCATCCCTGCCCATCCTGTTTAATAGGCATTGATGGACCTAACCTCCATGAATTTATCTAGTTCTTTTTTGAAACCTGTTATAGTCTTGGCCGTCACAACAACCTCTGGCAAGGAGTTCCACAAGTTGACTGTGCGTTGTGTGAAGAAATACTTCCTTTTGTTTGTTTTAACTTGCTGCCTATTAATTTCATTTGGTGGCCCCTAGTTCTTGTGTTATGAGAAGGAGTCAATAACACTTCCTTATTTACTTTCGCCACACCAGTCATGATTTTATAGACCTCTATCATATCTCCCCTTAGTCGTCTCTTTTTCAAGCTGAAAAGTCCCAGTCTTATAAATCTCTCTCTTACAGCAGCCGTTCCATACCCATAATCATTTTTGTTGTCCTTTTCTGAACCTTTTTCAATTCCAATATATCTTTTTTGAGATGAGGCAACCACATCTGCAGGCAGTATTCAAGATGTGGGTGTACCATGAATTTATATAGAAGCCATATGATATTTTCTGTCTTATTATCTATCCCTTCCTTAATGATTCCCAACATTCTGTTAGCTTTTTTGACTGCCGCTGCACATTGAGTGGATGTTTTCAGAGAACTATCCACAAGACCCCAAGATCTCTTTCTTGAGTGGTAACAGCTAATTTAGACCCCATCATTTTATATGTATAGTTGGGATTATGTTTTCCAATGTGCATTACTTTGCATTTATCAACATTGAATTTCATCTGCCATTTTGTTGTCCAGTCACCCAGTTCTAAGAGATCCTTTTGTAGCTCTTCGCAGTCTGCCTGGGACTTGACTATCTTAAGTAGTTTTGTATCATCTGCAAATGTTGCTACCTCACTGTTTACCCTTTTTTCCAGCTCATTTATGAATATGTTAAATAGGACTGGGCCCAGTACAGACCCCTGTGGGACACCACTATTTACTCTCTCCATTCTGAAAACTGACCATTTATTCCTACCCTTTGTTTCCTATCTTTTAACCTATCTCTCTTTCTATACACTTTGGAAAGATTATGTCCAGCACAAACATGAGTCCAGCATCTCAGTTGCCCCCTCTGCTTGAGCAGGGTTTTCCTTTTATTGTGCTTCCACGTGAAATTGAACTGCCCTGAGGCTTAGAGGATATTTTCCAGGACGAGGAATTTGTCCAGCAGCCTTTCCATCAGGCCTGGCATCCATTCCTTCAGCAGCAGCAGGGGCTTTAGGGTCCAGTAAGGATATATGACCTCTCGATGTCGCAGCACACCAGCCCGCACCACTTCCCGTGCACACTCTTCTTTGGGACTTGCCTGCATGGTGATTTTATCACCGATGATTTTCAAAGCATTGTCTGGGATGAAGAGAACAATTATCACACAGGGTATCTCCTTTCCTCTCTTCTTCCAGATTAAACAGACTGCATCTGGGTGCATTGGGGAGCATAAACTCTCTGAACTACAGGAGCCAACACCCAAGCCTTTTCTATAGTTCTTAAGATCATCATCATGTAATAAATCTCCTGACCTCCCCTTATTCCCCGGAGATTATCTCTCAACATCTGGATGATATTTTTCCCCTTCTGCACTGTGTATTGCAGCCTAATGATTGGGTCTGCCCAGCAGAGAGTAGCATTTTTGTTTTACCTGTGTCAATATATCCCAGCACAGCAACTGTGACTGAGAGACTGATCTCCCGAAGGTGCAGCTCCCTGCGTAGCGAGCTGTAGAATCCTTCCAGAGCAAACTTGGCTGCATTGTACGAGAGGGTGAATGGACCTCCAATGCGACCTGAAGAGAATCAAAGCAATAGGAATAGCTGAGAAGTTCCCCCAAGGAAACGATTTGCTGAGGGGAAAGGTTTTAGGCAAATGGAGCTGTCAGAGGACAAACTGGAGTCTCATGTAGATCCAAGTCTAAATACTGTTCAGATCATTTTTCTGTTGCATAACTGCCAACCTCAGAAACCAGACATGTCTTCTATTAGATGGGGCAGCCCCACCAGCTCTTGCTGGGATCCCATCGAATCTCACAAGCTAAACAGTGTCAGGGCATGTCATGGGAGGAGACCTCCAGGGGCACCTGTAGATGGTTTGGTAGGTGGCCCTCTTTACTCTGCTTTGAGTTCCTACTCAGACTAAATCCCCAGCGTAGCTGCATTTCAGTGATGGGTGAGTGATCCCAGTGAACAGTTTGTACTGAGCATTTTGAAAGACAGATTTGGAGGAGAGTTGTAATTACCCATCCTCTGCCACCAAAGAGTTAACAAAACTTCTCTGGAACTAGAAGCCTTTGTAACAGGCAGGAAGAGATTGGCTGTTGTTGTAACTAATGGCTTTTCCTGTGGAGGAGGTGAGATGAAACAATGATTCCACCAGTATTGTTAGCTGTGAGATTGGTTTGACTGAGTAGGGCAGTTTGGATGCGTTCACTGGTAACTGAAAGGAGCAGCCTTCCTTACCACTCAGAGACGATATGACAATGATGCTGCCCTGAGACTCTTGCAGCATGGTCATTGCAGAAACTGTCAGCTGGACGTAGCTCAAGAAATTGACAGTCATAGAGCTGGTCACTGCTGCCATGTCTCCTTGGAATGGGCCAAACCGGCCACTTCCCCCAACGTGGTTCAAAACCAGGTAGTCAAGACCCCCTGAAAGAGAAGGGGAAACACAGATTCAGATGAAGTATGTGCATCTGTTCTTGGATCAGATGGATGCGGTACACTATCTGCCCTCCCCGCTCCAAGATAGCAGCCGTTCTGAATCAGAGTCTACCAGAATCAGGGGATCTGCAGTGGGATGCACTCACATTTCAACCCAAATATTTCTTAGGTGGAGCTAGACTTACAGCCACTGAAGTCAATATCTAAACTCCCACAGATTAAAAGGGAATACTACTGGACTCTGGTATTGTCGGCCTTGATCCCAAGCTAATTCCCACTCTTTGTTCCCCAGAGTTGGGATGCACATCAACTATTCCCATATACCCTCCTGCTGATGCTCGTTTCGGCTGATGGCTTTGGAGTCAGGGCCCTAGCGGAGAAACCACTCACAGCTCCATCCTGCTTATAAGCCAGTGGAGCCATCTCAGGTTCTGCTTTTCTCTCCTCTGTGCAGACTCCTGGAGACCTCCCCCACTCTCACTGCAGCCTTCCCCCCCTCCCTGATAAATCTGACCTAGCACCCACTGAATGTCTGACTTGTCTGCAGCTACTCCGTGCACACTCGAGTGCTCCATTGTGAGAAATGGTGCTTGTTCCATCTGACACCGCGCACAGGCCGCTTGGGATGAAGCAGTCACTGTTGATTAAAGCCAGGACCCTTTTCCATGGAGGGCCCCAACATCTGTGATGGAATAATACTAATGGCTGTTCAACTTCCCAATGAAGCTGCCCTGCTACCACTGAGGTTTAGTGCAGGGATTTCCCAGCTGGGGCCTGGGGAAGTCCCCGTTGTTTGGAAGAGCACCTAAGCTGGTCATTCTGGAATTATCTGCATCTCTGCTGCCAGTTGAAGTAATTAGTTATTCAAAAGAGAGCTGCACTAACCCTATAGGGAATCAATGTTTGGGAATCTGCGTGGCTGGGCCAATTCCTAGGATGATTAGGCTTTTTCCGGGTAGCAGAAAAATGGAGCATCCTGTTTTAGGGAAAGGCAGCGTGGGTGATTGGAGTAGTTGACCCAGGAGAGGTCTGTGTCCTTCCCTGTCCCAGGAGGACACGAAAAAGGAGGGAAGCGATGCAAGTTTTACCCAGTTTGTTTCTGGTTTCTTCAATGACATTCTGGGCTGAAGTCAAGTTGTTCATGTCGGACACCACGTGCCTGGCGGAACTCGCCCCCAGTTCCAGACACTTCTGTGCCACCTGCAGAGAAAAGAGCAGCCATCAGCAAAGAACCTGACACTGCAGCAGGCTGTGCAGCCTTCTGCGTGGCAGCTGTTTCATAGCACAGAGTAGAGCGTGCAGCTGCCTGCTTCAGTTCGCCCCAGGTTAATGGATGGGGCAGGAGCTCAGTCTAGCATGAAATAGAAGGGACTGAATGCAGCTGAAGAATCACATTGGGCAGGGGAGCAAAGAAGTGATGATTTGCAGTAGCGTGCTCAAGGCCACATCCTGGCCTCGGGTGTGAATACAATTTCTGTTGAGAGAAGGGGGTTGTAATGTGGGTGGGTGGCCAATGTGTCCTGGCGTTTGGCCACCTCTGCACCCTGCTGTGTGGGTTTGGAGAGTGGGGTATAATAGAAGCCCAAATGTTCCATTTCTCCACCCTCTTTGGGTTGGGGGTCTTACCTCCTTGAGCTGCTTCTCCCTCCTGGCAGTGAGGAGCAGGTGTGCTCCCATTCGTGCAAACTCATAGGCTATTTGTTCCCCAATCCCAGTGCTCGAACCAGTGACCAGCACACGCTTCCCTCGCACCATTTCTGGAGGTTTAAAAGGCTGTTAGCAGGAATTTGACCAACTGCTTCCCTAAGATACTGGGCATCAGGGAGCCCCAGGACTCCAACACTGATTCTCTAAATCCCAACAATATGTGCCATCGAAGAAGGTCTATCTTTTCATCTGTAAAATGGAGGTAGTGATACTCTAGGAGTACTGAGAGTATTCGTTTGTAAAGTGCTGAGTACCGGCACCAAATTGTTTGTACAACTGGGGAGTCGTTACACCTTTGATCATCCTGACCTGTTGGAGGAGAGACCACTTGTGATATGGGCTTATGTGTAATTGGACAAGTTAGGGAGGGAAAGGACCTGTTAGGTCACCCCATCCCTCTCCCTGCCACTACAGGATATGGTACATTTACTAGAGTTTGTCCAGGCTTGCTTTAAATGTCCCAAGCAATGGGGCTTCCACCATTTCCCTTGGAAGACTATTCCACAGGCTAATGCAGCTCTCTGCAAATGTGGCCTTGCCCGCTATTACAGAAAGCATGTTCCCCAAACGCATGGCTCCTGTGATAGTTCCCAATCCCCAGAGGGAGCTCATGGTGAGCACCAGAAAGTTGGTTCTCTCAGTGGCTTCTTTTAGAAAGAGGTATTTTCTCCCTTTCCTGATATTCGGGTTCCCCAACCTCTGAAACAAGGTTATCCCAAGTCCTGGTCTGTCTTTGCTACTCAGAACCAGCATTCCTCCTTTGTCACCACCTGGAGGAAATCTTGCAGCCACAAGCTTCCATTGTGATACCACGTCTGTAGGAAAGTATCTGGCTTCTCTTAGGGCATCATTGGGGCTCATTTTCTGTCAACATTCTGCATTTTCTAAACTCATTGGAGTGGTTCCCCTTACAGTGGAGACTGAGCCACATGTTCCCTGCTTCATTACCCCCTTTTACACTGGCCTTTCTCTCTGTTCACCTCTTGTTTTTCAGCTCCAACTTTCTGTATACCTCTTAAATAGATCATTGTCATAGATCTAACTTAGTTTTAGAAAGTATTTTCAATTGCTTTGGATGCTGACAGTAGTCACCAAATGGGGGGTCATCTTTTCCCTTTACACTGAGCTGGGAGAGTGCCACAAAAGGGGACTAACCTCCATCCTGATTTCAGCTCAGTTTTTGGCAATCAGCGAAAGATCTGACTGTAACAGGGAGTCAGCGCTAGCCCTCTTCTGTGCCTGGGGTGTGAATTCCCTGGGGTCCCGTCCTGCTTTGCTTACCTGCAGATAGGGTTTCCTGGCTGTAGAAATAATAAGCACATAGGCCAACAAGGAGCGAGAGGAGAAGCCTGATTGCAGCCATTGTATCAGCTCTGTGCATAGACACTGGAGTGAATCATTAAACCCAGCAGGCTCTTTCATGTCCAAGTGATAAACAAGTGAGGGTCACAATTTGATTTCAGCATATGTCACTGTCCGATTTCTCTCACCAGCCTCACATTGGAGCACTTCCCTCCTGCCAGCAGTTTGTACTAGACTAGGTATGCACTGGGGCAGCGATTTACTGTTTAACCCAGATCCCCTTTTGCACAGTGCACCACATATGGTGCCATCCCTTCTGAGCTGCATCCAAATGAACTGGCTTGAACTACATGGAAGATGTTAATTGGCTCCTGTTTAGGGAGACAGTTACTCCCCTTTGTTGTGGGAGAGCAGACTCTGAAAGCTGCTGCAGACCATTAGCAGCCATTTGAATGTCCTCTTACTGTCCCTTGTCAATATGAGCATTTTGAGGGATGGGGGGTTAGGGTGAGACCCAAAGAACATTGGAGGCAGCTTCTCCATCCTGACTGGCTGGTGGGGAGGGTCACTAAACTGTACTATATACATTCTTGTACTTTGCTCATCAGCATAGTATCTGAGTGCCCTCCAATAGTGCATTAAGCAACATGATTAACATCTGCCATATGTTGTTTGGTCTCTGATCCTCTCTCCACAGGGAGAAGTGTGTGCATTGGTGTCTTGTTTTGACAGTTTTTTTTTAATAACTGGTGGTGTGACTTGTGATGGATCTTAGTTCCTGAGGAAGTTAATGTCATAGAACTTTCTCAAAAAGAAAAGGAGTACTTGTGGCACCAGACTAACACGGCTGCTACTCTGAGAACTTTCTCAGGAGCTGGTCCAAGACTGTCTCCTGCACAGACAAGCTTTTACCCTTATGGCAGAGAGAGCCATTGAGCCAGAGGAACATAGAGAACATTATCAGTGGAAAGCCATTGCCTCCCTCAGAGACCAGTAGGGTGACCAGACAGCAAATGTGAAAAATCAGGACGGGGGTGGGGGGTAATAGGAGCCTATATAAGAAAAAGACCCAAAAATCAGGACTGTCCCTATAAAATCAGGACATCTGGTCACCCTAGAGACCAGGGTGGGTCTGAATCTTCCCTTGTGTATGGCACTTTGCAGGATTTTTCTCACTGGCTCCCCACCATAATGGAGTGATAGAAAGGTCCGGAAATGCTCTCCTGCTTGGCAGTCGTCACTGGCTATAAGAAAGGGAGGCTGGAGAGTTTGGCTCCAAGTTCAGACAGAATTCACTGTGAATGCTAGTTATGTAACATAGCCTTAATGCTAAAGTGATGGGCACATCAGAACCGCCTGCAGCCTTTCTGTTGTGGGTCTGCTGTAAAGGAGAGATTAAGAATTATGGTCTAGTCCATCCTGAGATAAAACTGGCTCAAGCACCCACCACAGGGAGATGGTTCAGTTGTGTAAGCAGGGAAAGCTGGCTGAGTTGTTTGGATTGCTATGCTTGAGAGAGATGCAGTGAAGCAAGTCTGAAGCCTGTACACAGCACCCTGTGCTTGCCACCACAGAGGGATGCTCAAGCTTGTGGGATAAATGCCAGCAGACAAGAATGGACAAATAGCCCATCTAGTCTGGTATTCTCCCTCTAACCATAAGAGGTGTAAAACCCTATTGGTCATAATATACCTAACGTTTGATACTGACCCATTGCAGGGGAGAATTCAGATAATGCCTTGAAGCATGACAACTGTTGGCCCTTATAAATATTCCCCTAGCTGGTGCCTCTGCAGCTGCCATTCCTACTCATATAAAGTGTGACATTATTTTAAAATGCATTGGGTCTAATTTTCAAAGCTATAAGCAAAAATGCATAGGTTTCACTTGCACTTTGGGTATGGCACTTGGCACATGCCAAGAGCTAGCTATGTATCTTACTAGCCATCACATGCACAAATAGTAAATATGTATATTTGCCTCTAGCTTTTTGAAAATCATGCCCTCTAGACTATAATAAGCTATAACGATGCACTAATATATTGTGTCTGTGTTTCACTTTTTTATGTAAAAAGAAAAGGAGGACTTGTGGCACCTTAGAGACTAATAAATTTATTTGAGCATAAGCTTTCAAGAGCTACAGCTCACTTCATCGGATGCTCACGAAAGCTTATGCTCAAATAAATTTGTTAGTCTCTAAGGTGCCACAAGTCCTCCTTTTCTTTTTGCGGATACAGACTAACACGTCTGCTACTCTGAAACGTGTCACTTTTTTATGTGTTGTTGCAGCCATGTTGGTCCCAGGAGAGGCAAGGTGTGTGAGGTAATATCTTTTATTGGATCAACTTATCTTGTGGTGAGACAGAGACACTTTTGAGTTTACACTGGTCTCTTCTTCTTCTAATATCCTCGGACCAACACAGCTACAACAATGCTTCTCTATACCAGTTATTATTTCCTATATTCAGACAAACTCAAGATACATAGGTTACAGAAAATGGGTGCATGTGTGCGTGTGTGTGTGTATGCACAGAGTTTGGGATTTTTGCCAAAAAAAAAAAGGACCCAGCCTCCGCTGAGCTGCAGGCAGGATGGGTGGATAAAGAAGATCAATGGGTCCCTTTTGGATTTTAATGACTAAGAAGAATGTCACTGCATTAGACTGAAACCCAACAAATCAAATCTGTTTTAACTATGGGCATTCACTGGGTATGTTCAGCACACCAGGATTTTGCTCCCTCTCAGAAGGAGAGTGTCTTAAGCAGGGAGCAATCAGGTGCTTTAAGGAAAATGTCCTCTCTGAATTTATTACTGGTGAAAGGTGCTAGATTGACAAGGCTGGAGGGCAAAGTCCTCTGTCCCTACATTCACTGTCCACCAGCATTTCTCCTCTCCAACCTGGAAGGACAACTGCCCAAGGTGGGAGAGTTCAGTCTCCATGACCTCTCTGCTGAGATGGCCAACAGGTGGCCAGTTGTGCTGATGTGGACACTCACCCCCTAGGAACTTGACTGAGCCCCTCCACATTTATTTCCTGTAGGCCACAAGCAGCCACCAAGGGCTGATAACTTTCTGTCACAACTGACCTGAGCTGCATTAGGACAGCTGATCTAGGCTCCGTTGCCTATTACCAAACCCTGAGCCATTCAGTTCCCTTCTGGGCTTGATTTTTAAATACATGGTATCACAAGAACTGAAGAACTACATTGCACCCTGCCTGCCTCTCTGGGCAGTGACACACACCCTAAGGCCTTAAAGTTGCTGGTTTGAAGTGCTTTGGGGGTGTGCTTTTGTTTTCTTTTCTCATAGCTGCAAAGGCTGTGAAAGTGCGATATCCGAGGCAAGTGACTGGGAAGAAGCAAGCTCTGGAGGGAGGATTCTGTCCCTCCTGGGCCAGGACTTCTGGCTCCACCGCTCCTCCCAAGTTCACCATGCCCAGGGTCTTCGGACCTTTTCCCGAACTGATGAGCAAACAGGTTTGTATTTGGATCTTCCACTAATATGTTCCTGACATATCCTCAAGCCATGCAAGTCCTCCAGGCTGCCTGGGGTCCCTCTGCTACCCTCAGTGTAGCACAGTACACATGGCACCTGTCCCAGGCTGCAGCCCTCTGTAGTGTGGAGTTAACTCTGACTGTGGGCATTAATAGAGGAGCAGGAAGCAAGGCTTTCCCAATAGGAGGAAGTCCTCTCACAGTAGCAACTCCAGCCCCAGGCTCTCCCAGCAGAAATTCTGTAGGAAATGGGCAGGAGCACAGGCTGTGGGGGAGCTCACAGTTACTCCAAGTCTAGCCTCCCCAGTAGAGGCCCTGTAGAGAGTGGGATAGGAATGCTCATTGTGTGGAGGCTCCCAGCATCTCCATCCCAGCTTTAGCCTTTCCCAGCAGGAGCACTGACTGGTGGGTTAGCTAACTTGCTTGTGAAGAAACAATGCTTGTGCCGTTGTCTAACGAGTGCTTTTATTTCCAATAGATGGACAGAGCAACAGCTTCGAACACTGACCTGAAACACCACTGGGCTGGGGTGTCGACAATGAACCAAAAGAGGTTTGAGGCACTGGGGAGGGTCAGTACTGGCTAGGAGAGGTTGAGAAAGCAAGGAAGAGAGGAAGCACGTCCCCACTTCCTTATAGGTGATGGGGTGAGGGGGAAAGTGAACCTGTGATGGAGTTGGAGGGAAGCAGGCACTTGTCAGGTGTGGGCTGAAAACTCACTTGATTCCCTTCAGCCCCTGTAATGCTGCTCCTCCTGCAGCCTGGTCAGTGTGACACAGGGATCTCTTCCCTCTTGTCTGTTCCTATAGGACTACTACATCTCCCCCCACAGGTTCCACTTGTCCCCAGAGAACCAGGGTGAACAACAGGGCACTGCTCAGTTTAGCTGCAGTGAGTGATAGCTCTCTTCCTGAATGTCTTGTCTTCCAACAGCATGATCGATCTGCATCCTATAGTGCTGAACCCTGGTGGCTTTCATGCCTCGCTCCAGGCTGGTAACCACATCAATAAGCTGAGGTACACCGGTTTCTCAAGGTAGGTATCATTAGTTACCCACTATCTCAGGGCCAGATTCTGATCTCCTTGTTCTTTCTGAGTAGAACTGTACTGCACAAACAGTCCCATTGAAGAAATGGCAGAAGGCGCTGCTTCATGCGAGAAAGGGATGAGAATATGGCCCTTGGGGAGGGGCCTTTTGGCTCACTGTGGGATCTCCTTTTGGGGGGAGGAAAGGGGAATTTGATTACACATGAAAGGCTCTGATCCTGTTCTCACTGAAGTCAATGATGGCGAAGCTTCCTCTTCAGCAGTGCTGGATCAGGTTCAGCAGAAAGAAGGAATCCCATCGTCTCAGCCTTATACTGGTCAAGAACCTCCATAGGGAGGAAAAGGTTAAAGTCCATTGCATAAGAGTGCTAACAAATGAAGCAATGCAGTTTCAAGGATTGACTCTGCAATGATCAGATCCTTGGTTGGGAGCGGGAGAAGAGGAAGTGTAGTGGTAGTGAAGAGGCTGTAGAGCATTTGTATACCATCATACACTGTGCAGGTAGGTTCTGACCACTGGGAATTCATTCCATACCATGCTGTTCCTGTATATTTATATGTACCTCATGTAAACCATTAGAGGAATGTGGCTTAGCCTAATTTATCAGTAATGCCTGAGGGGAGCTGTGACTCCTTTCACCAGTGCTCAGCTGCTGGTACTGAACAAGTAAGGATAGGTGAAAGAGGTTAGCTACCCATCACATTACTTCTCCCTGGCTATCCTCACTGGAAATGTTTTCTTGTTCTAGGCCTCCTGGGAACAGTCCCAAGCCTTCTCCCCAAAAGGCAGGCCCTTCTGACATGAAGTCCACACCTTCTGTTTTTGACACTCCCATGCTGTCCAAGTTTCAAGGTGGCTCAGAAGATGACATGGATAATGAGAAACCTGGCCCCAGTTCCCCTCCAAAGGGAGCATAATTGTCTCTTCCTGTATGGAAAATTGCTACGTGAATAAAAGTTCCATGCAAGCTCCTTGACTGTGGGTGAGAACTCCGCTGTGTAGGAGCCTTGATGATAGTACAAAGAGAATAGCTGATTGATTGCTTGGGAAACTTTGGCAGGTGGGGCAATTCTAATAGGCCAGAGCTGGCATGATACTTGTGAGCATCAGCAAACAGACCTATGATTCACTGCAAAGGTGTCCCCATTTATGTAGAGCTGGTGGTCTGTGGTAGGGGGACATTAAGCTACCTCACTTCAGATGGTGGCATGTGTAGCAGGGTCTCCCCTAGCTTATTAGTTACTGCTGTCCTCGTCTGGATTTGAACAAGTGCATAAGCAGGGAAAACCTCTATGTCCCATAAGCAGCCCTCCCTACTTTGCTACTTGGAGAGGTAGTGTCCTTTCAGCAAGTGACCACAGCAGTCCTGGCCCTGTGCATTTATTATTATTCTCTTTGGATGGTTACTGTAGGAAACTGCCCTTGAAGATGGCACTGGAGCATTTTAATCTGCATCCTAATGGAATCTTAAGAACTCATCACAACACTGAAACCCCCTTATAGCAAGCAGGTCAGCTCAAAGACCCAATGTTTGCCCAGCGCACACTTCTGCCTCTCAATCTGTATACAGCAAAATACATCTTAAGGGACCAACAGAAATTGGTAGCTTAACAGAGGTGGATTTTCTCTTAGTGGTGGGGCAAAATGGGGGATGGGGATACTTTAGGGTGGCCTGTTGAGACAGACAGTTCCCTCATCAGGGTGGTCTCTTGTGCAGGTATCGTCGTATTACTCTTTTGCTTCATCTAGTGCTAATAATTTCAGCTTGAATTTCTGAAACGGAAAAATGAATCTGACCCAGGCATGAACTTGACTGATTCATAGGAGAGGAAAAAATTCCAAAGTGGCACCATAAATCTTGTAAGCAATTTTTAAATTTAATTACACACGGAAAACCCTACTCCCAGCTGCGCATTCCAGAGAAGGTCATAGCTTAGTTAGGAGCAGCTCTGGTCAGGCTGACTCAGTGAAACTCCAGCAATATCCCAGTCATTGTTGTTTTTTTTTAAGGTTCAAATAGGAGCCAAGGGTAGCTGCCAAACTGTACAGCACCTCCCTCTGGCCCCGTAATGCTCAGCCTTCTCCCTGCTCGAAGAGGAGGACTTGTTCAGCTGATAACCCACCCCGCAAAGAAGTCTCTCTCTGGAAAGCAGCTGCATTTAGCAGGTGGCCTTGTTCAACTTCTCTGCTGAAAACATTTTTCCCAGTACAGGTTCCTCCCAGCTCTGGGAGAGCAGAGTTCCGGCTTCACGGGGCCTGTCTTATGCCGTCCCCTCTCACCTTCTTCTGACATTAGATCCCCCAGCTGCTAAAACCCTCTTCAGCTCCGTGCTCCCCCCCATTCCAATTTGTCTAATCCCTCCTCCAAGCTCCCCTTCCCCAACTCTCCTCCTGGTGCCAATTGTAAGAAAAGTGTCTTGGTTTGGAGATACAAAAGTCTGATGACCGTGTCCCAGCACCTTGCAGTGAAGGCAAAGCAGGGGCACAGTAGACTCTAGGGACAGGTAGGGCCGAGAGAATCTCATACGAGGTGCTTTCCACCCATCCTGCTTCCAGGTAAATGGAGACCATGGCTCAGTGCAGAAAGCTGATCTGATTGGAACGGATGATGGATTGCTGTCCTCTGCTGGTCTCATCAAAAGATGCACCTTTAGATCTCACCTCCGTTTGCCTGCTGGGTTAAAATAGCCCCTCTTAAGAGATTATGATGGGTCAATAAGCACTTGACGATATGAGGAAAAGAAACTGCTTTATGTTGCTTATTATTTGTATTTCCATCGCACCCAGTTGGAACTTGATACTTTAAAAATCAGTGCCCAATTAGCTGTGCGCAATCCTACGCGGCAGAGTTTTTGTATTACCACATCCTGTAAACTTTGCACTAAAAATCACAGTGCACAATGGGCCTTGGTAAGTCACTTTTTTTTTAATGTCCTGACACAAAGTTTCAACAATGTGCTGATCAGCCACTCTATGACCCTGCAGCCACTCCCTGGGGGCTTTCTGCTAACTGCCTTGTTAAAGTAACTATCTGATTGGAACCCAAAGAAACCAGAAAACTGATGAGACGAGTCAAGTCTGAAAATTCCTCTCACCCCATTCTCTGGAAGGATTAGCATCCTGGGAGCCATTCTCAAACCCAAAGAAGTCAATGGGAATTAAGGGTGCTCAGCTCCTTTATTTAAGTTAATTAATTTGTAGGCAGTCAGCCTTCCCCATCAGGACTGCATCAGTCAGAGCTGAAACTATATGATCAAGTGTTGGCACCTGTTATTGGGATGGCTTTTTTGCTTGGCTGATCTTTGTCCCTATCCTGCCAGAAGTGCTCAGCATTTGATGGGTGTCCAAGGACCTCCTGCTGCTCAGTGGGTGTGACTGACAATCCCACGTCAGCTTGTCACAGGTAAGGCTGGGGAGTTTACTCACCATGAACAGGGTACTTACCTTGGGTGGGTGCAGGTGCTTGGCTCACTAACACTAGAAACTGGGTCACCGCAGGACAATCAAAGGCAGCAACTCCCCACACCGGGAATTCAGTTTCATGGATGCAAAGTGATCTGACCTTGTGGGTCCAATATTAATGATCACAATTGGCAGCTTCTTCTCATGGGCAGCAAGTGCAAACCTGTAACCAGAGTACACCTGCAGGGACACAAAGAAACAAAGTGATGTGGAGCCTGGACAAAGGAAGAGCTATAGAAAGAATCAGTCCACATAGGCCATTGCCCAATGGTGGGACATGATTGTTCCCTCTGGTGTATTTGCAGATACACACTACACAGAAAAATGCTATATAAGCTACTCTTCATTCAAGTACTAGATTCTTTCTTCAAATCTGCACAGGATGGGAGCAGCTGCTACTTAACTCCTAACAGAGGAAAGATTTTCAATACTGTGGAAAATATTCCCCCTTCAATGGTTTTTGTGACTTTCCTTGCCACCCCTAGCTAGTTATCATAGAGTCTTGCTTATATGCTTCCACCTTTGTGGCCTATCTCCTCTGCCCATTTGGGGATAAACATGAGACCTTGATTGCTTCCAGGGACAGGATTATGACTTCACTTCAAGCTCAAGCAGCAGTTGGGCCCCAAATATCCTGAAGAGGTGAGGACTGGAACTCAACAGCCTCAGCCTTACCCACTCATGTCAGCCCTTGAGATGTGTGTGAGCATTTTACAGTGCAGCTTTATTCTGTAAAGTAGCTTTCATGCAAACTGTGTCCCAGACACTTTCCCAGGTTAAGTGGTGGGCTCAGAGTCAGGATAAATAACAACACAGGCAAGAAATAGCTCAGGGAGAAAAAAAGATGGCAAAGCAAAGAAGGGAAGCTGTCCAGCAGGGCTGTTCCAGAATGCAGGTGAAGGCTCTCTGCTCCCTCATCTTCTTCAACTTCTTTCAGCAGTCTAATGAGGAATTAATTCACTTGCAACTCTGTTCTCTCCAGGCAGAGAACGCTCTATCTCAGTCTGTTTCCTGCAGGTCTCCAGCCTGGATAATGTATAAACCTCCCCACACTAGAGACAAAGTTATTTCAGGTTGCCATTCCCATAACACTAGGGCGTGAGAGGAATATGTTAGAAAATTCAAAGGAAAACCTGAAGTGGGGGTGAAGAGGGATTTTGCAGCACTGATCTTTCACACCAGGCTTAATAGGGTGCTAAAGACAAAAGAGTTGGGCAAGAAAAAGTGGGATCGTGATCTTTGCAGGGCTAATCTGCATCTAAAGTCAGGTAGATAACAGGGCTACCTGGGCAACCGTGGAGATTAAGAAAGTATATCTGGGATAGCATAGGCAGATCAGACAGTATCTGGGAAATGGCTAAGTCCGACTGGCACTGAAGTGAAAAGCACATAATAGGTACCTCACAGGGATGGCTGTGAAGCCAGATTATAAAGACAGTAGAACAAAATACTAGGAAATTCTGGAGACTGGATTCAGATAAGAGGGATGGTGGTCCCAGATTATGGGATCAGGGACCACTGCAGAGACAGTAGCCCAGAAAAATAGGAATACAGACAGGAGAGATGAGCAGTTACCTGCAAAGAGGATCCTGCCACTAACATGGAATCTGATTCAGCCAGGCGCTTGTGCACAAAGTCCACTTTCTCCCGGCTAACTGTGTCCCCAAAGAACGTCACATCTGGCTTCAGGATCCCACCACATCTGCTGCAGGCCGGGACACGGAAGTTATGCACCTGCTCTTCTGTGAGGAAGACATCCCCATCCGGGGCCATGCCATGTGCTTCAGCTGTCCAGGTGGGATTCAGCACTTCAAAGCACTTCTGAAGCTCAGAGCGGGGAGTTTGCTCTCCACAGCCGAGGCAGAGAACCCTGAAACACAGTTCATGGTCTTTCAAAGGGCCCCATCTCCACTGGGCTGCAGCAATTCACTGATCCAAAGATTTTAAGGCCAGAGGGACCATTTGTGATAATCTAATCTGACCCCCTGCATAGTACAGGCCAGAGAATGTTCCTGCGTGAAGTCTGGAAGGCCCAATATGGACCTCACAACTCTGTGTTTAACTATGACCCTGAAGGAAACTGCCCCATGGGAGCCGGTGGGTTCTAAAGAATATGTGATCTAAATCAGTGGTTTTCAACCTGTGGTCTGTGGACTCCTGGGGTCCACACACTATGTCTAAGAAGTGCAAAGGGGTCTGCATCTCCATTCAAAATTTGTAGGGGTCCACAAATGAAAAAAGGTTGAAAACCACTGCTCTAGAAAGTCAGAATTACTCAAGAAGAGATCTAAGGGTATGTCTTCACTAGCAACGTTAACGTGGCTGTATAGCCGCGGCACCAGTGCTATAAAAAAACCACCCCCACGAGGGGAGTAGCTACCTGCACTGGTGCACTGTCTACACTAGTGCTTTACAGCGCTGAAACTTGCATCACTCGGGCGGTGGGGATTTCACACCCCTGAGCAAGAAAGTGTCAGTGCTGTAAAGTGGCAGTGGAGGCCAGGCCTAAGTCCTCTACCTACTTCCCACCTCCATCCTCACCAGCGGGGTGGGGGGATTCATGGTTTTAGCATTGCTCTGAAATATCACCACAGGTTCAACTTCCAACAGTGTCAACTCAGCCCAGCATCCTTCCAAGGCAGAGAAACTAGCTGCCAGGCTGTTTACTGTGTGTGCAGATCTTTCCCACAGGGCCTTCAAACATTGTGGTCCCATCTGTGCTGTGTAGACATTAAAGTACCTTGGGATCTTTTGGTAAGTGGCCTTGGCTAAAATCCCCCCTCCATTTCTGTGGTGCAGAGTGCTGCTCTCCCTCCCAAGAAGTGGCTGCACGGCAGTGGTGCTGTTTACGTATAGTATGCAATGTCTGTGGTATGTACTATCCTTGCTGCACTTCTTGTCTCCAGAAAGGTCCACCTTCTGTGCTCCCAGCACAACCCACTGATTTCAGCCCCATTTACCTTTCCCTGCACACGCATGGTCTCTGTTCCCCTTCTTGCCCTCGCTGAGAGGACTCTAGATATGACAGAAAAGGAGAACATCCTAATGATAACAGATTAAAGGGGAAACGAGTCAAACAGTACTGCACGAAAGGTGTGTGAAACGTGGGAGCACCCGGGCAAAAGATGTTCTGCCCCTTAAACAGCATCTGTGGATTAGCCACCCTCCCGCCATAGCATAGCAATTCTGTGCTCACCTCTCCCGCAGTCAAGCAGCACCTTTATGTTGTCCCACCTGTGTAGTAACATGACATTCTTACATAATTCCTTGTGCCCCCCCATAACACCACACCCCTTTGTAAGCTACTCTCCCACCCATAAGATGGTACCTGTGCATTAACCATCTTTTCCCTAACCCTGTAGCGTACCTGTGTGTGCAGCCATGCAATTCCATCACCCGCTGACTCCCGGCCTTGGTATGCAGGGCATCCACATTCTGGGTCACCAGCCAGTGCAGCTTTCCTAGCTTCTCCCAGTTTCTTAAGGCCAGGTGCGCTGCGTTAGGCTGGTGAGAGGAGAACTGGGGCCAGCCCACAAAGTTCCTTGCCCAGTACCTCTGGCGGGCACTGGCACTGCGAAGAAACTCAGTATGCTGGATGGGCCGCCTGTCCGTCCTGGCATAAAGCCCCACCCCTTCTGAGCGGTAGTCAGGGATCCCTGATTCAGTGGAGATTCCAGCGCCGGTCATTACCAACAGCCTCTGGGAATGAGAAAAGAAGCGCTGCAATGCCTCCACTTCCAGGGCATCTGGAGGAAGGCTGGCTGGCACAAAAGTCAGGTTTGGAGAGGCCTTGGCCCCGGAGTGAGATCTGTAATGGTGGAGCCTGAGGGCTCTGCAACCTTCCGGCACCTTCAAAGCACAGTATATACTCATCTAGGACCCAAGAAGATGAATATATGGCAGTTAAACCTTGGAACACAGAGGTCTTCCTTAACGACAAGGTTATTTTTTCTTAGGCTACTGTGAGGAATTCATGATGCTGATAATGATACTTTGTTCTTCTCTTCTGCCTTCTAGTCAACAATCCCAAATCACTTTGGACACGTTAATTCATTAAACAGCACCTGCGAGGAAGGCATTATTAGCCTCCTTTTCCAGCTAGAGAAACTGAGGCATAGAGAGGTGAAGTAACTTTTCCACGGTCATGCAGTGAGTCAGTGGTAGAGCAGGCACTCGAGACCAGAACTCCTGACTCCCAGCCCTGTGCCCTATTCATAGGTCTCACCCTTCCTCCTTGGTTGACAGGCAGCTCCCCCCTGCAAGTGGGCAAACTTGGAAGAGATGGGGCCAGTTCTTCACATTTTATGACTTTTTTAAAGGGACACCAAGGCAGGGGAAAGCCAGAATCTACCTAAGACTTGGCTTTATACGGGGTTGCAGGTGGACAGCATCCCTTTCAGGCACATGTGATGGGCACAAAGAGTGGCAGCGGAGAGATAGGGTAAGAGAACCCCAAGTATGCCAAGCTCATCTCCACCGGCCTTGCCTGGTTTGGGAGCCCAGCTTCTCCTCAGGTGGGAGTTTGCTCTGCTGCTCTTGGCACAGAGTTGTCTCCAAACCGGGGTGGAGAGCAGCGCACACAGAAGCAGCATCACACGGAGCAAAGCCCTCACCACAGCAGCAACCCCATTCTTCAGAACCCCTCCCCACAGATGACGCCCCTCCTCACCACTGCCTCTGATGAGGGAAGGCAGAGATGACTCGCCCTGTTGTCTCCCTCCTCTTCAGGGTAGAGGCCCTGTTGATAAGAGGAGAGTATAGAGCCTCTGGCTGTTACAGAGCCTGGGCAAAACAGGCCTTGCATTAGTGGGTGAGTTTGCAACCTAGGCTGCCTCCCAAGCCAGTTGCCATGTTGGGCACCATCCCCCTCAATATGAGCAAGAGAGGGAGGCAGGAATGGGGCCTATCTCTGCTGCTTCTCTAGCAGCAGGAAGGCCTGGGTTCGGTGTGTCTCTGAGTTGCTGCTCCCTTACAGGGGTCTGGAGGGGGCTAGGAACAGAGGGGCCCAGTGTAGGAGGAGCAGCTGGGAGATGGAGGCCAACAAAGGAGCAGCAGAGTGGCCCTCAAACAGTAGGGGACAGCATGAAATGACTGAGGGAGGGGAGAATGGATTTTGGAGAGCTAGCAATGTAAATTGGCTGGGGGAGGGGAATTGATCTGGGGACAGGAGAGGCATTGATTGCTTTGGCAATAGGGTTGGGAAAGAGTCAAAGAGCGCAGAGGAGCAAAGGCACAAGGAGAGACATTTGTCCACCCTATTTTCAGGAGATTTTTGTCCACTCTGTGTACAAAGAGCATTTACAAAATTTCCCTGTGTACAAAGAGCATTTAAAAAAACAAAATAAAACAATGGAGGGGATGAACTGCCTGGAGATTTCTGGAGACAAGAGGAGCGAAAACAGGGAGAGAATTTGTAATTCACACTAAACACCAAATATATCAGTTTGGGCCAGCATGGGAGCCTAAAATGAAGAGCCTGATTTGCAAAGGTAGGTGCTGAGTGCCAGGTACAGTCAATGGATGTTGCAGCTGTCCAGCATCACTAAAAATTTGACCACTTCCTTAGGTACCTAAGTCTGGATTTAGGTACCTAATTTTAGGCACCCACATCTGAAGCGTTTGGCCTGGATTTTTCAAGATATTAGGCCTTGCCCCGCTCAGCATTGCAAGGCCTAAGGCCCAGACCCTCAAAGGTTTTGGGCGCCTAACACCCACTGAGTTCACATCTACCCAACTGGGCCCCGCAAGCGAGATAGGTGAGGAAATAACTCATTTGTGAACCCTAAAGGGGCCTAGGTGTGAATTAGGTGCCAAGCGGCTGGTCAGGGTCAGGGCTGAGGCAGCTGAGCCCAGGCCCAGCCACCAAAATTTAGGTGCATCAGACACTTTAACTGCAGAAACTTAGGCACCTAGAGACATGAGGCGCCCACCGGCTTTTAGGCAGCAGCTGAGCAGGGATTTTGTGAGTGCTCGTGGCACCTACATATTGGATGCCTGAATTGGCAATTAGGCACCTACTGTCTCTGCTATAGCCACTACTGTGGCAGAGCTGTGGCCCTGCTGCTGTGACGATGTAGCGTAGCCGTGACTTACATTGACGGCAGGGGTTTTACCGATGATGTCGGTAATCCACCTCTCTGAGAGGAAGTAGCTCGGTCTGCCTAGCCGTGTCCGCACTGGGTATTAGGTCAACCTAACTACAGTGCTCAGGGCGCAAAGATTTTCACAGCCTTGAGCAACACAGCTAGGTCAGCCTAAGTTTTAGGTGTAGAGCAGGCCTCAGTCTGACTTGTAAATCCCTCCCCTAAATGTGTTTACAAGTCTGGGACCGACAGCTGAAATTTTTAAAGGGATTTAGGCAGCTAAACAAACAGATAGGCACATGGGCCCATAGCCCCAAAGGTATTTAGGGATTTCAATGGGAGTTAGATGCTTGAATACTTCAGAGGACATTTTCAAAGATTCAGCCCAGGTGCCACCTAACCCATCTAGGTGGATAAGTTCCCACCAGCTGACATTTTCAAAGCAGCCTAAGGGCTGCTACTACTTTGCAGCTAAAGAGCTGCTCTGAGCCCTAGCACAAGCTGAAGCCCCAGAGGCTCTGCCACAGAACTGGGATTTTTAAATTAATTGGAGGAATGTCTATCTTGCCAACAGGGCCTGATCCTGTAGGTGTGCTCTGAGCATGCCTAAGTCCTGCCAGACCCTGCAACAGGTGGGCCGGATGGTGGCCACCATTAGGTGGAGGGGTGGCCAGTACAGCACCTGCACAAAAGAGAGCAGGAGACCCAGGGCAATGTAGGGTGAGGCGAGGTAAGAGAGGGATGGAGTATGAATGGGGGTGGAAAGCAGGGGGTTAGTTGCTAGGGCACAGGCTCCCTAAGCAAATGACCTGGTTTAGATGCCTAACTCCAGGAGAAGGTTCGTGGCTGAGGATCCCAAGTGGACGGAGGCGCCTATCTCTGGCCCATCAGCCGATCGGACCAAGTCAGGCTCTTAGATGCTTAAGCCCCACTCTTCTGCCCTCCCCTCCCCCTGGCATTTTACTCCTGGATAGCTTAGGTGGTTCCTGCTCAGTTCTGAAAATTTTACTTCCTGGCCAGCTTCTGAAAATCCCTTTGGCAGGTGCTTAACTATCTCCATGCTCTAGTCTAGGGAGCGTAGGCAGCATAAAGCTGCCAACTCAGGGCTGAAGATTCCACTAGACAGTGGGCCACCTAGGGGGTTAGTCATAGAATCATAGAATATCAGGGTTGGAAGGGACCTCAGGAGGTCATCTAGTCCAACCCACTGCTCAAAGCAGGACCAATCCCCAATTAAATCATCCCAGCCAGGCCTTTGTCAAGCCTGACCTTAAAAACTTCTAAGGAAGGAGATTCTACCACCTCCCTAGGTAACGCATTCCAGTGTTTCACCACCCTCCTAGTGAAAAAGTTTTTCCTAATATCCAACCTAAACCTCCCCCACTGCAACTTGAGACCATTACTCCTTGTCCTGTCCTCTTCTACCACTGAGAATAGTCTAGAACCATCCTCTCTGGAACCACCTCTCAGGTAGTTGAAAGCAGTTATCAAATCCCCCCTCATTCTTCTCTTCTGCAGACTAAACAATCCCAGTTCCCTCAGCCTCTCCTCATAAGTCATGTGTTCCAGACCCCTAATCATTTTTGTTGCCCTTCGCTGGACTCTCTCCAATTTATCCACATCCTTCTTGTAGTGTGGGGCCCAAAACTGGACACAGTACTCCAGATGAGGCCTCACCAATGTCGAATTGAGGGGGACAATCACGTCCCTCGATCTGCTTGCTAGGCCCCTACTTATACATCCCAAAATGCCATTGGCCTTCTTGGCAACAAGGGCACACTGCTGACTCATATCCAGCTTCTCGTCCACTGTCACCCCTAGGTCCTTTTCCGCAGAACTGCTGCCTAGCCATTCGGTCCCTAGTCTGTAGCTGTGCATTGGGTTCTTCCGTCCTAAGTGCAGGACCCTGCACTTATCCTTATTGAACCTCATCAGATTTCTTTTGGCCCAATCCTCCAATTTGTCTAGGTCCCTCTGTATCCTATCCCTGCCCTCCAGCATATCTACCACTCCTCCCAGTTTAGTATCATCCGCAAATTTGCTGAGAGTGCAATCCACACCATCCTCCAGATCATTTATGAAGATATTGAACAAAACCGGCCCCAGGACTGACCCCTGGGGCACTCCACTTGACACCGGCTGCCAACTAGACATGGAGCCATTGATCACTACCCGTTGAGCCCGACAATCTAGCCAACTTTCTACCCACCTTATAGTGCATTCATCCAGCCCATACTTCTTTAACTTGCTGACAAGAAACTGTGGGAGACAGTGTCAAAAGCTTTGCTAACGTCAAGAAACAATACATCCACTGCTTTCCCTTCATCCACAGAACCAGTAATCTCATCATAGAAGGCGATTAGATTAGTCAGGCATGACCTTCCCTTGGTGAATCCATGCTGACTGTTCCTGATCACTTTCCTCTCATGTAAGTGCTTCAGGATTGATTCTTTGAGGACCTGCTCCATGATTTTTCCGGGGACTGAGGTGAGGCTGACTGGCCTGTAGTTCCCAGGATCCTCCTTCTTCCCTTTTTTAAAGATTAGCACTACATTAGCCTTTTTCCAGTCATCCGGGAATTCCCCCGTTCACCAGGAGTTTTCAAAGATAATGGCCAATGGCTCTGCAATCACAGCCACCAATTCCTTTAGCACTCTCGGATGCAACTCGTCCGGCCCCATGGACTTGTGCACGTCCAGCTTTTCTAAATAGTCCCTAACCACCTCTTTCTCCACAGAGGGCTGGCCATCTATTCCCCATGTTGTGATGCCCAGCGCAGCAGTCTGGGAGCTGATCTTGTTCGTGAAGACAGAGGCAAAAAAAGCATTGAGTACATTAGCTTTTTCCACATCCTCTGTCACTAGGTTGCCTCCCTCATTCATTAAGGGGCCCACACATTCCTTGGCTTTCTTCTTGTTGCCAACATACCTGAAGAAACCCTTCTTGTTACTCTTGACATCTCTCGCTAGCTGCAGCTCCAGGTGCGATTATGGCCCTCCTGATTTCATTCCTACATGCCCGAGCAATATTTTTATACTCTTCCCTGGTCATATGTCCAACCTTCCACTTCTTGTAAGCTTCTTTTTTATGTTTAAGATCCGCTAGGATTTCACCGTTAAGCCAAGCTGGTCTCCTGCCATATTTACTATTCTTTCGACACATCGGGATGGTTTGTCCCTGTAACCTCAACAGGGATTCCTTGAAATACAGCCAGCTCTCCTGGACTCCTTTCCCCTTCATGTTAGTCCCCCAGGGGATCCTACCCATCCGTTCCCTGAGGGAGTCGAAGTCTGCTTTCCTGAAGTCCAGGGTCCGTATCCTGCTGCTTACCTTTCTTCCCTGTGTCAGGATCCTGAACTCAACCAACTCATGGTCACTGCCTCCCAGATTCCCATCCACTTTTGCTTCCCCCACTAATTCTTCCCGGTTTGTGAGCAGCAGGTCAAGAAAAGCTCCCCCCCAGTTGGCTCCTCTAGCACTTGCACCAGGAAATTGTCCCCTACGCTTTCCAAAAACTTCCTGGATTGTCTATGCACCGCTGTATTGTTCTCCCAGCAGATATCAGGAAAATTAAAGTCACCCATGAGAACCAGGGCGTGCGATCTAGTAGCTTCTGCGAGCTGCCAGAAGAAAGCCTCATCCACCGCATCCCCCTGGTCCGGTGGTCTATAGCAGACTCCCACCACTACATCACCCTTGTTGCTCACACTTCTAAACTTAATCCAGAGACACTCAGGTTTTTCTGCAGTTTCATACTTGAGCTCTGAGCAGTCATACTGCTCCCTTACATACAGTGCTACTCCCCCACCTTTTCTGCCCTGCCTGTCCTTCCTGAACAGTTTATAACCATCCATGACAGTACTCCAGTCATGTGAGTTATCCCACCAAGTCTCTGTTATTCCAATCACGTCATAATTCCTTGACATCACCAGGACCTCCAGTTCTCCCTGCTTGTTTCCAAGGCTTTGTGCATTCGTATATAAGCACTTGAGATAACCTGCTGATCGCCCCTCATTCTCAGTATGAGGCAGGAGCCCTCCCCTCACAGACATTCCTGCCTGTGCTTCCTCCCGGTATCCCGCTTTCCCATTTACCTCAGGGCTTTGGTCTCCTTCCCCTGGTGAACCTAGTTTAAAGCCCTCCTCACTAGGTTAGCCAGCCTGCTCACAAAGATGCTCTTCCCTCTCTTTGTAAGGTGGAGCCCGTCTCTGCCCAGCACTCCTCCTTCATGGAACACCATCCCATGGTCAAAGAATCCAAAGCCTTCTCTCTGACACCACCTGCGTAGCCATTCGTTGACTTCCACAATTCGACGGTCCCTACCCAGGCCTTTTCCTTCCACGGGGAGGATGGACGAGAACACCACTTGCGCCTCAAACTCCTTTATCCTTCTTCCCAGAGCCATGTAGTCCGCAGTGATCTGCTCAAGGTCATTCTTGGCAGTATCGTTGGTGCCCAAGTGGAGAAGCAGGAAGGGGTAGTGATCCGAGGGCTTGATGAGTCTCGGCAGTCTCTCCATCACACTGCGAATCTTAGCCCCCGGCAAGCAGCAGACTTCTTGGTTTTCCCGGACAGGGCGGCAGATAGATGACTCAGTCCCCCGGAGGAGAGAGTCCCCGACCACCACCACCCGCCTCCTTCTCTTGGGAGTGGTGGTCGTGGAACCCCCCATCTCAGGACAGTGCATCTCATGCCTTCCAACCAGTGGAGTCTCCTTCTAGTCATTGGTCTGCTCAGCTGAGCCATACGAACATCCCTTTAGAAATCTGGTCCTAACTAGAGAAGCCACTTTTGAAAATGGACTTAGCTATCTAAGGGCCTGTCTACACTTAAAATGCTGCTTTAATGATGACGCTCTAAACTGATGGGAGAGAGCTCTTCCTTCAGCATAGTTAATCCACCTCCCCCTAGAAGCAGAAGAAGGTCTCCTGCCAACAGAATACTGTCTACACTAGGGGTTAGGTTGGTATAAGTGGATTTTCACACTCCTGAATGAAGTAGTTATACTAATATAGATCTGTAGTGAAGACCTGATCTAGGTCAATTATGCCCAGATCCTCAAAGATTTTAGGTGCCTAAAATCAATAGAGCTGAAGAGAAGCCAGCGCCATGATCTTTGATAAGGGACTGACATGATGAGAGCAGTGGGAGAGAACACTTGTTTATGCAGCAGCATTTGGGTCAGACTGGAGGGGAGCAAGATGAGAGGCAGAGTCTGCAGTGGTATAGGTGGGAGGCGACAGTAAGTGGCAAAGACCAAGAGGAAGGGATGTATTGGAGAAATGTGGTGAAAGATGAAAGAGAAAGATTTTGTGGCAAGCATTACTGAGGGGTGAGGGGAGGCTAAATGTAAAGAAATAAATATTTAATGAAGAAAAGAAATACACTTGAAAAACAGGACTTTTTATGTTTAAAATATGATTCTTAACCTTAATGCTTTCTAGTCCACAAAATAATTAAAAATAATTTTCCATTTCACTCTCCTGCCAAGTCCCACATCTACAGTTCTTTGTTTCCCCTGTTACAGTTGCAAAAAATATACTAACATTTCACACACAGTCTAAAAACCACTACGGAGACAGATCAGATCAGCATTACAGCAGGAAAGGGGCAGCATCTGAAGATAACCCCTGACTCTAAAGATCTCCACAGCACCCAGCTTAGCCATACCTCCATTTCTGTAAAACATGCATATTAACAAGAGAAAAATAAAACAGAAAAAATAAAGCCCTTGTTGCTAAACCAGCAAGAAAAATTCTATAAGCATTTGCAAGTTCACCTCTCATGTTATGGCAGTGCCTGACCTTCAGAGAAGACAAAAGGCTGCAGAAACAGAGAACTCTGGGAAATGAAGTTCACAAAACAAAACTAAAAAGGAAAACTACAAATCCCACAATTCAAAGAATACATATGTTGAAAAACTGAGCAAAGAAAAAAGAGCAAAATTTCAGAACACCAGGGAAACCAATCATACAATCCTTTCTCTGAAAGTCTCGGGGGAGAAAGTCACATGAGTACTAGAGACAGATTCTAGCAATACTTAGCGTATTACAGTTAATTTAGCAGATTTACACTGGCATATTTTAATTCACGAATTTGGCATCTTATAATATAGACAGCAGAGATAACTTGAGAAAAGTTGCAGCATGTGTGAAACTTTCCTGGGACAGAAAGGTGACAGAAAGCTGGTGTTGCAAGTTGGGTGATGGACTAATTAGCTTAATGATGCCTTGAAACCAGTCTGGTTCACCCCATGCTGGAAAGCAGGTGGCCGGCAAGTGAGCAAGGGTCACAGGTTCACTTCTTACCTTCTCAGAGCTAAGATCACGTGTAACTTTGACCTGTTAACCTTTTACCCCTTAATGGGAATATTGCAATTATGTATTCCTTATGCTGTCTGATTTTAAACCAAACTTTACACCACTTTATAATCTGTACATTATTCCCTGATAACCAGAAACTTCTATGCTTAAATTCTGTTTGCTTTTTTAAAAAAAAATATCATTGTAATAAATTTTTAAAGTCTTTTGGCCTATTAAAAGCTATGATCAAATGTCTTGATGTGTTTGGTCTTTTAGCCCCAAGATGAAAACCTTGTTTGTGTCTTTTGGGCCATGAAGCACAAACATTATCTCCTAGCTTCTGAGGTTCAACTGAAGCATGATTATTACTAATTGAAAACTTTTCCAAATATCCTGCCTTGAGAGGTGGAAATACAGCTGTCATTAGCAATTTTTAGTAGCTTCTTTGGAGGCTGACTTCTTGCCTGACTGAAAAAACAGATAAGGTGAAGGTTCTTAGGTAGGTTCCTTTTTAGTTGTGTCTCCTTTTCTCTGGGCTTTCTGAATTTCTCACTGGGGTTCTCTGTGATGTTTTTGGTTTAGTGGGGTTAGAATAAACACTGAACTTCCTCTCAAAGCTGTAGTGAGTCAGTCTGTGTTCCTGAGGAGCTCTGCTGCCTTCTTTTTCTGGTGCTTTGTGTGCTCTGGGGGTGATTATTCTCCAGAGCCAGGAAGTGCAGATTTCATGAATTCCTAAAGTGAATCCAGTGCTCACTCACTTCAAAGAGCATGACTGACCCCTGAAGATGTATGGGCAGCCATATAATATTCCCTTCTTTCTAACAAGAGGGGGACTGAGGAATGGGAGGTGAATCAGCGAACATGGCCAAAGCAGAGGCTTCAGTGTGACGTTGCACTCTATATGATTTTATGTAAATATGCTAATGAGTGCGAATATAATGTAACTGGAATATGCTTCATGCAAAAGGTCTCTTGTAAGGTATCATTACAGAGCTTATAATCTACTGAGTGTGGTCATCCAATTTGTATAAATGTATCATTCTTGTATCTGAAACTAGAAATATGAAATATAACTCTGAGGGCCTATTGTAATTATGCAAAGAGTGGACCATTAATTGTGGCTTGGAATCTTAATGGCTCCCATTAACCAGGACAATTGGTTGTAAATGGCTCTGTTTACTTATAAGTCCTCCTGTATACCTGCGTGCTGGCAAGTGGGTGATCATGTCACCGGAACTGGAATCCATCTTTAACCTGGTGCTTTTCCATTTAGAAAGAGGGGTGGAAACCCAGAGAGGGACAAAGGATTCCCACCTTGTGCAAAAGATATATAAGGGGGTGGAACAGAATAAAGGGGGATGCAGTCATGAGAAATCCCTTAGCTACCACCTGAGCTGGAACAAGGACTGTGCCAGGGGAAAGGATTGGGCCCAGACTAGAAAGGAGTCTAGTCTGTGAAAGAAGCTTATTGGAACATCTCTGAGGGTGAGGTTTCATCTGTAATCTGTTTTTTACTGTATTAGTCTTAGACTTGGTTGTTTTTGTTTTATTTTGCTTGGTAATTTACTTTGTTCTGTCTGTTATTACTTGGAACCACTTAAATCCTACTTTTTATATTTAATAAAATCACTTTTTGCTTATTAATTAACCCAGAGCAAGTAATTAATACCTGGGGGAGCAAACAGCTGTGCACATCTCTCTAGCAGTGTTATTGGGGGCAAACAATTTATGAGTTTACCCTGTATAAACTTTATACAGAGTAAAATGGATTTATTTGGGGTTTGGATCCCATTGGGAACTGAGTATCTGGGTGCTGGAGACAGGAGCACTTCTTAAGCTGTTTTCAGTTAAGCCTGCAGCTTTTGCAGGACGTGGTTCAGACCTGGATCTGTGTTTGCAGCAGGCTAACATGTCTGGCTCAAGAAGACAGGGTACTGAAGTCCCAAGCTGGCAGGGAAAACTGTCTTAGAGGTAGTCTCAGCACATCAGGTGGCAGACCAAGGGGGTCTCTGTGACCCAACCCGTCACACCTGGCTACCTGAGTTGTGAAAGCCAAAAGTAAAACTGGGTTCAAAAAATCATTAGCTAAGTTCCTGGAGTAGAGGTCCATCATTGGCTATTACCATGCTGCAGTGTCCCTAACCCTCTGACTGCCAGAAGCTGGGACTGGATGACAGGGGATGGATCATTCAATAAATTGTCCTGTTCTGTTCATTCCCTCTGAAGCATCCAGCACTGGTGTCTGTGGGAAGACAGGATACCGAGCTAGATGGACCATAGGTGCTGGAACTATGGGTGCTGCCACGCCCCATGGCTTGAAGTGGTTCCCATCATATACAGGGTTTACAGTTTGGTTCAATGGCTTTCAGCACCCCCACAACACAAATTGTTCCAGCACTGTTAAGATGGACCATTCTTCTGACCCAGTATGACCATTCTTATGAGCTATTCCCTTTTGCTGACAGCAAGTAGATGGTGGTAGCAGTCACTGGGACAAGCCAGAAGTAGCCAGGTCTGAGCCAAAGTGCCGTGTGGTTCTCTGTCCCCTCACCCCTGCTTAGGGAAACTGTTTCTGGATGCCTCAGTTGCATGGGAGTTGTGCTCCCCTCCAGCCTGCTGTGCCCTTCCTCTCAGTCTCTCCCCAAGTAGCCAGTGGAGCTGCAAGGAGCTTTGGGCTGCCTTCCTGTCCTCCAAACTGTCTGGAAGAGTCTAATAGGGTGTTTATTGGCATTGGTCCTGTAAGAGAGCGGGACAGTTGCTGTGGTGCTGATGCTATGGGCAGGGGAGGAGAAATGTATGAGATTCCCCCTGAAGATGCCTGAGCTCTGGGAGAAGCTGCTGTGGAATTTTTGGGAGACAGGAAGGGGACAGGAGGCTGCCAAGAGGGTGACAGGCTAATTAGTATAATCAGGCCCATGATGCCCTGTCACCAGACTGGGGAAAAAGACTGACATGGGGCAGCCTTGTGGGCGTTTTTTCAGGGGGTAAGATCCGGCAGCAAGAGAGGCTCCCAAATGGCATAGCTGCGCCATCCAGTGCGAGCTAAGCAAGCGGATCTCTCCATGCTCTAAAGCAGGTGGCCGGCGAGTGAGCAAGGGTCACATGACCTACAGTTTCAGGTTTGTACAGTGGCAGTATTGTAGTCTCTGAGATTCAGCTGAGGCATGGTTATTACTAATGGAAACCTTTTTGTAATATCCCACCTTGAGAGCTTGATTTACAGCTGTCATGGGTGATTTTTGGTGATTATTGTAAAAGCTGACTTCTTGCCTGAGTAAAAAACCAGATGAGATGAAGGTTCTTGGGGAGGTTCCCTCTTTATTTTATCTTTTTTTCTCTGGGCTTTCTAAATTTCTTATTGGGGTTCTATGTGGTGTTTCTGGTTTGTTGGGGCAGGAATAAACATTGGTCTTGTCTTAAAGCTGTGGTGGTTTAGTCTGTGTTACTGAGGAGCTTGTTTTCCTTTTCTGGTGCTTTTTCTAATGAAAGAGTGAAAGTTATCTGAGACAGATCAAACTGTAAATGATCCAGTATGATGTTAATTTGATAATTTACATTAGGATCTTTTTTTTTTATAGTCCTAAACTCTTTTCCTTGCCTCGGCACTTATCAATACAATTAGCTAATTAGCATACAATATCCCAGAATGCTTCAGTATCTCTTCTTGTCTTTAAATTGGTAATAAAATTAGGGAAAGTCAAAGTCTGTGTAAATATCTTATTGCTTAATTATAACAGAGGTAGGTTTACATTGATCTGATGGAGGGAAGATTTCAGGGCATTCTGAGTTCTTGTGAAAACTCCCTTTAACCTGAAGAGTGATCAGATTTTAATGGTTTGTAAGATTGGCGAGTTTTCTTTAGCTTTGTGCAGTGGCAGTGTCATAGCCAATGAGGATAATCTGAGGTGTGATTATTGTTAGTTGAAAACTTTTACTAATACCCCACCATGTTAATTTGAAATATAGTTAACACTGGTAATTTTTGGCAATCTTATGTGAGACTGTTATGGTTGTTGTAAAATCATATTTTAATTGTGAGTGTCCATTATTGATGAACATATAAATAGGTTTTTGGAGTACATGTGATTTTTGAGTGGACCTAGTTGTGGGTGATGCTACTGTTCATTGTTTTGACTGTCAGGTGTTTTTTCTCTTGTTTTTTTTCTACTGTTCATATTACCTGTTAGTAGTGAGTGCTGCTGAATAACTGCATGTATGGAATGTTCTGTTTATTTAATCCATAAATGTCTCTTGATAATTTAGTTTTTGGCCCCCTTTCACAGGTACACCGGGCTTAAAGGAGCCCTTTAACGAGTGGGCCTAAAGGATAGCTTCCCAGTGCACTACCCACTGGGCATTGTGGCAGGGGCAGTGAACTCTGGGTATGAATGTCTCCAGGCTGGGTGACCCTGAGTATTAGCAGATATTACTCGGAGTACTTGGGTCTACTGTCGTGCAGTGGGGATTAGTGTTTCATAACAGTGGCGCAGAGCTACAACTCCGTAGTAATGTCCCTGAGCGCTTGGTTGGTGCATGGGGCTCTCCACCCTTCACACCCCCTGCACGTACTCAGAGAAAGGCACCAGCCAAATCCCCCCTAGCTCCCAGCCTTGTATCTCAGGAATATACCATCCTGCAATGCTCAAGACCCTTTCTTGAGCAATGCAAGTTTATCAATTGCTTCTCCACTTTGTCAATGGAAAGTAGATATACACCAGCCTTTGTAACCTGACAGATTTACCAAGCACTTCAGTCAAATTCACCTGTAAGGATAAACATTAAAATACATTTATTGATTACACAAGATAGATGTTAAGTGATTATAAGTGATAGGCAAAAATCAGAGTAGTTACCAAAGGAAAATAAAAGATAAGCACACAGTCTAAATTCTCAGCCTTATTAGACTAGGCAATATCTGGACTAAGCAGTTTTTCTTATCCCACTGCATATTGCAGGTTGGGTACAGTCTTTCATATGCAGGCTCTCCCTGTTAGCCTGGGGACTACTCTCCTCAGCTCCAGCATTCTCATTGCCTTCAGCGTAGGTGGGAGAAGAGACAGGACAAACCAAGTGGCCTCTGTCCCCTATTTTATATCCTCAGTCCATGCGCTTGGAGAACACAAGTCCAGACATATCTGGTGGGCATTGCTGAGTCACCAGGCAAGGTTGAACAATTCTCCTGGGGTGGACTTTTGCATGTGAGTCCTTGCATTGTAACTCCTTGCTGGACAATGTCTGTTGATGGTTGTTCTTCACCTGCCCAGGTGTGAGTTACCTCCCTTGTCCTGGTCTCTGGGGATCTAAAAACTGAGCAATTCCCCAACTCACAACATATTTTAGTGACAACCATACAACATAACCTCATAACTTCATATGCACTAATGCAGGGGTTCTCAACCTTCATTGCACCATGACCCCCTTCTGACAACAAAAATTATTACTACACAACCCCAGGAGGGGGGAAGAACCAAAGTTAAAGCCTGAGCCCTGTTACCCTGGGAAGAGGGGCAAAGCCGAAGTGCAAGGGCTTCAGCCCCAAGTGGGGGCCTGTAACCTGCATCCTGCCATCCAGGGCTGAAGCCCTTAGGCTTTGGCTTCAGACCCAGGCAGTGGGGTCTCAAGGTGTGGCTTTGGCCCCAGCAAATCTAACATCAACCTTGGTGACCCCATTAAAACAGGTTTGCGACCCACTTTGGGGTCCCAATCCACAGTTTGAGAACCACTGCACTAATTATATATATATTTAGATAGAACAATGACTTTAAGCAGATCATAGCCTTTCACACAATACCTTATGTGGCATGCTTTATATGAAATACCAATTACATATAAATGATGAATATGGGGTTTACAGGGCGCTCCCTCGAGGAATAGAGTGTCAAGCCAGGGTTGAGCAAAAGTGCTATGTGGTTCTTCCCCCTCCCCCCACGATAGGCAAGCTGCTCCCAGAGGCCTGAGGTGCATGGAAGTTCTGCTCCCCTCTGGCGTACCATGGCCTCTCTTCTCAGCCTCTCCACAAGTGGTCACTGGCCTTACTGAGGCTGGAAGGAGCTTTGGGCTGCGTTCCTGTTCTCCAAGCTGTCTGGAAGAGTCTAATGGGGTGTTTCTTGGCATTGGTCCGGTAAGAGAGCAGGACAGTTGCTGTGGTGCTGATGATATGGGCAGGGGAGGAGAAATAGGTAAGATCTCCTCCTGAGGATGCCTGAGTCCTGGGAGAGGCTGCCACACGTGGAACTTTTGGGAGACAGGAAGGGGACAAGAGGGTGCAAAGAGGGTGACTGGCTAATTAGCATAATCAGGCCCATGATGCCCTGCGACCAGATTGGGGGAAAAGGCTGACATGAGGCGGACTTGTGGGGTTTTTTCCCGCAGGATTAGGTCCTGCAGCAAGAGAGGCTCATGGTGGAATAGCTGCTGGCAGCTTCATCCAGCGTGAGCTAGGCAGGCAGTTAGTTCACCCCATGCTGTAAAACAGGTGGCTATTGAGTGGGCAAGGGTCACCTAGTCTCTATGGTTAGTTTTGTGTAGTGGTAGTATCATAGTCTTTGAGGTTGAACTGAGCCATGATTATTGCTAATTGAAAACTTTTATCAATGCCCTGCCTTAATAGCTTGAAATATAGCTGTTATTGGCAATTTTTGGCAGTCTCTGTAGTGGCTGAGTTTTTATGTGAGTAAAAGATAGGTAAGGTGCAGAAGGGTCTCTGAGAGGCTAGGTTTTTTTCTTAGTTTTCTTTTCTTTTTCTCTGGGGTTCCTGAGTTTTTCACCAGGTTTCTGTGGGGGTATTTCTGATATATTAGAGTGGTAATACATACTGATCTTGTCTTCAAGCTGTGGTGGTTCAGTCTGTGTTCCTGAGAAGCTCTGGTATTTTCCTTTTCTGGGGGCTTGGGGTGGGGGGCTTGTTCTCCAGAGCTGGGAAGCACAGACTCCCTGAATTCTTAAAGTGAGTCCTGTGCTTGCTTGCTTTAAAAAGCATGACTGGACCCTGAAGGTGAAAGGGCAGCCATATAAGTTGCCCCTCCACAAGGCAGACAAGATCATCCAGCAACTGGTGAAGAAGTGGCTGTTCCTTCCCTAGAGAGCCAGCAATGAGCTGGTCTATATCACCCACAGGCATGGCAGCGCCAACGTTCCCTGCATGGGCGACCTGTGCGACGTTGTGGGGGATCATCCATGCCTTCCGCCTGCTGATGTGTCCTGACACCACGGTAAGGAACATCACAGCAAACACCCTGCGTGATGTGATTAAGCAGTGGATCGGCAGAGCCCCCTCCAACCAAGATATCGCCACCTTCCTGAGCGGCTCCCTGGATGGCGAATTCGGACGGGACGGGCACGACATCGCTTCACTATGGTCCCACACTCACAAGGCAATGCGTCGCCTGGGGAAGCGCATTGGTTGCCACTGGGTGTGGTGTGAGAAGCGCCAGGAGCTGGGAGTCCTGGTGCTGCAGATCAGGTCCGACAACAACACCATTGTTGCCCCGAGCACCAGGGGCCTGCTGGAGAGGACTCTGAAGGCCGCCATCCACTTGCTGTATGTGGAAACCCTGAAGCGTAAACAGACCAGGGTAAAGCCTTCGAACTGACCAGCAAGTGGGATGCCACCAACCACTTCCTCACCGGGGGTGACTTCACCCGTTTTGCTGACTGGCGGTTCATCCACCATGCCTGGCTCAACTGTGTCCCGCTCAATGGAGCCGTCCACCACGGGAACTGAGACAAGCGTTGCAGGAAGTGCAGCTACTCCAACGAGACCCTGCCCCACGTCCTGTGCAGCTGCAGGCCCCACTCCAGAGCCTGGCAGCTGCGCCACAACGCCATCCAGAACTGCCTGGTGAAAGCCATCGCACCGCCCCGGGGGAGATCACCATGAACTGCACCATCCCCGGTACCAACAGCCCGCTGTGACCTGACATCATCGTCACTGACAAGGCCCAGAAAAAGATCATCCTCGTCAATGTCACGGTCTCCTTTGAGAGCAGGATCCTGGCCTTTTGCGAAGCCTGAGCTCGTAAGCTGGAAAAGTATGCTCCCCGGCCAACACCCTGAGAGCGAAGAGCTATGAGGTGCAGGTGGACGCCCTGATCGTCGGAGCCCTGGGCACTTGGGACCCCTGCAACAAGCGTGTGCTGTGGACCTGCAGGATTGGTTGATGCTATGCACGGCTCATGCGGCACCTCATGGTCTCAGACACCATCTGATGGTCCAGGGACATCTACACCGAACACATCACTGGCCACTGACAGTACCAGGAGGCGTAAGCCAGAGCAACAGCATGCATTGACTACAAGAAAGGAACTGAGAGACTTTGTCCATTGGACCATATGAACTGGAACCATAAACTCACTGAATGTTAAATCTCACCAAATGAGGGTCAATCCATCCTCATCATCGTAACCACTCATTATACTCCACACCTGAACATAGCCATTATATGAACAACATACCCTCATATGTCAATGTCTGTACTTTGACCTGTCAACCTTTTACCCCCAGATTATATATTCCTTACGCCATCCGATCTTAAACTGAACTTTGCATCCCTTGATAATCTGTATGTTATTCCCTGATAACCAGAAACTTCTACGCTTAAACTCTGTACCGTTCACTTTTTTTTTTTAAACATCACCTTCATAAAAAAAAAATTTCCCTTCTTTCCAGTGAGAGCAAGACAGAGGAATGGGAGGTAAATCAGGCCACATGGCTAAAGCAGAAGCCCCGGCAACCATAGCTGTGAAGACCAAAAGTTAACTGAGTTCAAAAAAGAATTAGCTAAGTTCCTGGAGGAGAAGTCCATCAATGGCTATTAGCTCAGATGGTCAAGGATGCACCCCATGCTGCGGGGTTTAGGCTTGGTGCTACTCATGATGTCTGGATTTAGGTGGCTCTGTGAACACACACTAGTAGATAATTTAGGATGGTTTATCAATGGAAACTGAGGTACCTTGGGAATTTAAATGCTTATAGGATTTGGCAGCAGCTGAGCATGGGGGCAGAGGAGCTAAATAGTTTACCTAGGTGCTTAAAGTAGAAGTCAGAAGCCTAAGTCCCTTTGTGGATCTAGCCCTAAATGTATCTTTAGGCACCTAAATACCTTTAATAATCAGGCTCCCATGTCGATCCCCTATTTTTCATCCAGAGCATTAAATTTGTGTCCAATGCCTGGGAAATTAACCTGTAAATCACTTCCAAATTAAGAGTTATAAATGTTTCAGCTAATAAATAAAATTATTTCTTGTTTCCAATGAACATTATCAAGATTAATTAATCAGTCAAATTCTATTCAAATTTTATCTTTTGAAAGGAGGGGGGGGGGTTGAAAATAGAATTTGACCCAGTAGTCACTAAACTTTAAATATTAAAGGCCATATATATGTTACATAATAGTAATAAGTAATATTGTTGCTTTTATTACAGTACTATTAATATCAAAATACAGTCTCTTCTCGCTGTGTTACATGTCTGTGTTGTGCGATATAGTTGTTGCAGATGGTGCATATGAAACAAATGTGAACAAATTTTGTAGCCAGCAATTTCTGTTTTCTTCTGCTTCCACAACGTTTAAATGTTGAAGTTGGTACAATAACAAACCATATTGTTTGCATCTAAATGGGGCTATTCCCCAATAGAAGATTAACAATAAAAAAATAAAGTGTATGAGAAAGATCGAGCAGCTGCATTGTAGCAAATTAAATGTTACACATTTACAGAGGTTGGATACAATTGGTTACTGCTAACAGAGGTTTCTTATGGCCTTTTGCAGTTTCCTGAGCCAATTATCATAAGATCCCTGGATCTTTTGTTATAAAGGTAATAACGTTTAGAAAATTTGAAAAGTCTCTATGAAGGTTTCCGTACATCATTCTACCTGAATATAAGCAAGTTTTTCCTTCCTTCCCTGGCTATGTTAGAAACTCACTCTGTCCACTTTCTGAGCGTGGTAAAGTGAAAGACTTTAAAAGGTTATTTTTGTGTAGTGGTGCTATAGCCTGAGAGGTTAGGGGAAGGTGTGATTATTGTTATTTGGAAACTTTTTCTGTGTTGATTTGAAATATAGTTTGTACTAGTAATTTTGGAAGGTCTTTTTGAGAGAGTGGGTGCAGTTTCGTGGTAGTTCTAGAACTGAAGCAACATATTTTCTTTTAAAGTGAATGCCTCTGAAGACTGAATTGTAAGAAAGTATCTGAAGATTTGCATTAGAATGTTTATTAATATGTGAAGGTGTTAGTCTGGGTAATGAAGCTTGTTTCTGTTCTAACTGGTGGTTTATTAAATGTAGGAAGTATTTAATAGGGCTTCATATGACTCACCCTGTAGTTTCTCTAGTGATGTTTTAATAAGTTGTTTGCCAGCTGAGTCAGTCCTGGGTTAATGATACCCTAATAGATATCTGTTAATGTCTTCCCAACTCTTCATTCTTAAAGAGATTTGGTACCTCGGTACCATATTCCTTTCCGTGAATAGGCTGCGATGGGGAGTTGGAATGAGGAGATATTTAGTGCAATTTTCCTTGTTCTCATCTCACTATTTCTATGCAGGTGGGAGTGGGAGTTAACTCTATGGTCATGTCTACATTTACCTCTGGAGCGATCAAGCCAGCGGGGGTTGATTTATTGTGTATAGTGAAGACGTGATAAATCAACCGCCGAGTGCTCTCCCATGGACTCCGGTACTCCACTGGAGTGAGAAGCACAGGTGGAGTCGACGGGAGAGTGGCAGCAGTCTACCGACCGCAAAGAAGGCACCGCGGTAAGTAGCTCTAAGTACATCAACTTCAGCTACGCTATTTTATTAGCTGAAGTTGTGTAACTTAGACTGACTTAGCTTGCCCTGCCCCCCATAGTGTAGACCAGGCCTAAGTTTCCTGGTTTGAGAGGTGGGAGCGGAGGAGATGGGAGTTAATGATATATTTTCTGAGAGAGGGAGTGGAAATCATTTGTAGTTTTGTTGTAAAAGGGAGGCTGTGACTTCCCATGATTTTAATTTTTCCTGGCAAGAAGAATTTAACCCTGGTTATCAAAAGTGATGAAAATAGAAGTGCTTGAGCTGGTTTCCATTATGTACAGGGTTTACAGTTTTGTTCAATGTCTCTCAGCACCCCTACTATAAAAATTGTTCCAGCAGCCTTGCTGGTTATTGATGTTTGCTAGGTGGAAAAAGTAACCAAGAATATAAATATGGGGAAAATTAACTAAATTATCACGTCCAGTTGAGCCAGATGCTTTGCTATTGCTAATAAAGTTTGCAAATTGTCTTTTTTTTTTTTGTTAATCGATTGAGAATCTGAACCGAGATATGCATGTGTTTTAAGCAGTTCATGAAGCAACTTTAAGGCATTTTTCATTTAAGAGTGGTATCTTCAAGACTTCCTTAGAGACTAAATGAACATTTCTCCCAATAACAAATGGGCTGTAAGCTGAATGAGGAAAAGATTTTCTAATGAAAAAGTGAAAATTGTATGAGATAGATCAAACTGTAAATGATCCAGTATACCATTAATTTGATAATTTACATTGGGGTCTTTTTCTAATACAATAGTCTAAGCTTTTTTCCTTGGCATTTTATAGGGTCAATACAATTAGCTAATTAGCATACAATATCCTGGAATGCTTCAGTATCTCTTCTTGTCTGTAAATTGGTAATAAAATTAGGGAAAGTCAAAGTCTGTGTAAATATCTTATTGCTTAATTACAACAGAGGTAGGTTTACATTGACCTGAAGGAGGAAAGTTTTCAGGGCATTTTGAGGTCTAGTGAAAACTCCCTTTAACCTGAAGAGTGATCAGATTTTAGTGGCATGTAAGATTGGTGAGTTTTCTTTAGCTTTGTGCAATGGCAGTATCATTGCTAATGAGGATAATCTGAGGTGTGATTATTGCTAGTTGAAAACTTTTCCCAATATTCCGCCATGTTGATTTGAAATATAGTCGGCATTGGCAATTTTTGATAGTCTCATGTGAGACTGATATGGTTGTTGTAAAATCAGATTTTAATTGTGGCTGTTCATTATTGATTAGCATACTAATAGGTTTTAAAGAGTATGTGTGGACTTGGCTGCAGGGTGATACTACTGTTCATTGTTTTAATTGACAGGTTTGTTTTTTTTCACTTATTTTTTTCTACTGTTCCTATTGGGGTAAATCATTACCTGTTACTAGTGAGTGCTGCTGAATAGCTCGGTGTAGGGAATGGTCTGTTTGTTTAACCACTAAATGTCTCTTGATAATTCAGCTTTTGGCCCCTTTTGCAGGTACACTGGGCTCCTAAAGAGCCCTGTATTAAGTGGGCTTAAGGTATGGCTTCCTAGTGCATTGTGGCGGGGGGAGTGAAGATAAGCACACAGTCTAAATTCTCAACCTTATTAGACTAGGCAATATCTGGACTAAGCAGTTTTTCTCATCCCACTGGATATTGCAGGTTGGGGATAGTCTTTCATACACAGGCTCTCCCTGTTACCCTGGGGACCAGTCTCCTCATCTCCAGCATTCTTGTTGCCTTAAGCATAGGTGGAAGAAGAGACAGGACAACCCATGTGGCTTATGTCCCCTATTTTATATCCTCAGTCCATGTGCTTGGAGAACACAAGTCCAGGCATATCTGGTGGGCATTGCTGAGTCACCAGGCAAGGTTGAACAATTCCCCTGGGCTGGCCTTGTGCAAGTAAGCCCTTGCGTTGTAACTCCCTTGCTGAGCAATGGCTGTTGATGGTTGTTCGACATTGGCCTGGGTGTTGGTTACCTCCTTTGTCCTGGTCTCTGGGGATCTAATATCTGAGCAATTCCCCAACTCACAACATATTTTAGTGACAACCATACAACACAACCTCATAACTTCATATGCACTTGTCATAAATACAGAGGGAAGAATAACAACCTTTATGTATGCAGTAGCATAAAATCCCTCCTTGGCAGCTGTACTGAATTGCCTTACCTGTAAAGGGTTAAGCGGTTCAAATAACCTAGTTGGCACCTGACCAGAAGGACCAATGAGGAAAGAAGATACTTTCAAATCTGGGGGGAAGGATTTGTTTGTTGTTCTCTTTTGTTGTTCCCTCTCAGGACAGAGGGAGAAGCCAAGCAGGTACAACATCTCCTGAAAATATACCTAGATTCCATCTAAAACCCCAGAAATTGGAAGTAGGGCAAGGAAATGCCTTAGGTTATCATTTATTTTGGCTTGCGAATTTTTCTGTGCTGCAGAGGTACTTTTATTCCTGTTTATCCTCTGTGTTTTATTGATTTTTATTACCCTGAAAAGTTACCTTCCATCCTGATTTGCAGATGTGATTATTTTATTTTTTTTCTTTATAATAAAGTTCTTCTTTTAAGAACCTGATTGATTTCAGTGTCCTGAAGACAAAGGGTCTGGTCTGTGCTCTCATTGCTAAGGCAATTAGTTAGTATATTATTCTCAAGCCTCCCCAGGAAAGGAGGTGAACGGGCTTGGGGGGATATTTTGCGGGGATAGGGATTCCAAGTGACCCTTCCCTGAATTTTTGTGTAAATCACTTGGTGGTGGCAGCAATACCATCCAAGGACAAGGAAAGGAATTTGTGCCTTGGGAAAATTTTAACCTAAGCTGGTAGAAAATAAGCTTAGGGGGTCTTTCATGCGAGTCCCCACATCTGTACCCCAGAGTTCAGAGTGTGGCGGGGGAACCCTGACAGCACTAATGATATATATATTTATATAGAACAATGGCTTTCAGCAGATCATAGCCTTTCCCACAATACCTTATGTGGCATGCTTTATATGAAATACCACAATTATATATTAATGATGAATATGGGGTTCACAGGGTGGTATACAGTGTCAAACCAGGGTTGAGCAAAAGTGCCGTGTGGTTCTTCCCCCTCCCCCCATAAGACTGGAGGCCTGAGGTGCATGGAAGTTCTGCTCCCCTCTGGCGTACCATGGCCTCTCTTCTCAGCCTCTCCACAAGTGGTCACCGGCCTTACTGAGGCTGGAAGGAGCTTTGGGCTGTGTTCCTGTTCTCCAAGCTGTCTGGAAGAGTCTAATGGGGTGTTTCTTGGCATTGGTCCTGTAAGAGAGCAGGACAGTTGCTGCGTTGCTGATGATATGGGCAGGGGAGGAGAAATAGGTAAGATCTCCTCCTGAGGATGCCTGAGTCCTGGGAGAGGCTGCCACACGTGGAACTTTTGGGAGACAGGAAGGGGACAAGAGGCTAGGGCTACAAAGAGGGTGATTGGCTAATTAGCATAATCAGGCCCATGATGCCCTGCTACCAGATTGGGGGAAAAGGCTCACATGAGGCGGACTTGTGGGGTTTTTTTCCGCAGGATTAGGTCCTGCAGCAAGAGACGCTCATGGTGGAATAGCTGCTGGCAGCTTCATCCAGCGTGAGCTAGGCAGGCAGTTAATTCACCCCATGCTGTAAAACAGGTGGGTGTTGAGTGAGCAAGGGTCACAAGACCTCTATGTTTAGCTTTGTGCAGTGGTAGCATAGTCTGTGAAGTTCAATGGAGATATGATTATTGCTAATTGAAAACTTTCATCAGTGTTTTGCCATGACAGCTTGAAATATAGCTGTTAGCAATTTTTAGTAGTTTCTGTGGACGTTGATTTTTTGTCTCAGTGAAGACTAGATTAGGTGAAGAAGGTACTCTAGGGGTATGTCTACACTACGGAATAAGGTTGAATTTATAGAAGTCATTTTTTTAGAAATCGGTTTTATATATTCGAGTGTGTGTGTCCTCACAGAAAATGCTCTAAGTGCATTAAGTGCATTAACTCAGCGGAGTGCTTCCACAGTACCGAGGCTAGAGTCGACTTCCGGAGCGTTGCACTGTGGGTAGCTATCCCACAGTTCCCGCAGTCTCCGCTGCCCATTGGAATTCTGGGTTGAGATCCCAATGCCTGATGGGGCTAAAACATTGTCGCGGGTGGTTCTGGGTACATATCGTCAGGCCCCCGTTCCCTCCCTCCCTCCGTGAAAGCAAGGGCAGACAATCGTTTCGCACCTTTTTTCCTGAGTTACCTGTGCAGACGCCATACTATGGCAAGCATGGAGCCCGCTCAGGTAACCGTCACCCTATGACTCCTGGGTGCTGGCAGACGCGGTACAGCATTGCTACACAGTAGCAGCAACCGCTTGCCTTGTGGCAGCAGACGGTACAGTACGACTGGTAGCCATCCTCGTCATGTCCGAGGTGCTCCTGGCCATGTCGGCTGGGAGCGCCTGGGCAGACATGGGCGCAGGGACTAAATTTGGAGTGACTTGACCAGGTCATTCTCTTTAGTCCTGCAGTCAGTCCTATTGAACCGTCTTATGGTGAGCAGGCAGGCGATACGGATTGCTAGCAGTCGTACTGTACCATCTTCTGCCAGGCAGGCAAGAGATGAGGATTGCTAGCAGTTGTATTGTACCATCTTCTGCCAGGCAGGCAAGAGATGAGGATGGCTAGCAGTCATACTGTACCATCTTCTGCCGAGCAGCCATGAGATGTGGATGGTATGCAGTCCTTCTGCACCGTCTGCTGCCGGCCAAAGATGTAAAAGATAGATGGAGTGGATCAAAACAAGAAATAGACCAAATTTGTTCTGTGTTCATTTGCTTCCCCCCCTCCCCTGTCTAGGGGACTCATTCTTCTAGGTCACACTGCAGTCACTCACAGAGAAGGTGCAGCGAGGTAAATCTAGCCATGTATCAATCAGAGGCCAGGCTAACCTTCTTGTTCCAATAAGAACGATAACTTAGGTGCACCATTTCCTATTGGAACCCTCCCTGAAGTCCTGCCTGAAATACTCCTTGATGTAAAGACACCCCCTTTGTTGATTTTAGCTCCCTGAAGCCAACCCTGTAAGCTGTGTTGTCAGTCGCCCCTCCCTCCGTCAGAGCAACGGCAGACAATCGTTCCGCGCCTTTTTTCTGTGCGGACGCCATACCAAGGCAAGCATGGAGGCCGCTCAGCTCACTTTGGCAATTAGGAGCACATTAAACACCACACGCATTATCCAGCAGTATATGCAGCACCGGAGCCTGGCAAAGCGATACCGGGCGAGGAGGCGACGTCAGCGCGGTCACGTGAGTGATCAGGACATGGACACAGATTTCTCTGAAAGCATGGGCCCTGCCAATGCATGCATCATGGTGCTAATGGGGCAGGTTCATGCTGTGGAACGCCGATTCTGGGCTCGGGAAACAAGCACAGACTGGTGGAACCGCATAGTGTTGCAGGTCTGGGACGATTCCCAGTGGCTGCGAAACTTTCGCATGCGTAAGGGCACTTTCATGGAACTTTGTGACTTGCTTTCCCCTGCCCTGAAGCGCATGAATACCAAGATGAGAGCAGCCCTCACAGTTGAGAAGCGAGTGGCGATAGCCCTGTGGAAGCTTGCAACGCCAGACAGCTACCGGTCAGTTGGGAATCAATTTGGAGTGGGCAAATCTACTGTGGGGGCTGCTGTGATGCAAGTAGCCCACGCAATCAAAGATCTGCTGATATCAAGGGTAGTGACCCTGGGAAATGTGCAGGTCATAGTGGATGGCTTTGCTGCAATGGGATTCCCTAACTGTGGTGGGGCCATAGACGGAACCCATATCCCTATCTTGGCACCGGAGCACCAAGCCGCCGAGTACATAAACCGCAAGGGGTACTTTTCGATAGTGCTGCAAGCTCTGGTGGATCACAAGGGACGTTTCACCAACATCAACGTGGGATGGCCGGGAAAGGTACATGACGCTCGCATCTTCAGGAACTCTGGTCTGTTTCAAAAGCTGCAGGAAGGGACTTTATTCCCAGACCAGAAAATAACTGTTGGGGATGTTGAAATGCCTATATGTATCCTTGGGGACCCAGCCTACCCCTTAATGCCATGGCTCATGAAGCTGTACACAGGCAGCCTGGACAGTAGTCAGGAGCTGTTCAACTACAGGCTGAGCAAGTGCAGAATGGTGGTAGAATGTGCATTTGGACGTTTAAAGGCGTGCTGGTGCAGTTTACTGACTCGCTTAGACCTCAGCGAAACCAATATTCCCACTGTTATTACTGCTTGCTGTGCGCTCCACAATATCTGTGAGAGCAAGGGGGAGACATTTATGGCGGGGTGGGAGGTTGAGGCAAATCGCCTGGCTGCTGGTTACGCGCAGCCAGACACCAGGGCGGTTAGAAGAGCACAGGAGGGCGCGGTACGCATCAGAGAAGCTTTGAAAACCAGTTTCATGACTGGCCAGGCTACGGTGTGAAAGTTCTGTTTGTTTCTCCTTGATGAAACTCCCCGCCCCTTGGTTCACTCTACTTCCCTGTAAGCTAACCAACCTCCCCTCCTCCCTTCTATCACCGCTTGCCGAGGCAATAAAGTCATTGTTGCTTCACATTCATGCATTCTTTATTCATTCATCACACAAATAGGGGGATGACTACCAAGGTAGCCCAGGAGGGGTGGTGGAGGAGGGAAGGAAAATGCCACACAGCACTTTAAGCACAGCACTTTAAAAGTTTACAACTTTAAAATTTATTGAATGACAGCCTTCTTTTTTTTGGGCAATCCTCTGTAGTGGGGTGGCTGGTTGGCCGGAGGCCCCCCCACCGTGTTCTTGGGCATCTGGGTGTGGAGGCTATGGAACTTGGGGAGGAGGGCGGTTGGTTACTCAGGGGCTGCAGTGGAAGTCTGTGCTCCAGCTGCCTTTGCTGCAGCTCAACCATACACTGGAGCATACTGGTTTGGTCCGCCAGCAGCCGCAGCATTGAATCCTGCCTCCTCTCATCACGCTGCCACCACATTTGAGCTTCAGCCCTCTCTTCAGCCCGCCACTTACTCTCTTCAGCCCGCCATTTACTCTCTTCAGCCCGCCACCTCTCCTCCCAGTCATTTTGTGCTTTCCTGCACTCTGACATTATTTGCCTCCACGCATTCGTCTGTGCTCTGTCAGTGTGGGAGGACAGCATGAGCTCGGAGAACATTTCATCGCGAGTGCGTTTTTTTTTTCTTTCTAAGCTTCACTAGCCTCTGGGAAGGAGAAGATCCTGTGATCATTGAAACACATGCAGCTGGTGGAGAAAAAAAAAGGGACAGCGGTATTTAAAAAGACACATTTTATAAAACAGTGGCTACACTCTTTCAGGGTAATCCTTGCTGTTAACATTACATACATAGCACATGTGCTTTCGTTACAAGGTCGCATTTTGCCTCCCCCCACCGCGTGGCTACCCCCTCAACCCTCCCCCCTCCCTGTGGCTAACAGCGGGGAACATTTCTGTTTAGCCACAGTAAACAGCCCAGCAGGAATGGGCTCCTCTCAGTGTCCCCTGAAGAAAAGCACTCTATTTCAACCAGGTGACCATGAATTATATCTCACTCTCCTGAGGATAACACAGAGAGATAAAGAACGGATGTTGTTTGAATGCCAGCAAACATACACTGCAATGCTTTGTTCTACAATGATTCCCGAGTACGTGTTACTGGCCTGGAGTGGTAAAGTGTCCTACCATTAAGGACACAATAAGGCTGCCCTCCCCAGAAACCTTTTGCAAAGGCTTTAGGAGTACATCTAGGAGAACCGCGAATGCCAGGGCAAAGTAATCCTTTCACGTGCTTGCTTTTAAACCATGTATAGTATTTTAAAAGGTACACTCACCAGAGGTCCCTTCTCCGCCTGCTGGGTCCAGGAGGCAGCCTTGGGTGCGTTCGGGGGGTACTGGCTCCAGGTCCAGGGTGAGAAACAGTTCCTGGCTGTCGGGAAAACCAGTTTCACCGCTTGCTTGCTGTGAGCTATCTACAACCTCATCATCATCATCATCTTCTTCGTCCCCAAAACCTGCTTCCGTATTGCCTCCATCTCCATTGAAGGAGTCAAACAACACGGCTGGGGTAGTGGTGGCTGAACCCCCTAAAATGGCATGCAGCTCATCATAGAAGCGGCATGTTTGGGGCTCTGACCCGGAGCGGCCGTTCGCCTCTCTGGTTTTCTGGTAGGCTTGCCTCAGCTCCTTCAGTTTCACGCGGCACTGCTTCGGGTCCCTGTTATGGCCTCTGTCCTTCATGCCCTGGGAGATTTTGACAAAGGTTTTGGCATTTCGAAAACTGGAACGGAGTTCTGATAGCACGGATTCCTCTCCCCAAACAGCAATCAGATCCCGTACCTCCCGTTCGGTCCATGCTGGAGCTCTTTTGCGATTCTGGGACTCCATCATGGTCACCTGTGCTGATGAGCTCTGCATGGTCACCTGCAGCTTGCCACGCTGGCCAAACAGGAAATGAGATTTAAAAGTTCGCGGTTCTTTTCCTGTCTACCTGGCCAGTGCATCTGAGTTGAGAGTGCTGTCCAGAGCGGTCACAATGGAGCACTCTGGGATAGCTCCCGGAGGCCAATACCATCGAATTGTGTCCACAGTACCCCAAATTCGAGCCGGCAACGTCGATTTAAGCGCTAATCCACTTGTCAGGGGTGGAGTAAGGAAATCGATTTTAAGAGCCCTTTAAGTCGAAATAAAGGGCTTCATTGTGTGGACGGGTGCAGGTTTACATCGATTTAACGCTGCTAAATTCGACCTAAAGTCCTAGTATAGACCAGGGCTAGGAGGCTAGGTTCTTTCTTTGTATTTTTTCAGTTTCTCTGGGTTTCTTTGAGGTATTTTTGATATATGGGAGCAGGAATAAACATTGGTCTTGTCTTAAAGCTGTGGTGGTTTAATCCTATGGTTTTCAAACTTGGGGTCACAGCCCAGTACTGGGTTGTAGCATGTTAGGCACTGAGTCAGTCTGGTCAGCACAGCCGACTGAGACATTAAAGTCTCATCGTTGGTGCTGCCCAGCTAAGGCAGGCTAGTGCCTACCTGTTTCAACACTGTGCTGTGCCCTGGAAGCAGCCAGCAGCGGGTCCGGCTTCTAGGCAGGGGGGCCGCAGGGCCCCGTTCGCTGCCCCTGCCCCGATTACTGGCACTGCACTCCTGGCCAATAGGAGCTGGGGCGGGGGGCAGTGCCTGTGCGTGAGAGTCACACTGAGCTGCTTGTGCCCCTCCGCCTAGGAACTGGACCTGCTGCTGGCTACTTCCAGGGACCAGCGCAGTCTGCAGTGCCAGGATAGGCGGGAAGCCTGCCTCTGCACCCCAGCTGTGCTGCTGACTGGGAGTCACCGGAGGTCAGTCTGTGCCCCAACCCTGTGCCCCAATCTCCTGCCTCAGCCCTGAGCCACCCCCAACCTAGAACCCCTACCTGCACACCAAACCCCTCATCCCCGGCCCCACCCCAGAGCCTGCACCCCCAGCCCAGAGCCCTGACACCCTCCCTCACCCCATACCTCTTCCCGAGCCCTGACCACCCCTAACCCAGAACCCCTTCCTGCACCCAAACCCCTCATCTCTGGCCCTGCCCCAGAGCCTGCACCCTCAGCCTGTTTGGTCAGCGTGGTGAGCTCAGCACCATAGGTGACCATGCAGTCCCCCCAGAATCACAAATGAGCTCCATCATGGACCAAAAGGGAGACACTGGATCTGACTGCTGTATCGGGAGAAGAACCTGTGCAGGCCGAACTCCAATCAGAAAGAAGAAATGCTAATATATATGCCAAAATTGCACAGGGCATGGTGGAGAGAGGCTACAACAGGGACACACAGCAGTGCCGCATAGAGTTCAGGCAAGCTTACCAAAAGACAAAGGAGGCAAACGGTTGCTCCAGGTCAGAGCCCCATACATGCCACTTCTATGATCAACTGCATGGCATTCTAAGGGGGGACCCTACCACTACCCCACCACTGTCCGTGGACACCTACAAGGGGGGAGTCTCACGCAACAGGGAGGAGGAGGATGAGAATGAGGATGAGGGTGAGGAGGAGGAAGAGGAGAATGCGCATCAGGCAAGCAGTGAATCCATTCTCCCTGGTAGCCAGGACCTTTTCATCACCCTGGAGCCAATACCCTCCCAAGGCAGGATGCCCGACCTTGAAACCGGAGAAGGCAGCTCTGCTGAGTGCACATTTGTAACTACAGTACAGGGTTTAAAAGCAATAGTGTTTAATGTTTGATTTGCCCTGAAGAATTGGGATGCATTCGCGGCCAGTGCAGCTACTGGAAAAGTCTGTTAATGTGTCTGGGGATGGAGTGGGAATCCTCCAGGGACATCTCCATGAAGTTCTCCTGGAGGTACTCTGAAAGCCTTTGCAGAAGATTTCTGGGGAGGGCTGCCTTATTTCTTCCTCCACAGTAGGACACTTTACCACGCCAAACTAGTAGCAAATAGTCTGGGATCATTGCAGCACAAAGCATGGCAGTGAATGGTCCTGGGTTTTGGTCGCATTCAAGCAACATTCGGTCTATATCTTTCTGTGTTAGCCTCAGGAGAGTGATATCGTTCATGGTCACCTGATTGAAATAGGGGAATTTTTGTAAGGGAACAGTAAAAGGACCCCATTCATGCTGGGTTGTTTGCGCTTGGCTAAAAGGGATCATCCCAGAGGGGTAAAGGGATCATCCCAGAGAATAGCCACATGGGAGGAGGGGGGGTGGGAGGTGTGTACTGGACATCCACCCGAAAACCGCAGCCCCTCCTTTTAAATGTGAAACCCAGCCGGCATTGCTTGCTTTGGGAAAGGATGGTGCTGCAGTTTGAAACCATTCCCACATGTTATGAAGGTATAAGAAGTCAACCCCCCATACCAAAAGGCTTACCATGGCTGCCTGGAAACCGAATTCTGTTGCCCAGCCGTTTGTGATGTGTCACCATACCAGCAGGTGCTCAATATAAAAGGCAAAATGCGACCTTGTACCTAAAGTACATGTGCTGTCTGCTGTGAATTGCTTGATTCACTGTGAAAGAGTCTCCCTTTTGTTCTCAGAAATGTATCATCTTAAATTTTACTCTCTCTTTTTATCTCCCCCCAGGTGCAAATGTTTCTATGCTCCCCCTATCACCTCTGTCCCTGAGGTTATCGCAGATTAGAAGGTGAAAAAAATGCACTTGTGATGACATGTTTTCCAAGCTCATGCAGTCCTCCCTCACTGATAGGGCACAGCTTAATGCATGGAGGCATTCAGTGGCAGAGGCCAGGAAAGCATTAAGTGAGCGCAAAGACCAGAGGCAGGAGGTGATGCTGAGGCTAATGGGGGAGCAAACTGACATGATGAAGCATCTGCTGGAGCTGCAGAAAAGCCAACAAGAGCACAGATCGCCGCTGCATCCATTGTATAACCTCCTGTCCTCCTCCCCAAGTTCCATATCCTCCTCACCCAGACGCCCAAGGACACGGGGTGGGAGGCTCCGGGCACCCAGCCACTCCACTCCAGAGGATGGCCCAAGAAACAGAAGGCTGTCATTCAAACAGTTTTGATTTGTAGTGTGGCTACAATAAGCAATGTGGCCTTGTCCTTCCCTCCTCCTGCACCCCACCCGACCCAGGCTACCTTGTCTGTTATCTCACTTCTTTTTTTAATTAATAAAGAAAGAATGCATGGTTTCAAAACAATAGTTACTTTATTTCCTTTGCCAGCTGTGATCGAAGGGGGGAGGGTGATTGGCTTACAGGGAATTAAAATCAACAAAGGGGGCAGGTTTGCATCAAGGAGAAACACACACAACTGTCACACCATAGCCTGGCCAGTCATGAAACTGGTTTTCAAAGCCTCTCTGATGTGCAGCCTAACTGTGCTCTTCTAATCGCCCTGGTGTCTCGCTGCTCAAAATTGGCCACCAGGCAATTTGCCTCAACCTCCCACCCCATCATAAATGTCTCCCTCTTGCTCTCACAGATATTATGGAGCACACAGCAAGCAACAATAACAATGGGAATGTTGGTTGCGCTGAGATCTAACCTAGTCAGCCAAACAGCGCCAGCAAGCTTTTAAACATCCAAAGGCACATTCTACCACCATTCTGCACTTGCTCAGCCTGTACTTGAACTGCTCCTTACTACTGTCCAGGCTGCCTGTGTACAGCTTCATGAGCCATGGGAGCAAGGGATAGGCTGGGTCCCCAAGGATAACTATTGGCATTTCAACATCCCCAACGGTAATTTTCTGGTCTGAGAAGTAAGTCCCTTCTTGCAACTGCTCGAACAGCCCAGAGTTCCTAAAGATGTGAACGGCATGCACCTTTCCTGGCCATCCCATGTTGATGTAGGTGAAATGTCCCTTGTGATCCACCTGTGCTTGCAGCACCATTGAGAAGTACCCCTTGCGGTTTATGTACTGGTTGGCAAGGTGGTCCACTGCCAAGATAGGGATATGCATTCCATCTATCATCCCACACAGTTAGGGAACCCCATTGCAGCAAAGCCATCCAGTATGACCTGCACATTTCCCAGAGTCACTACCCTTGATAACAGAACGTCAGTGATTGCATTGGCTACTTGGATCACAACAGTCCCCACACTAGACTTGCCCACTCCAAATTGATTCCCAACTGACCGGTAGCAGTCAGGTGTTGCAAGCTTCCACAAGGCTATCACCACTCCTTCTCAACTGTCAGGGCAGCTCTCATCTTGGTATTTCTGTGCTTCAGTGCGAGGGAAAGCAACTCACAAAGTTCAAGGAAAGTGGCCTTATGCATGTGAAAGTTTCGCAGCCATTGTGAATCATCCCATATCTGCAACATTATGCGGTCCCACCAATCTGTGCTTGTTTGCCTGGCCCAGAATCAGCATTCCATTGTATCAACCAGCTCCATTGCCACCATGATGTCCCAGTTGCCACAGCCCATGCTTTCAGGAACATCTGTGTCCATGTCCTCATCACAATCGTCCTCGTGCCTGCTTCTCTTAGCCCAGTTCTGCACATACTCCAGGATAACGCACGAGGTGTTTACAATGCTCAAAACAGCAGCGGTGAGCTGAGTGGGCTCCATGCTTGCTGTGGTATGGCATCTGCATGGGTAACCCAGGAAAAAAGGTGCGAAACGATTGTCTGCTGTTGCTTTTATGGAGGGAGGGGTGACTGACGAAATGTACCCAAAAACGCGACAATGTTTTTGCCCCATCAAGCATTGGGAGCTTAACCCAGAATTCCAATGGGCAGCGGAGACTGCGGGATAGCTACCCACAGTGCACTGCTCCGTAAGTCAATGCTAGCCATGGTATTGAGGATGCACTCTGGCGACTTAATGTGCTTAGTGGGGACATACACAATCGACTATAAAATGGATTTCTAAAAATCAGCTTCTATAAAATCAATCTAATTTCATAGTGTAGACATACCCAAAGCTTTTTTTCCTCGCCTCGGCATTTTATAGGGTCAATACAATTAGCTAATTAGCATAAAATATCCCAGAATGCTTCAGTATCTCTTCTTGTCTTTAAATTGGTAATAAAATTAGGGAAAGTCAAAGTCTGTGTTTAATTATAACAGATGTCAGTTTACATTGACCTGATGGATGAAGACACTCTGGATCTTTTCATCTAGCCCCTGTTCTGTGAGCCCCCCGTTCTCTCCCCTCCATAATCCGAGCCAGCGTTGTGCCCTGCAGACAGTTGGCTTCCAAACCGCACCAAGGGAACAACTTTACATGCTTGTGCTCCACGTTTCACTTCCTCACCCTCGTGTCCTGCTCCAATACCAAGTGGTGGGAGTTTCTACCACTTTGAGACGGTGAGGAACCCCCGTGTGCCAGCCTCTATTTCACTCTGGTCCCACGCCCCGCCAGGGATATTGGTTGGTGACTCCTTCATGGAGCTGTGAGCACAGGCCTGTACCTAACACAATTCACCCCTATCCCAACACCTGCCCTTTTTGCAGCATGACGGAGAAGTTGGCACACACCTATCTAGAATGCATCAGGTTGCAGCTGAGGTTGTGACTGCACTTTTCCCCACATCTTTTTGTATTTGCGCACTCTGTTTGTGTCTCCACAAAGTCGCGAGACACTCCTCGTCAACCTCCTCCTGGCACTGGCCAAAGTGGCCATTTACAACGCCAGGAGGAGGATGCTGGAGGAGGGAGTGATCTGCCACTGTGGGTATTATTTTCGTTCCACCCTTGTTTCATGCATCTGGGCAGAGTTCCTCTGAGCAGCATCCGCTGGTTCCCTAGACAGAGTTGAAGAGCAGTGGGTGCTGTCAAGGGTTCTGTGCCTACCTGTTTCAACACTGCACTGTGCCTCAGAAGTGGCCAGCAGTGGGTCTGGCTTCTAGGCAGGGAGATCCCGGGGTTGCCCCCGCCCCAAGCACCGGCTCCGCACTCCCACTAGCCGGGAATTGGACAATGGGAGCTGGGAGGCAGGGGCAGTGCCTGCATATGAGAGCCACGTGGAGCGGCTTGCGCGCCTCTGCCTAGGAGCCGGACCTGCTGCTGGATACTTCCGGGGTGCAGTGTGGTCTGTGGTGCCAGGACAGGCGAGAAGCAAGTTGCAGTGGGGGAGGTTTAGGTTGGATATTAGGAAAAACTTTTTCACTAGGAGGGTGGTGAAACACTGGAATGCGTTGCCTAGGGAGGTGGTGGAATCTCCTTCCTTAGAAGTTTTTAAGGTCAGGCTTGACAAAGCCCTGGCTGGGATGATTTAATTGGGGATGGGTCCTGCTTTTGAGCAGGGGGTTGGACTAGATGACCTACTGAGGTCCCTTCCAACCCTGATATTCTATGATTCTATGCCTGCCTCTGCACCCCGGCTTTGCCGCTAAAAGGGAGCCTCCAGAAGTAAGTCCACACCCCAACTCTGTGCCCCAACCCCCTTTTCCAGTCCTGAGCTCCCCTGAAACCTGGAACCCCTTTCTGCACCCCAAACCCTCATCCCTGGCCCCATCCCAGAGCACTGCCAGCCCAGAGCCCTGCCCCCTCCCACACTCCTGGCCCTGCCTAGAGCCCCCTCCCACACCTTGAACCCCTCATTCCTGGCCCCACCCCACAGCTCTCACCCCTACAACCCAAACCTCTGCCCCAGCTCTGAGCCCCTCCTACACCCAACTGGGTCCCCAGAAAAAAAGTTTGAAAACCACTGGTTTAGTCCGTGTTACCTAGGAGGTTGTTTTCGTTTTCTGGTGCTTTTTCTAAGGAAAGAATGAAAGTTCTATGAGACAGATCAAACTGTAAATGATCCAGTATGATGTTAATTTAATAATTTACATTAGGGTCTTTTTTTTTTTTTATTATAGTCCTAAACTCTTTTGCTTGCCTCAGCACTTATCAATACAATTAGCTAATTAGCATACAATATCCCAGAATGCTTCAGTATCTCTTTAAATTGGTAATAAAATTAGGGAAAGTCAAAGTCTGTGTAAATATCTTATTGTATAATTATAACAGAGTTAGGTTTACATTGAGCTGAAGGAAGAAAGTTTTCAGGGCATTTTGAGGTCTAGTGAAAACTCCCTTTAACCTGAAGAGTGATCAGATTTTAGTGGTTTGTAAGATTGGGGAGTTTTCTTTAGCTTTGCGCAGTGGCAGTATCATAGCCAATGAGGTTAATCCGAGGCGTGATTATTGCTAGTTGAAAACTTTTCCCAATACCCCGCCATGGCGACTTGAAATATAGTCGGCATTGGCAATTTTTGACAGTCTCAAGTGAGACTGATATTGTGGTTGTAAAGTCAGACTTCGTTTTTGTTTATTGTTGGCCTTATTAATCGCTTTTTAATTGTATCTGGGTTTTGAGTACAGCTAGTGGTCAGTGGCGTGTTGTTTTAACTGACAAGCTTGGAGTGGCTTTTTCTTGTTTTTTTCTGTCGCTCCCGTTGGGGTAAAGCACGGCAGGTTACCGGGGCGGGCTCCTGAATAGCCGTGTGTACGGACTGGGCTGTTTGTTCAACGAGGAACTGTCTCTCGAGAATTCAGTTTTTGGCCCCTCTCGCAGGTACACCGGGCTCCTAAGGAGCCCTGCCGTCAGTGGGGTTAAGGGACAGTTTCCCAGTGCAGGACCCCCAGGGCACTGCGGCGGAGGCTGCGAGCTCCGGGTGTGAACGTCAACCCGAGGTGCTCGCCGCGGAGCGGGGGATATGACTCCGAGTCCTCGGGTCTTCCGCCGCGCCGCAGTGGAGCAAAGCTACCACTTGGGACGCTCCCCGCGCAGAAGGGTTGAGAGACCCCGGGTAACGGATCGGGGGGCGCCCCTCAGCGGCTTGTCCCGCTTCCCGGGTAACGGATCGGGGGGCGCCCCTCAGCGGCTTGTCCCGCTTCCCGGGTAACGGATCGGGGGGCGCCCCTCAGCGGCTTGTCCCGCGTCCCGGGTAACGGATCGGGGGGCGCCCCTCAGCGGCTTGTCCTGCGTCTCGGGTAACGGATCGGGGGTCGCCCCTCAGCGGCTTGTCCCGCGCCCCGGGGAGCGGATCGCGGGTCGCCCCTCAGCGGCTTGTCCCGCGCCCCGGGGAGCGGATCGCGGGGCGCCCCTCAGCGGCTTGTCCCGCGCCCCGGGGAGCGGATCGCGGGTCGCCCCTCAGCGGCTTGTCCCGCGCCCCGGGGAGCGGATCGCGGGGCGCCCCTCAGCGGCTTGTCCCGCGCCCCGGGGAGCGGATCGCGGGGCGCCCCTCAGCGGCTTGTCCCGCGTCCCGGGTAACGGATCGGGGGGCGCCCCTCAGCGGCTTGTCCCCCGCCCCGGGTAACGGATCGGGGGGCGCCCCTCAGCGGCTTGTCCCGGGCCCCGGGGAGCGGATCGCGGGGCGCCCCTCAGCGGCTTGTCCTCCGCCCCGGGGAGCGGATCGCGGTGCGTCTCTCAGCGGCTTGTCCTCCGCCCCGGGGAGCGGATCGCGGTGCGTCTCTCAGCGGCTTGTCCCGCGCCCCGGGGAGCGGACGGGGGGCGCCCCTCAGCGGCTTGTCTCCCAGTCGGACGGAAGAGAGGCCGTTCCCTCAGACTCGCACAAGCGCGCCGCCCTTGTCCCAGCTCCGCTGTCCCGCGGGCTGACAAGCCAGGAAGCGCCTGCTCCCAGTTCCCGACCACCGCCATTTTCTCCGCCCCACCCCCATTCTCTGGTGCCTCCCTCACTCGTTTCCCGCCTTCCACCTCCTCTAAAGCTGCTTCGGCTGCTGAATCCGCCTCAGGCAGGCTCCGGCCTGGCGACGTCAATATCTAATTTGCATAGCAACTCCCAGAGATCTCTGCGGCGATCTGATGGTTTTGAGTGACATGAAGGCGCTGAACCCCTCAACCCTGCTGGATTTGGCTGGCACTCCTGGGTGTCAGAGGCGGTGTTCCTCAGGGCGGCTCGTACCCGACTTGCCGCCCCGTTATACCAGCGTTCTCCCTAACTGTGGAGACCATGGCCCGTCGAGGGGCTGCGACGGCGGCGAGCTTATCGTTAGCTTTGCGCAGTGGCAGTATCGTAGCCAATGAGGTTAATCCGAGGCGCGATTATTGCTAATTGAAAACTTTTCCCAATACCCCGCCATGACGACTTGAAATATAGTCGGCATTGGCAATTTTTGACAGTCTCTACGGAGACTGAGTAATGTTGGTTAATAATAGATTCAAACGGGCTTTAAGTATTCATGTTTCTTTAAGCAATTTTTGTTTATTGGTGGTTTTTATACTTGTTCGAGGCTAGTCTGTTTTGTAATCGGGATAGAAGCACGTATATAATTGTTTGTCTACTCTACTGCTTGTGCTAGTTTTATGTTTGTTTATTGCTTTTTTAATGGCTTAATAAGTCATTTTTATGGCCTTTTCTGCTACCTCTGTTTGTATAAAATCTGGTAATTTATCAAGTACATAGAAGTTTATTGCATCTATGTGTGATAGAGATGTATGCTTTTATTCCCTTTATTTTTTGCCACAGTCTGTTCCTGCTAATAAAATATTTTAATAAGCTGAGAGCAACTCTAACATTAATTTTAAATAAGTCTCATTTTGTATTTCCACAGCTATTGAAAGGTGAATGTGCCTGAAAATTAAAGGAGAGAAAGCAAAAAAATACTAGAGAAACCTCTTCAGCAAAGGAAAGACATTATATATGAAATAAGGAGGAGCCCAGTTGCACCTTAAAGACTAACCTATATTCGTTTCAGAGTAGCAGCCCTGTTAGTCTGTATCTGCAAACAGAAAAGGAGTACTTGTGGGACCTTAGAGACTAACATTTATTTGAGCATAAGCTTTCCTGAGCTACAGCTGTACTCCTTTTCTTTTAACATATGTTGAAGGCCAATTTAGTCAGGGTGGATGTAGTCCACTCCCAATAGTTGATGAGGAGCTGTCAATACCAAGAGAGGGAACATTGCTTTTACAGTGAGCCAGCCTAGGGGGGTGCTAGGGGACAAGAGCTGAGGAAGCGTTGTTCTAAATCAACCATAAAAATGTTGGCATACTGTGGGGCCATGCGGGTACCCATCGCAGTGCTGCTGACTTGAAGGTATAGGTTGTCCCCAAATCTGAAATGGTTGTGGGTGAGGACAAAGTCACAAAGCTCAGGAACAAACCTACACAGACACACCCCTAGAGCCTGGACCAGAGGTATTCTATCTGCTACCCAAGATCCATAATCCTGGAAATCCATCCCATCATCTCAAGCATTGGCACTCCTACAGCAGGATTACCTGGCTATTTGGACTCTCTCCTCAGACCCTATGCTGCTAGCACTCCTAGCTATCTTTGAGACATCACTGACTTCCTGAGGAAACTACAATGCATTAGCAATCTTCCTGAAAACACCATCCTGGCCACCATGGATGTAGAAGCTCCTTACACCAATATTCCACATGAAGATGGACTACAAGCTGTCAAGAATAGTATCCCTGATGTAGCCACAGCACACCTGGTGGCTGAGCTTTGTGACTTTGTCCTCACCCACAACCATTTCAGATTTCCCTCTCTTGGTATTGACACCTCCTCATCAATTATTGGGAGTGGACTACATCCACCCTGACTAAATTGGCCTTCAACATTGGTTCTCCACTTGTAACTCCCTTCTCTTCATGTGCCAAAATATATTTATGGTTGTATCTGTAATTTTCACTCCATGCATCTGAAGAAGTGGGCTTTTTACCCATGAAAGCTTATACCCAAATAAATCTGTTTGTTTTTAAGGTGCCACCGGACTCCACGTTGTTTTTGTGGATACAGACTAACACGGTGACCCCTCTGATACTATATATTAAATAAAACCAGTCAGAGGCTAATACCGCCAGCAGGGAGAAGGCTGGGATTTCCTTCCACAGAGGACTGAGAATGAAGAGTTGGGGGTGACACACAAGACCCTTCTGGAGAGTTCAGAGGTATTTCAATAGCTTCTAGAGACTGCTTTGAATATACCCATACTACATCACATGATGTCAAGCAATGTATTAGAATTTACTCACTTATAAAAGTGATCTTAGACTTTTACCATGAAGAAACCATAGCCTTTTATCTTGGAAAAAGCACCTGCTGATTACTGGTTAGCTGATCCTAATGGGCTAAATTCTGTGTTGTGGCTGCCCTTGTCTTTAATGCATAGATATATTATGTGGACAGTACCCATCTCACACCTTTCACATCATGATAGATCATCAGGTACTTACATCACATCACAGCCTTAGTTGCCATGGGTTGAATCCCTGTATTGAAGAGGGCATCTGCAATCCTTCATTTTGTGCAAATTTAGTGCAGCTTTTGAGTGGTTGACTCATTGCCTATCTGACTCCCCTATCTCAAAGCTCAATGAACAAATGTATTCCCTATTTGCATGGCTAGGGATCCAGAGCATTGGAGAGAAACAGATGGATGATCTAAGTGGTTTGAGTAGAGAAGGGGGAGCCTGGAGCCTCTGACTGCCAGATATGGGGATTGAATGACAGGGGATGGATCACTTAATAAATTGCCCTGTTAGTAGGGCGAAGGTGGGGTAAGGAAGCCTACCTCTGTACTGTACTTGCTCTATTAAAAAAACAATGACTTTATTTTCCAGTGTTGCCCATTTGGCATCTTTCACCAGAAATGCAGTCATTTTCTTTAAGGATATGGCTTCACTACATAGTTAACTCAAGTTACTCCTCTTGAGCTACAAAATCCTTCATGTCTGCCTCGAGCCAGATAGCAACACACTGGGAATGTGTTCTCTGGCTTGCCATTCTAGTCAGACAAAGTTTGGTACCAGAGCTGGAGAACTGCATCTGTTAGCACTAGATACCACACATGAATGTGGGGACTGAATGCCAAACTGGCACATGTGAAGTGGGAAGTGATGTCTGTTCCTGAAGCAGAGAAGAAGTAGATGACAAGAATATTCAGCTGAGGAGGCATTGTGGAAAGGCATTGGAGGACTAATAGAACCCATATTAAGTTAATGTGGGCCTACACTAACAATTGGTCATGCTAGCAGCTGATATCTTATGCTCACTCAAGTTTTAGCCTCTTCCAGTTAATTAAGGTTAAAAGCACCAAGGCACTCAAGTGAGGCAGTTTTGTGTATGGGTGGGACTTGAATTAAGGGGACCACTTGAGTCTATAACTTGAGCTAACTTGCCGTGAAGACAAGTCCCTTAGAGGTTTGATTTAAAAGCTGTTTTACTGGAAAATCATATCACCAGTGGTGATGGCCTTGCCAGTTCTACTTCACCAGGCATTTCACACAGAGCTCAATTCAGCAGCTAGAGCAAAGTCTGTTTCCTAAGGGCCCAATTCTGAGAGGTATTGAGGCCCATTAATTTCAATGGCAGTTGCAAGCAATCAATAACATCCAGGATCCGGCCAATTCTGCATTTGCCTTTCATGTCTTGACACATACTTGTTCAGAAGCAATGAGTCCTTCTTCTACAATGGCCCTGGACTGTTGGTTTAATGTTGTGCTTATTTACACTCTGAGATTTTAACAGGATGGCACTGGATGTAAATCAGCTCAGAATTGGCCTTTGAAGCTAGTCCCTGGTGTTGCCTTCTTCTTGCCTATAACCTATCTGAATCTCTAAATCCATGCTGTAGTCTTTCCAGCACACATAACCTAATTCTCCATTAGGTGGTTAGTGATATAATCTTTATCAACAGCAGTAATTACTGTTGTACTATTGTTTTGTACATGGAATCAAAGCTCATCACTTCCAACCAAGAATTTAACTGGTTAGTGCAGCCTAGCCTACCTTAATGTGCATGATGCAGGAAAAATGCAGCTTCCTTTACCATATATGGCTATTTTCACTAATCGCTTGACTACTCTATGTCCCTGGATGACTTTAGAAATTAAAAAATGCAGACTAGGCATCAATACAAATGCACTGCAGTTTATTTTGTATTCACACTAAGATACAGAACACAGCATACACCAAGAAAGATGCCTGTCACTCGTTCCTGGGAAGCAAAATGTAGATTCCAAGGAAGCTGGGTGGCAGTGCTGGGAAAGAAAGACAGAATTCCTGTGAATTTAGGACTTCCAAATTACCAGCCGCAACTGCAACACTCCACGGTTGTGTGTCTCTATGCCTGAGAACCACAGATCCCCAAGTCATCTCGCTATGTAACACTGCAATACACCAACAGTAACAACCTAGAGACAATAATAGCCAGGGCATCAGGCTTTAGATAATAGCAACATGGCCAGACTACATGCACATGGTGTTTTAAATGTCTGTTTTGTCACAGGTTACTGGGAGTTTCTTAACTCACGCCCAAGAGACTTCATAGCAAAGCACACACGTATAAGTTTTATATATTAATCATATTGGCATCACAATGATAACCATACAGCACTCTCTAAGCTCTCTATGTCCTTTCCCATCATATATGGGATGCAGCATAAACCTGGGATGAATTTCTGGAGACTGCTGATTATTCTAAAGTCTCGGCCAGGAACAGGGAGAGGATAGTGCAGTATCCCTTGACCTAATGACAATACTTTTTAGTAGGGGAAATAATGATGTCTACTGGACTGTGTTAGCCAGGAAACTGGGTGTGCCTGTGTTTGGAGAGTGAAAAATAAAGCACAGGGTATTGTTAGTAGTTGACTGCAAGGTCTCTGTGTTTTCTTTACAAAAAAGTGCAATCTCGCATGTGCACACTACACTACAGGACATGCAGTGAGGCTTTAAGAACATACCCTGACTCATTAGGTTTCATTTTTAGGAAAAGTGGTGCACAAGTGGTGTTCTCTGAGTTCCCTATCCCTTTGGCCTTTTCTACACTGCCAATTCTCAGGAAATTGCTCACCAGTGCCAGTGACTGTTTTTAACCATCCTGTCATCTGGAGTACAATAAATAAGAGGACAGACTGGTACAAATACTAGCTGTGACAGAAGTGGGGCTGCCTTGTAATAATTTGTGAACGCTGTATGGTTGATATGGTTTGGACATTTACTGTATGGATATACGAGCTTAATTTAATAGGCGGTTGTAAGGAAAAGCAGTCAGGATGGAAACAATGGCTGAGGGTGAGCCACCCCACAGTAAATACCTGGCGGCCCTTATGGGACAGTGGCAGAGCCATTGGTGCTGAGGCATCTGGCTCGATCTCCAGCTGAGGCTACTGAACTGGTTTGGACAAGCAAGGCTAAGGCCTGGTAACCGACAAGAACAAAGGAGCTTCTAGCCGGATCATCAGGGACTCCCTCCCTCTCTCAAGAGGGTAAGAGTTGGGGAGCTGTTTGGGGAAACCAGACTGACACAGCTTCCGGCTAGGGCGTCTGAAGAAGTCAGGTAGGCTACCATAAGGGGATGGCACATCATGAGGTAGACTCGACATACATGTAGATTGTTAAAACAACCAGGAGCCCTTGTGGCACCTTAGAGACCAACAAATCTATTCGGGCATAAAACTTTCGTGGGCCGCAGCCCACTTTCTTGATCATCCCGCCAGGCTGGGAGCTGGAGTTCCCAGGCTCACCACCAGGTGGCAGTGCCTCAGCCGCCTCCGTCGTCCGGTGCCCCGAAGAAGCCACGGGCCGCCCAGCGCCGCCGAGGGGCACTGCGCAATTCATGGCTCCCCCTGGGGTCCAGCACCTCTGGACCCACCTCAGGACGCAGCTCGGCCCTGGCGCCACCCCGCGGTCGTGTCCACCGTGCTCCACGCCGCAGCACAGACCCCCGGCCAGCGACGGAGCATCCAGCCACCAAGCACCACGCGGCACCCTGTGGCACCGCCCCGCCGCGCCAGGCTGCCTCCGTCCTGACCCCCCCGCCGGCCCAGGCTGCGGCTCCGCACCCGGCCCTGGCTCCGGACGGGAGCTGACGTTCTCAGACCCGCCACGAGGGGGCAGCGTCCCGGCGCCCGGCCGCTCGGGGGGCGCGCACGCCGTCCAGGCGGTGCGGGAGCGCGCCCGCGCGGCTGGCCGAGAAAGTTGCTGCGAGCGGAGCGCGGCGGCTGCGGGCCCGGCCGGACCATGGACGACCTGGGTGAGTGCGAGACCCGGGCACGGTCCATGGGCGATCACCGCCCCTTCTGCCCACCCCACCTCCCGCACCCCCTCAGCCCTTCCCTGGCCTCTGCCCGCACCGCCTCAGCCCCTCCCCCCTTCTGCCCGCCCCCCCTCAGCCCCATCCCCTCGCCCGCACCCCCTCAGCCCCCCCTTTCCCCCGGCCTCTGCCCGCACCGCCTCAGCCCCTCCCCCCTTCTGCCCGCACCCCTCAGCCCCCCCTCCCCCCTTCTGCCCGCACCCCTCAGCCCCCCCTCCCCCGGCCTCTGCCCGCACCCCTCAGCCCCCCCTCCCCCGGCCTCTGCCCGCCCCCCCTCAGCCCCATCCCCTCGCCCGCACCCCCTCAGCCCCGGCCTCTGCCCGCACCCCCTCAGCCCCCCCTTTCCCCCGGCCTCTGCCCGCACCCCCTCCGCCCTTCCCCGGCCTCCACCGGCCTCTGCCCGCATCCCCTCCGCCCTTCCCCGGCCTCTGCCTGCACCCCCTCAGCCTCTCTCCCCCCTGCCTGCACCCCCACAACTCTTTTCAGCCCACCCCTCAACCCCCAGCTTCTGCCTCAGCCTCTCCTCCCCACCTGCACCCCCACAACTCCTTCCAGCCTGCACCTCCCCTGGCCTCTCCCCCGCTTGCACCCCTTCAGCCCCTCTCCCCCACCTGCAGCACCTCAGCCCCTCCCCCCACCTGTACCCCCCACAACTCCTTCCAGCCTGTAACCCCTCAGCCCCTCTCCCCCGCGTGCAGCCCCTCAGCTCCTCCCCCTGCCTGCACCCCTTCTAGATCGCACCCCTCACCGGCGTCTCACTGCACCTCCATCTCCTCTGCCCCCAGCCTGTATCCCTAACCCCTCACTGGCCTCTCTCTGCCTTCTCTTCAAGTTCTCCCCCACCCCATTCCCCCTTCCAGCCCATACCCCTCACCGGCCTCTCCCTGCATCCCCCTCAGCTCCTCCCCCCATCTGCACCCCCACAACTCCTTCCAGCCCTCACTGGTCTCTTCCTGCACTCCCCAAACCTCCTCTTCCCCCAGCCCGTATCCCTAACCTCTCCCTGGCCTCTGCCTGCATCCTTCTGAGCCCTTCTCCTCCAGCCCCTCCTCCAGCCCGCACTCCTAACCCCTCACCGGCTTCTGCCTGTATTCCCTTCAGCCTCTCCCCTTCAGCCTTCCCTCCCCAATCTGATTGTACCCCCACCCCCTCTTCCTCAGATTGTGTACCCCCCCTGTTGCACATCCACACACCACTGAGCCCCCTCCCCTCCAGCCTGCACCCCAAGTCCCTTCAGTACACACCCCTAACCTCTCACCTGCCTCTGCCTGCATCCCTCACAGCCCCCAATCCACAAGCCCCCGTCAGCCCACACCCTTTCCTTTTCAGGCTGCACCCCCCAATCCCTTCAGCCCACACCCCACCCTGTCACCTGCCTCTGCTTGTACCCCCCTCAGCCTGCATCCCCCTCACTCCATCCCTCAGCCTGCAACCCCAAGCCTGCACCACCTCTGCCTATATCCCCTGCATCCCCCATGCACCCTCAAGTCTGCCCACCTATGCACCCGCTGATCTTGCATCCCCAAGACCCCCTTCAGCCTGCACCCCCTCCCCCACATCCCTCAACCTGCACCTCCTTCATTTCTCCTACATATGCTTATCCCTAAGCCTGTGCCCCCAGATCTTCCCCAGCCTGCAACCCCTCACCAGCGTCTGCCTACATCCCCCTCAGCCTCTCCCCCCTGAACACATCTCCCTGAGCTTGCAGCACCCCCATCTTCCACTTTTCTACACCCCCAATTGGTTTTGTAAACCTGCCTGCGCCTCCACCTCCCCTCCCTCCCAGTGTGTATCCCACTCCACTCTTTCCTAGCTTTTACCTCACCACTGGCCTGTACCCTGCTTGTGCTCTTCCATTATTGTGCACCCTGTCTCCAATTGATCTGCCATAGCCTCCCCACCTTTCCCTTGTGCACATATTAGACCGCTCACCCTTTCCTCTGCTTGTATTCTGACTAGGAAATTGCACCTTCTCTTTCAATCAGTTTGCACCTTGACCACGCTTGTGCGCACACATTTCGTTCCCTTTCCATTGCTATAGTGTCTGGCTTCTGTTTTTAGGCCTGGCTTGCATATATAAAGTGATCTCTTAGGAACCTTTGAGATGAAACTGACCAGCAGACTTTGCAATCACATTGCAACCATGATGCAATCATATTCAGAATTTATTCTGTCATCATGTCCTTTCTCTGCTGCTCCCTTAGGTGCAGAGCAACCTTATGAACCATTCACAGCTCCTCTGTAGAGGAGTATGTCAAACAACTGGCTTTATGTGAAAGATCTGTAGAATCTCTGTTTACCTCCCACACCTTATCAGGGAAGGAAGATGGATCCCCAGAAATTCCCTAGTGTTCTGGGAGATGTTAGGGTGACCAAGTTCTGCTTATGAAACTGATTAAATCAAGCACTGGGGTAGGGCTGCAATCCATTACTTTCCTCATACCTTTAATAGAAACCATACATTCCCTTAAGATCTGCTCCAAGAAAATCACAATTTTATTACTGGACCCAGAAGCTTGAATTACAGTGCTAGCTTCAAGCCGGCAGTAACACCTTCAGAAAACATAGTCTAAACTGGTTTGGGATAAAACTGTTGAGAAACAGTCAGTTGGTGTTTGGGAGGCATGCTGCAGCTCTAACATTCATGGGGAGCAACAGTTCCCTTCTTAGTGAGCAAGCCCCCTCCCAGATGGAAGTGGTCAACAGCCTAGCTAGATGTTGGAGAAGAACCTCCAATAGCATCAAACTGATAGTTGTATCTTAGGAGGAGGCAGTCCTGTTTTTTTTTTGTGGGTTTTCCCTCATATCCCACAGCTCAGGCACCTTTCAGAGATATGGTTTTGGCCAAGTGGTGTTTGGCTTTTAGTGCCAGGTTTTCAGTGCATTCTTACTAGTAATGTATCCCTAGTGATTTATTGGCTTGCTGAGGAGTATCTTCATGGGTGAGCACACAGATAATGTTTTAGGACCATCTTAGAGCCTTTCCTACATGCTTCTAAAGCCATAGGAGTTGAGCTGTGCCAGCTACAGCTGTTACATTCCTTAAATTCAAAGTGCTGTGCCATCTGGCCAGATAGCTTATTGCTTGCATCAATAGTGGCTTTTTCCCTCCATCTAATATCTCCATACAGTGGGAAGATTAAAGGTGAATTGCAGAAGTCTGAAAAATTGGGTTTGTGCCCTTTTTGTGGTGCTTTACAATGTATAAAGAAGACCTGAAAGCTAATTTTTTGTTTTGCTTTTGTTTTTTATGTTAGAAATATCTGAAATTTCAAGTAGAGTCTTCTCTGGTTTTATAGGAGTTGTTGGGTGTACATTGGGAATTTTTTCATACTTTGATTTAATTGATACAAGTGTTTGAATCTTTAATGAAGATGTCCTTCCTCTCAAGTGCTCCCTGGATGTTAGGAGTTAAATATGCTGGCATGAGCAGACACAAAACAGATTTAAAAAAAAAGTGAATTAAAAATCCATTCCTCTCTCAGCAGTTCAAGTTTTGCTTTTCTGCCATGTCATGACTGTAACAGTTCTCCATTTGTCCATAGAGTCTTCCAGGATAGACAAGGTCTGAATAGCTAAATATAAAAAAGTAGAATCCTCTCTCCCTCTTAACAGCTTTTCATATCTATAGTATCCACCATAAAGAAGTGAACCTGCTGCAAGCCCAGTTACTTTTCCTGTTGCAGATCATTGTTAACATGAAAGCTGTCTACTCTTTATAATTATGTTAGTCTTTGGGAACCGAGAGGAGAAAGGATAGTGTGTCGGATGGTGTGGGACAAAGTAATGCTTGGTGTAAGTCTACTGAAGTGAAGTTACATCATGGGTGAATTTGACTATATTGCTGAAACTTTTGAACCTATTGAAAAAATAATGTGGAGAGACTTATGCATTGAAGAGGAGGATCCAGAAGAATCCTACTTTCATGCTTCTTGTGAGTAGAGATCAGGAAAGGAGGCTATCATGAAAGGTCTGTGTGAATGGATCTTTGTTGTTTTAGGGGTTTGTTTACAGCAAGTAAAGATTGCTATTGCTTTTTCTCCAGTGTTAAAGGAATTTGTCTTCCAACACACAGGCCATGCCAGAAACTGTTCAGAAATTCTACAGATGAAACTTGTACGTCACAGTGAATGAGAAGTCTGTGGTGCAATGCATTCTTTGTGTGAGCACTCTTATACACTAGAGCAGCACATGGGGACAAAAGGGGAGTTTGCGCAGGTGAGAGATCTATTTAGATCTGTGTCCCTTGCTCTTTTGAAGAGATTGGTGCATATCATAGACAGGTTTTTGGAAGTTGATTAGGAAGGTTGGTGACTGGGTTTCTCTTTCTGAAGTGTCATAAACCAGTGTGGAAAATGAAATTACTTTCTTAAAAAGAGGGAAATGTCTGCATTATTTTTGGGTCTGTTGCCCATTGAATACCAGAAGAACAATGCAGTGTGATGTAAGGCAGGAAGGGATGGTTTGGGGATTCCCAGCAGGATAACTGCCAAAGGCATGTGTTTTGATTATGACTCTTTTAGATGACAAAGGAGGATGTTGAATCATCAATACTAGTGCAGAACCTACCCTGTCCGAACAGGTATCCCTCAGGTCTGCTCATTGGGCTCTACCAGATCCACAGTGAGGGGAGGGGAAGAATGGAATCTGTCTTATCTTGTTTTATTTTGGATACCATGTTAGGCCTACCACCTGAGGAGGGAAGCTTTAAATTTGCTGCTTGTTTTGTAGATTTCAGATGCAGCTTGATTGTTTGGCTTCCTCTCTGTTTCTTATGGCCTGAGGGAAGTGATCTGTGTGGTGGTTGTTTTTCCCTCTTTAAAAGTATAAAATTTGCTGTCAAGTTAAAAATAATGCATTATTAAACATAATCCCTTATGTGTGGTACTGTTTTAAATTCATTGACTTTTAACTATGGTGTGTATTTTGCATTTCACTCTGGACAATAAAAAAGTCCAGTTTTACTTCTGTTAGTTCTTAGGCTTGGTCTACACTAGCAACTTATGTTGATAGAACTACGTGGCTCAGGAGTGTGGAAAATCCACATAACTGTGCAACGCACTAAATCCTGGTGTAGACAGCGCTATGTTGGTGAAGGGCTTCTCTTGTCAACTAGCTACTGCCTCTCGCAAGATGGAGTATCTGTGCTGATGGGAGACGCCCACCCTTACAGTGATGCAGCTGTGCTGTTGCAGCATTGTAAGTGTAGATGAGCCCGTAGTCACTTTCTCTGTCTTCCTCATGGACTAGTACAAATTGCAGTGTTTGAATTTCAAGCACTGAGGTGGATATTTAAATCTTCATCAGCTGTTTTCTTTGAAATGACAGAGGCTTGGAAACACTTCTGCAAAATCTCTGCTAAGCTTGGTTTAAAAAAAGCACAGTCTTGGTAACTTACACAAAAATGGTTCTGCTTTTAGAATAGTCTCTTTTGAGGTGTTAAAAATTCATGATACTGTTCTGCTTCATTTTGATTGCAAAATCCAGCTAAAACAATAGTGCCTTCATTTTAAAAAGGATTGGGAACTGTTCACCAGAGTTCGTAAAAGAGGTTTCATAAATACAGATTATGCTTTTGGTGTTTAATAAGTAATGTATTAATGGCAATATTCTGGCTGTGCATAAACATTAGACCATTAGACTGTTCAGTTGCGTTCTGATTTTAGACACACTTGCTGACTGCTGGTGGCAGGTTGCTTATTTTGTCTGATGGTTTAGGTAAAGTGCTAGATTAAAAGATTCAGCTACATGAGAAGTTTTTATTTTAAACTTTGTTTTTCTCTGTGGTGGCACATCTCTCCCATCCTCTTTTTAAAGGTTTGTCCCTGCTCCATTGAAGTTAGAGGGAGTTTTGCCTTTGATTTTCATGGAAGCAGTATTTAGTCCTAAGTGTGGAACAGGGTGCATATGTTGACATCTGTTTGTTGTCTCTTCTGGTATGGGGAAGATTGCTGTGCTCTGCAGCGACACGCTGTCTGTCTTTCTCTCCCTTGGTTGATGATGGGTCTGTCTGACTCACTTCCCTCAGGTTAGATGCCTTGCAGTTTGTAGAGCTGACCTGGTTGGGCTGCTCTGATGGAATGTTTAGTGTGAAAAGAAAAGGAGTACTTGTGGCACCTTAGAGACTAACCAATTTATTTGAGCATGAGCTTTCGTGAGCCACAGCTCACTTCATCAGATGTGTACCGTGGAAACTGCAGCAGACTTTATATACACACAGAGAATATGAAACAATACCTCCTCCCACCCCACTGTCCTGCTGGTAATAGCTTATCTAAAGTGATCAGCAGGTGGGCCATTTCCAGCACAAATCCAGGTTTTCTCACCCTCCACCCCCCCACACACAAATTCACTCTCCTGCTGGTGATAGCCCATCCAAAGTGACAACTCTTTACATAATCAAGTCGGGCTATTTCCTGCATAGATCCAGGTTTTCTCACTTCCCCCCCACCCCCAAACACACACAAACTCACTCTCCTGCTGGTAATAGCTCATCTAAACTGACCACTCTCCAAGTTTAAATCCAAGTTAAACCAGAACATCTGGGGGGGGGGGGTAGGAAAAAACAAGAGGAAACAGGCTACCTTGCATAATGACTTAGCCACTCCCAGTCTCTATTTAAGCCTAAATTAATAGTATCCAATTTGCAAATGAATTCCAATTCAGCAGTTTCTCGCTGGAGTCTGGATTTGAAGTTTTTTTGTTTTAAGATAGCGACCTTCATGTCTGTGATTGCGTGACCAGAGAGATTGAAGTGTTCTCCGACTGGTTTATGAATGTTATAATTCTTGACATCTGATTTGTGTCCATTTATTCTTTTACGTAGAGACTGTCCAGTTTGACCAATGTACATGGCAGAGGGGCATTGCTGGCACATGATGGCATATATCACATTGGTGGATGTGCAGGTGAACGAGCCTCTGATAGTGTGGCTGATGTGATTAGGCCCTGTGATGGTGTCCCCTGAATAGATATGTGGGCACAATTGGCAACGGGCTTTGTTGCAAGGATAAGTTCCTGGGTTAGCGGTTCTGTTGTGTGGTATGTGGTTGTTGGTGAGTATTTGCTTCAGGTTGCGGGGCTGTCTGTAGGCAAGGACTGGCCTGTCTCCCAAGACTTGTGAGAGTGTTGGGTCATCCTTTAGGATAGGTTGTAGATCCTTAATAATGCGTTGGAGGGGTTTTAGTTGGGGGCTGAAGGTGACCGCTAGTGGCGTTCTGTTATTTTCTTTGTTAGGCCTGTCCTGTAGTAGGTAACTTCTGGGAACACATCTGATGAAGTGAGCTGTGGCTCACGAAAGCTCATGCTCAAATAAATTGGTTAGTCTCTAAGGTGCCACAAGTACTCCTTTTCTTTTTGCGAATACAGACTAACACGGCTGTTCCTCTGAAACCTGTCTTTAGTGTGAAAGTGCTTCATTGTGGCCTACATTCAGTAAATGGTCTTGGTGGGAAACATTGCTGCAAAAATTCAGCCTCTTGGCTCTCAGCTGGATCAGGTTTCTGAGGGCTTGTCTACACTGGCAATTTACAGTGCCTCAACTTTCTCACTCAGGGTTGTGAAAACCCCCCCTCGAACACAGCAAGTTTCAGCGCTGTAAAGCACCAGTGTAGACAGTGCACCAGCTCTGGGAGCTGCGCTCCTTGTGGAGGTGGTTTTTTTAGTGCTCTGGGAGAGCTCTCCCCCAGTGCTCTGCCTCGACTACACAAGCCACATTAAAGGGCTGCCAGTGTAGACTAGCCCTGACTCTTTGCTGCTGGGCAAAAAGACTCAAAACAGGACTGAGGCCAACTCTGTGCTACCATTTATGTCAGCAAAACTTACGTTGCTCAGGGGTGCGAAAAAACACAGCCCTGAGCGACATAAGTTTCGCTGGCATAAGTGGTACTGTGCACAGTTCTATGTCATGGGAGAGCTTCTCCTGCCAACATAGCTACCGCTGCTTATTGGGGGCGGTGCCATTATGCGGCCCGCTAGCATAGAGTGGCTACACGAGAGGTGCTGCTGTATTGGTACAGCGGTACCGCTCTGAGGTCTCTAGTGTCGACGTAGCTTAGTATCCATCACAGTAGGAATCTGACTTGTTTCAGCTTCTTAGCTGTACTGACCCTGTTCATAAAACAGGGGCTTTATTGTCTTGGGGGACTCAGACAGGGAATCCTCTGCCTCAAGCAGTGTGTAATGCAGAAAAAGGCTCATTTTCTTGCTGGTATATTTCCATTGAAAGCCTGGACTCTGTGCTGTCTTTAGCCTCTTTGTCTCCAACTGGGAGAGGTCAACATAGCCAATTGTCCAGCTGCCCTCCTGGCTGAAATGGATCCTCTAACTTAGTCTCCATCAACTGTTAGAGAAACTAATGGGTAACCTCCTTTACACCTTATTATCCACTGGATCTCTCTCTCTCTGTCTCTCTCCTTCCCTACTTATTGGTTCCTATTTTTCATTTTTCCTGGGGAATCCTAATACTTTCTACTTCTCCAGGCCCTCTTTTCCTCATCCCTCTTTTATATTTATAATAAATACAACTCCTAGGAAAAAGGCTGTTTTATTGCTGGAGAACGTGAACTCTAGTTTAATACTTTGTCTGGGTATCTTGGCATTTCACAAAGAGTAATGTAATAAGCCTCACGCTCCCTTTGAGGTAGGTCAGTATTATCCCCATTCCTTGTATAAGGAAATTTGCATTAGTGTAATTACATCAATGTAGTTTTTCACTAGAGTTTTGCATTGGTATAGGCACTGCCCCCTCCCCCACCCCCAGGGGCTGAAGTCCTGGAGCTTTGGTTTTGACTCCCTCTCCCCCCCCCCCCCGCCCAGGGCAGTGGGGTTTTGGCTTTGACCCCCCTTCCTGGGGTCGTGTAGTAATTTTTGTTGTCAGAAGGGGGTTGCGGTCTGATGAAGTTTGAGAACCCCTGCACTAATACTGATGAAAATCAGGAATAACTCGGTTGAAGTCAATGAAGTTACACTGGTATAAAAACAATGTGAATGAGAGGAGAATCAGGTCCCCAGTTCCCTGTTCTAGGCCTTAGATCACATGCCCTCCCTTGTATTCTGAAGTTGATTTTGTGTCTATTTTTGTTTGCTCCCTTGTGATGCTAGAGAGTTTGCACACTTCTACACTGCAGCTCTTCGGAAGTGGCATGTCAACTGTGGGAAGCCCCTCTAATGTATGAGCAGGTCTGTCATCTGCTCCCTGCTCACCATAGCCTGTCCTGAATAACATTTTTATTATTGGGGTACAAACTGTCATAGCTAAGCTCGTGTGGCCTAGTGATTAAAGCACAGGACAGGAAATCAGCAGACCCTTGGTTTTGTTGTTGCCTCTTCAATAGACTTGCTATGAGACCTTGGGCAAGTTTTACTCCATCTGTAAAATAGGGATAACAGTTCCCTACCTGCCAAGTTTTCCGCTTTGCTGTCCCATCTTTCTGGAGCTTTTCCCTTCCCAGGTCCTCACATAAGTTTCTTTCTCTAATTTTCCTCTTTACTCTAGCATATGACTGAGGCTATGTCCATTACCGAGCTTACTGTGGCACAGCTGTACCGATGCAGCTGCGCCACTGTAAGATTGCTTGTATAACTGCATTGTGCTAATGGGAGAGAGCTCTCCCGTCGACATAATAAAACCACCTCAACAGGTGGTGGTAGCTATGTCGGCGGGAGAAGCTTTGTCACTGATTTGGCACTGTGAACACTACCACTAATGTCGCTCAGGGTGACACAAAAGTTTTGCCGACATAAGTGGTAGTGTAGATGTGGCCTGAGTCTGTGAATGATTTTCTGATGCTCTGCATTAAAGATGCTCTAAAAATAAAATGTTGTAGTGTGGCCATCATGAAATAATGGCAACCTTCAACTTGACTACTATAGCACACGTTCAAATCTCCGCTGTCTTGTCTGTGTTTTAGAGTTTTTTGCTAACACTGTCAAATCCCTGGTCAAGACATACCAGAGCCACTGACTTGGGGCTAAAAACATTTCTGATGTTTCAGCTGCAGTAGATGGCTCTAAAATAGCCCCAGGGATTCCAGGTTCATTCTGATCAGGAGCCTGGTACATTCTCTCTCTGGGTGGAGTTTCTCTTCTTTTAATGAGGAGTAATTCATGTCTGGTACAGGAAGTATCCCTTTCTTGCCCGAGAGTTGGTTGTTTGTCGAAGACAAGCTTTAAAGATCCTATGACCAGCTACATAAGGAGACTGTTAATTTTGCTCATCTCATATGGCAGCTTCTTGTCTGTGTTGGACCTTCCCCACATTCAAAATGGGCGTAGATTGTTATTTAAACATTTTTAAGGTAGTTTGGGGACTTCAAACCAGTTTGCTGTGCTGCTTTTCCCACAGTTCATGGTACGTATCCCTGTAGGTCATGTGAAACCTGGGTGTAAAGTGCATTGCTAGGCAAGCTGGTGAGTTTGTCTAGCTGATGGTGTGTTGGAGTCCACCTTGATCTCTTGACCTACGCTGACCGTAGCCCTTGTGAACTGCATAGCAGTCTAAACAACTGACCTGGAAATAAGAAAATCCAAGACAGTTAATTCCACACCAGGGAATCGGCTTTACAGAGTGGCACTTCATATGGGGAGCTAGGGGTTTAAGTGGCTCACTCATAAATCAAACAGCATGCGATCTCCAGGAATAATCCAGCCCCATAGTTGTGTCACAGAATCGAGCTGGTAGACAGATTTAATCCTTTGCTTGTCTAGCTCTCGGATAATATCTCACTTTTCTTCCATCTCTGGAGAGCAAAATGAGAAGAGGGTTTGACCTTGCTGTGACAGCGGTGTTTATGGTTGTCTATGGACTAAATTGGTATGGCGCTTTTCATGAGCACACTGTAAAAATGGCAAGAATAGACGAGCTTTTGGATAGGTGGACTGTAACTGAGTTGCGGTGGATTAAGGACTCCATCCTTCTTTCATTATTATAAATAAAGCTAAAGGCTTTTCTCTGTGAAGTAGGTTCCTTTTACCACTAGTGACACTGAGTTGGGCCAGCTTAATTCACGTTAATAAAGCCTCCTGTGGGGTAGGGAAGTATATTCCCAAAAACTGTATGAAGAAAGAGGCAAAAGAGCCTGAGAATAAGTGAGCATAAGTTGGGGTCAGTCTTATGGTTTGTGGGGCCCAAAGCTGCTATGAGCGGTGGGTGGGATCTAGTGGCCTTCTCTCTCTCCACTCCCTCTTTATTGCAAGTTACGTTTTTTCCTCCCCAATCCTCTCTGCTGGCAGGTGACCCTGTGACTCTATTTTGTCCCTGCAAGTTGTCCCTTGCACCCAAGAGTAGCCAATGGAGTGAACCTGTTTGGAAATAGTAGTTCTGAGCTGGGTAACCTTCTTTCCCTCCTCCCTCTCCCTGGGCTCTTAAAGTCTGATAGCAGTGTGATATGGGGCTGGGGCTGTTTTGACTGGCTGTGAGCAGCTTCAGCACTTAGATAGGATCCTTGCAGAGAGCTGGAGTCCTGGGGAAGGGGGAGAAATGCCATTTCATTCACATCACGAAATCTCTCATCAGTGGCCAATTTACTGCTCTAGGTGGGTGAGAGGCATGGCCCAGGAGAAGCCTGCCCTTTATTCCTTCTGTGAAATATGAGGAGCTCTGACTTGTCAGTCAAGCTGGGAGCTGTAGCATTTGGAATGAATCATCAGACAGATTCTATAGCCCCAAGCTTGTAGTTTTCAGTCAATTTTGTTGGAGTTTAATCTGAGGTTTGCTGTTTGGCTCTCCCATGCAGTTCCCATGGGCAGTATCTCTTATGCATAGCCAATCTGGCATCTTGCTACTATACTTCAGTAAAGGGTTGCTTTCATCTGGCACCTCCAGCACCCTCTGCTTCTTGAGCTTGTTTAGAGGCATGGATCAGAGATGTTAGAGAGAAAAAAGACTGGTTAGATCATAGTTCATCCTCTTGCAAGGGCCAGTTGTAGTCTTGCCCCATAGAGAGCCTATCAGTTCGTAAATGCCACCAAGCTTTATCTTGGCCAAAAAGCAAAGGGCTGTGTAGACTAGGTGCATGCGTCACCTTAGTACACCATTTTGGTGGTGGCAAGAGAGGATTTGGGGCATTCAGATGTGCTGGAGGTTTGGTCTCTTTTCATCTTGCATAAGTTTTGGAATGGGGGGGATGGAGTAGCTAGTGACACTTGAGGTATTTTGCATTGCTTCCTCCAGCATGATCTCACTGTGGTGTGATGTGTAATGGACTTGCTGTGTGCGGAGCTGGGAGGCTGCATGGTGTGCAAGATTGGGTGGGGGGGATGGAGGGAAGGGTCTCGGGGTGGTGCAGAGAGGAAGCTTTATGTAATTCTTGGCTAGCTCTTTAGTAATTGTTTTAATGAAATGGAATGCAGCATATTCAGTGCTCTCTTGGCAGAAACAGCTTTCTTTTTTTTTGGCTTTGGGAGGTTGAATTCGGTCTAGTTTCCGGCTGCGCTGAGCAGTGAAACTTGGATCAGTCAGAGATGGAAGAGGAGGGGAGTCTGTGCTGGTGGGGAAGGAGGCTATCTTCATAGGTTGGCCGAACCACTGACCCAAGACTTAGTATCTCTGTGCATTTCCCTGTAGGCTCTCTGAATTCAGATATCATACCAAGTTAATTTTGGAGTCTTGGACAGTAGTGGAATGCTAAGGTATTGTGTGTACATGAATGTGTTTGTGAGCCTACAAGCTATAGCTTTTTTGCTATCGGTATAGCAAAGGTGTGAATGTGATTTTCCCCAGGTCCTAGGTCAGGAGATTGGGAGTCTGATGAGCTGGGACACTGAAGTCATTCTGGATTTGTGCTGCACTGACTGTTGCTGGCTGGGCTCCCTGACTTCAGTGCATTAATATAAATTACTCTGTTTCATATTACAGGATCACAACGATCCTAGATGTCCAGGGAGCAGAGGGGGACAACCAAGGCTGAAGCTAAATGGGGACTTTAATTTCTTTCAGGATGAAAACCCTTTTTCCTTAGGATGTGGTTTTAGGTTTAAAAAGGGATCCTGTGTGTGTGGTCGGGAGGGGCTATATTTCTTGTGCTGCTTCCATTTCAATAATACAGACCTCTCAATTTTGACTGGTACTTAAAGGTTGTTTTTTTCAGTGGTCTTTACTCTTACCTTTATGAAACCTATTTCCTTCTTGGGGTTCATCTTCTGGTCTCCACTATACTGCGGCCATGAGTTGTGATTCTGTGAATGTGGCAGCCTTCAGGGTGTGGTGAAAAGCAGGAGATATTTCTCAGCTGGGAGTGGGGCACAGACCCCAGCAAAGGAGGATGAAGGTAAGAGCAGGAAGGCTGATCTAATTCTATGGTAAACTGTTGAGGGAAAACAAAGTGAATGAAGAATAAAGTTTATTTGAAAATTAAGGGATTGATTGAGGGTTGTTGGGTTTTTTACATGGTGAGACTTTCATTTCCTGTTTGCCATGGCTGGCTTCCACCTACAAATGCAATGTGATGAGCAGGAGCATGGCTCCACGTAGCAGACCTGTCTCCATACGCTTGCTCAGCATGGCAATATTTTTAGCTAGGCACATAGGAGTTGCCATGCCACATCAGACAGTTTATTCATGAAGCGCTCTATGCTGTCTTTGGCCAATGCTGCATGCTTCACCAAAAGGTGGGAGGGTTGAAAGCCATCATGTGTCTGACCATTTGTGCAATGGTGTTTTCATAAGAATGGCATACTGGGTCAGACCAAAGGTCCATCCAGTCCAGTATCCTGTCTGCTGAGAGTGGCCAATGCCAGGTGCCCCAGAGGGAGTGAACCTAACAGGTAATGATCAAGTGATCTCTCTCCTGCCATCCATCTCCACCCTCTGAGTAGGGGATACTCCTGTCCGACTCTTGCAGATGATCAGTTTGCACCCTAATGTCCTGTGATCTGATTACAACTCTCATTGTCTTACCTTGCATAGGTACATATGTTCATGGTCATAAAATTATTTGATCACAGCAATTGTCTTGATGACCCCTTGTGGTATAAAAGGCAGTGCATTTAGAACAAATGCCCCCTTTCTTCTCATGCTGTGGAAGAAGGTAAGAGAATTTCAGTCAGGTGCCTTCTAACACTTCTCCTTTATAGGGTAAACTACTCTAGATTTTGCTAGCTCTCACCTTCTGCATCTCCTGCCCAAACCTCCAACTGTTTATCCTGCTTTTCTGTGGACCACTGTGTTTACATGACACATTGGCGAAACTCTTGAGCTCTGTGGTTACACCATTGCTTGGGAAAAGGTACAAAAGATTCCAGAGTGGACTAACCTTAGTGCCATGCACAGGCTTCACCAGTTCACTGTCCACTTCTCGTGCCAAATTATAAATAATATGCTGTTCCTTGTATTAATCCTTGGGGCACCCTTTGTTATCATACTGAGAAACTGCTGATCACTAAGATTGGTCCTTAACGCTTATCCATGCAATGACTTTGCCTTCTACCCCATTGTTTTTTTCCATAATCTTTTATGAGGGATGGTGTCAAAAACATTGCTAGTCCAAGGAAATTATGGCCACCAGGTCACTATTCTGTTTTTATTAAGGATGCACTGTTAAGGTTGAAAAATATACTTTTGTCTGAATCTATTTTTACCTGCTGTAGCAGAGATGACAACTCGCCCTCATTTTCAGTAATCCTCCTATATTTTACTTGTAATTACAAAATTACTATTTCTCTCTTAAAATCTAATTTTGTAAGCACACACAGGTGTACCACTCACCATCACTCGGGTCTGATGAACACTGCAAATAGCATTGCACCTATGAGGACATTCATTTCCACTGCCCCTGTGGAACATGCACAGACTGTGCAGTGAGGGTCTGGTAAGAGGCAAGCCGTGGTGATTTTGAATGGTTTGGGGCACTGCTGGATTCACCGCTCAAGCAACAAGCTGCGTGTTGCAGTCTCACTGCCCTGTGGACCCTGTTGGACTAAGTCAATGTGCTTTGGGTATCTAGAGTGTGCCAGCAGGGTCCAGACAGGGCAGTTAGAGTGCAACATGCAGCCAGTGGCTTGTGAATGCAGTACCCAAGCCCCGCTGACAATCGGTGCAGCTTGCCTTTTGTCAGACCCTCACTGCGCACTCTGCATGGGAGAAGAAGCCAGAGGGGCAGAAGGAGACAGTGGAGGAGGAGAGATGGAATGTGACAGAGGAGGGAGAAAAGGAGGAAGGTCATCCCAGGAAGGAGGTGCAGACCTGTGACTGGCCAATGTAATTATGGGCCCTAGGTGGCACCAGAGGGCAGCTTTCCTAGGACCAATCCTCTTCTCCCTCTTTAGGGGTGGGGGTCAAGGGTGCAATGAGAGGGGTACACAGGGGCCCAGCTCTCCTGGCCATAGACAGGGAGGGAACAGGAAGGGGAACAGATCCCAGTGCCTCCCATGGAACATAAGAATGATGCCCCTAGCCTCTGTTTGCCAGAAGCTGGAAATGAGTGACGGGGGATGGATCACTTGATGTTTACCTGTTCTGTTCATTCCCTCTGGGGCACCTGGCACTGGCCACTGTCAGAAGACAGGATACTGGGCTAGATGGACCTTTGGTCTGACCAAGTAGGGCCATTCTTATGTTCTAAGAGAAATGTCATTGAAAAGTAGGTTAAACGTGTGGTCAGTGTTGCTGTTATATTGGTGATTGTTCGCCTTTCTTCTCTCTTAAAGGAAACTGTTTGGTGTTGCTCTCAGGTCATCTCACACTCTTTTGCTGGAAACACTCTGTAAACATCAGCAGGGAAGGCAGAAAAACCCTTACATATTTTTAAAAAGAATTAAAAGAAAATCCAGCCATGCTATTTAGAAGGCGCTTTATTGGTAGCTAGAATTAGAGAGAACACTTTAAGCAAATTCTATGTGCGAACGAACATCCCTTTAACTTTTTTTTAAAAAACCCTCAAGCAGGTTTGTGAGGCTTGTTTGTTTGACCTATCAGGTTCTCTTTACTCATGTTATAATCACCTAACCTCTTGAGGTGGTGCTCATCCATCTGTGATTCCCCAGATCTACCTTGTCCCCACCACTACTGGCTTTTTAATCTGTAGGTGCAGTTGTGTTTCTAATGATATATTTTTCTGTCCTCAGTATCTTCACACTCACTCACTTTAGAGCCATGGGATAAATGCCTTCCCATGTGAATGATTTACTGCACTTGAGTTTCTCAGGTTGCTCCATAACATCTTCCATAAAGACTAAAATGTATCAAGCCTGCATTCTGTTTTCCTGTTTTAAAATAATCTTCAGAATTGGAATGTTCCTATAGTTTTCAGTGCTAAAGACTGATACGGATTTCATTTCTTTTCTGCTTCTTCATCCTGTTGCTGGCCCCTCTCCCCTTGGTGGTCTGGAGGGCACCCCAGTCTTCATGGCAGCATTTCTGCTTCTAATGTATTGAATGGATTTACGATTTATCTTAGTATTTCTATCCTTCATATCATTGTCTTTGTGTGTATCTTTTAAATTTACAACTGCCATCCTGCTTGGCAGCTTATAATCAAATCTGTTTGTTGTTTGGACAGTACTTGAACTGTTTAAACATTCTGTTTCCCCCCTGAATCTTATGTAACTTCTCTGCACAGCCCTGCGACTTACTCTCCCTTTTTCCTTTTATTTTTTTTTTTTGCTCAAAGTCCTACAGGCATTCTCGTTTCTGACAGATTTCTGAAGAAGACAGATAATTCACTTGGGTGCTGTGTGGTGTAAAGTTTTTTTACATCTTTCTTTGGATGTGCTTGCAGCCATTCTTATTTGATTGTATTACTATAGCACCTAGGAGCCCTAGTCATAGACCGGGACCCCATTGTGCTGGGCACTGTATAAACACCGAATGAAAAGACAGTCCCAGCCTTGAAGACCTTACAGTTCATAGGTTGATAGTCAACCGTTGTCTGCAGTGGCATCAATGGGATCTAAGGGTGATTGGCACCATGATTGGTCAGACCCTTAAAGCTGATAATTGTTATCCCTAAGGAAGTTGTCCTCTGCTGTGAAGTCTAACCTAGCTGTGCCATGATGACTGCCCAGTAGAGCTCCTGCACTTTCTTCATGGGGGAATTCAGATCTAGCATCCTTTCCTTCCATAAAGGTGCTCAAACTGCTCTAACCTGCAGTTGTATATGGCATCAAGTTGCTTCTTCAAACTGTTCCAAACGTGCCATTAACTAGTTAATATTGGGGTAGTTGAAATGATCCACTGTTACTATTGTACCAGTCGATGTTGTAGCTTTGTTAAGAGATTATTGTTCTGATATGGATGCCTGCAATATATTCCTACTACAGACTAACACGGCTGTTACTCTGAAACCTGTCAATATATTCCTACTGTTATGTCAGTATTTCTGTTACTTGGGTTTTGTAACCAAACAGAGTCCACCCAGGGCTCAAAAAATGTACTCGCCCACTATCCATTGGCAAGATGTGCTGGTGAGTGGGCAATTGGAGCACTGCCCAGCAGTGGCTGTATGCTGCTTCTCCACAGCTGGATCTTGCAGGTTGGAGCTCTTCTCCAAGTTTTCTCTGGTCTTCAGCAGTGTGGGGAGTAGAGCTCCAGCCCCAAGAGCATTCTCCATGCTGCATGTTTTGTCTATGTTTTTCAGGCAGATGTGGGAGGGAATTGCCCACACTAAAGAACAGAGGTCCAGGCATAAAGCCTGCTAGGAAAGGAGAGTAAGGGAATCAAAGAGCTTGGCTCCCCATCCTAGTAGCCAGGATAGTGGGATCCCTTTTCTCTTGCAGCAGCTATGAGGGCAGACACCAATTAGCTCAGGCTGATGCCAGTATTTGGGGTGGAGAGAACAGTTTGGAATGGGGGTAGCATGCTGAGATCTCAAGCATCTTGCAGCCCTGTGTTTGACATGCTAAATTTCCTATTGCAGGACTTTTCCTATAGCTGCTAACACCCCTTCCACTTTGTATTTACCTTGTATCTAGTCCGCTGGCTGGAAAGTGTCCTCAGTTCCGCTTACAATCCTTGCACTCAGGAATGGTCTTTCAGTGATATTTATGATCCTGTAAATAGATGCTTCTCTGATTTTTGGAAACAGCTTAGAACTGCCTATTTCTGTTGGGACAATCTTAATGTGTGGCTGTGAACAGGTTCCAGCTTATGTCCTGGTCTTGTGTGCCATGGAATGGGCATTTCTGTCTGCCAGAACTGGCACTTTGGAATCCTGGGAGTCTCCTACACCTCGAGGGTGTGATGCTGGACTGGTGCTCATTGCTCCCTGTGAGAAGCTGCGCTTGAATGGTGATGTATCCTTTGTACAGGATTCTGAACGTATTTCAATGAGAGTCTAGGGATAGCAATATATTCTGTGTGTTTGACCTGGCTCTTGTGGAAGAGCTGCATGCTGATGTAGCAGGAAGGGTCTGGTTCCTCAGATAACTGGCTTGGCTGAGCCCCTCTTCCTGTAGGAGTATGAGGGAACCAGTGTTTTGATCAGGGACCTTGGCCCTGGGAAGTTGTTTATGGAGGGGCCAAGTCAGTGGCTGCTTGTTTGAGTTTCATAAAAGTTTTCCTGGCGGTGTTTTGTCAGAGTAGAGCAAATCTTTTATTTCTGAATTAAGGTGTTGATCCCAGGTCTAGAAACTTTCTGGGAGTAAGCCTGCATCTGATTGAAATTCCTGCAGTGCTGTTTTGCCTGTGATAGAATAAATGGAGGACTGGATAGCTCAGTGGACTGGTCATGGTCCCAAGGATGCTGGCTCGAATCCAGCCCAGGTCAATAACGACAAATTTGTACTGTTTAATCCTCTGTGAATGTTTGTACTCGTTCCATTTGTCCCTATCCACCACAATTGGCAGTCCTAGCAGAGAGGCCAATCTACTCCCATCTGGGATCATCTTCTTCAGCCTGCTAGAAACTGGCTGTTCTAGGGAAGTAAAAAATGTTAACCGGTTAACCAGTAAGCATTGTCTTACCGGTTAACTGACTTAACTGTTAAACCCTGGGCCCCGTGCCAGGGGCCAGCCGGTCCCAGCGGCCCCATGGCCCTGTGCCGGCCAGAGCAGCGCCACCTGGCAGGAATGGACCCAGCTGTGGCACCCGGCTGGAATGGGCCCAGCTGCTTAACAGTTAACTGTTTAAACGATTAAAAATATTTCTTTTAAATGGTGTCACGGAGTCCCCGGGCGATGCCCTCGATCTGCTCCCTACCAAGCCAGTCAGGACTCTGGGGAAGTCTCCTTTCTGTGAGCAGACTGTCTGTAGGGCAAAAAGCTCACACAGCTTCCACCTTCCTGGGTCTGACCTCGGCGCATTCAGCATCCTCTGCCCCTCCGTGCACTTTCCACAGCCAGTCCGCCCAGGCGGGGTCCTGGGGAAGCCAGAGGGTCCTTTACCCCAACTTCACAGTCAGACGTGACTCTCAGCCAGCCAGTAAAACAGAAGGTTTATTAGATGACAGGAACATGGTCTAAAACAGAGCTTGTGGGTGCAGAGAACAGGACCCCTCAGCTGGGTCCATTTTCGGGGGGGGGGCAGTGAGCCAGACAACCATATCTGCACTTCACTCCATGTCCCCAGCCAGCCCCAAACTGAAACTCTCTCCAGCCCCTCCTCCTCTGGGCTTTGTCCCTTTCCCAGGCCAGGAGGTCACCTGATTCCTTTGTTCTCCAACCCTTTAGCTCTCACCTTGCAGGGGGGAAGGACCCAGGCCGTCAGTTGCCAGGAAACAGGGTGTCGGCCATTCTCTGTGTCCAGACCCCTGCACACACCTGCCCTCTAGGGCTCTGCAACGATCATACACCCTTATCCCACCACCTAGATACTTAAGAACTGCATAGGGGAAACTGAGGCACCCCCACACTGTTCAGAGGAAACATTAAGAACAGTCCCGCTTCGTCACAAATGGTTAACTTTTTAAACGGTATTTGCATCCCTACTGTGTTCTAGCAACTGAGAGCAACTCTGGCTGCTGGTTTGCTCATGTGCTGTGACTTTTTGAACTCTTTCCTAACTCTGTTTTAGAGGTTGTTTGTGAAGCTGCAGATAAGGGAGTTTCCGTCAGTTTACACATCTTTGGCAATCACTTCCTTTCATTCAGGATCTGGGCTAGAGGTCCATGAACCCCTGATCTCTGCAATGAGTCTGGGTGGAAAGGTACCACATGAATGGGGAGAACTAATACATCTACCGCATGGGATATTTTCTTATTCTAGCTTCACACAACTGGGGTTCATGTCTGTGAACCTTTATCCCAGGGGCATCTAAACTCTGCCCAACTGAGGGTCTTGTTTACCAGGAGCCAGATGGCCACATGTAGCTGCTGTAAAATGAAGTACATTGTATTTATTGTCATTACCTAATACAAAGGAGCAAAGCATAGAAGCCATAGGACCCAGTATATGATAATCCTTTTTGACCTGAGGTGAGTTTGCTAGGATGAGGACTAAACTTAAAAACAAGGGGAAACAAATCTAAGGTGTCTTTCTATTTCTTAAGTGGGGAAAGTTGCTGTTGGCTAGAGCAGAAGTACAGACTTTAAAAAAACAAAACCCCACCTCTTTATAAAAAAAAAAAAAAGTTAGTAGCAGGATATTTAGTAAGGGAAGTAAATGGTCCCGGAGCCCAGGGAAGAACTTGCACTATTCCAATTAAGTTCAGATGCTCAATACTGGAAGCAAAGTATAAAGTACACAACAACGAGTTGAAGCTGATAGAGATTTAAAGGGACAAAATACAGTGGGCAAAGTGGCCAATGATTTTCATCAGGGTATGCACATCCAGTAAAGTGGGGATTACTGCTCCCAGGGTTCCACTTGGTGACTTCATGGTGTATATTATCCTAGGCAGTGTGATGGAGTGGGTAGCATGGATGTAGCTTAAGTCATAAGACATTGGAGTGGCTGCATCTGGTTTTGTAGCCTTCTAATCCCAGCACAACCTTCCAACCCAATAGCATATAAGAACAAACGAGTGGTGGTATCTGATCAGACCATTGCTTCTTCAAGTTTAGCATTCCGTTTCTGTCTGTGGCCAGCACCTAATGCTTCGGAAGAAGTGACACCTCCACCCCAGACAATTCACTTGCAACACTCCATATAGCAGAGGTTAGGGGATGTTGCTTCCTGACCCCTGTAAGCAATCGTCTAACGCCTGAGAGATTTGATTAGCATTATCTTGGCATTTATAACTACAAGTACTATCCAGCCACTTCTAAGTGTCAGCTTTGTACTTTCAAGAGCTTCAGAAGTCTGGAGGGCAACTAGTCCAGTTTAGTCTGTTTAGTAGAAGGATGCTTACACAGCACTGTGAAACAACCCCATGATCTGACTGAGAGCAGACTTAGTGGAAGGGAGCCGCAGGCTGTCTTTGTGAATACAAGAGGGAAATGCATAATCTGATTTTAATTCTTTTTTAACACACCCTTTTGCTGACACCTCTCAGCTTGTTTGAGTTTAGATCCAGTCTAGCTTCTGAGGTTTGAATGAAGTGGAACATTTTTGATGTGCTATGTATCCGATGAAGTGAGCTGTAGCTCACGAAAGCTTATGCTCAAATAAATTTGTTAGTCTCTAAGGTGCCACAAGTACTCCTTTTCTTTTTTCTTTTGTGGTTTCCTTGTACTGTTTGGATTTTAAATAAGTGCTGTGGATTTGAGCTGATCTTTCAGGAAACTACCAGCTGATCTTTGAGGCAGTTCGCAATTTCTCTCAGCCTATGCACTGTGTCTGTGTGAATCTATGCGATCATACCTTGTGGGTCTGGTTAAGATTGGGCTTAGTTACCTGTCCAAATATTGATATGAATGGAACCAACGTTTCCAAAAATACCTAGTCTGTTGCCTCATTGGCAGGAGGAGGGGGAACGGAGGAGCTGACTCAAGGAAAGGGGTTGTGGTTTACAGGGACTTCTGGAACACAGCCACAGTATGGCCAACTGGTCTCCTATAGAGTCTGTGTGTAGAAGGCTTCCCACGGTGGGAAGCTGCTAGCAAAAAGTTTGACCCCTGGAGGTGCTGACAGCCTGGAGCACCTTCAGCATGTTAATGCTGCCAAGTGTACCATTGCTGAGCTCCTGTGCAGTCATGGGTTTCAGCAAATTATTTATGTAAACTTGCAAGGATTGATGGGGCTTGGTCTGAGCCAGTTCCAGGAACGCTTTTGAAATGTCCTTCATATCTCAGCACGCTGTATGAACAGTACTCTTGACCCTTCTCTTAAGAGAAATCAGCTCAGCAACACCAGGCTCCTGTGTCTGGTCTGAGCTCACCTGTTGGGATTTTCGAGGGTTTCCCCAGCTCATACAGTTGGCTCCTATTCAGAAGATTGAGGCAAGGAGAGGTCTGTGTCAAAAGCTAGTGCAATCCTTGTGCAGTGTTCATATTCCCCTTCCAAGAGGATGTGAGGTATGGGACTTCTGGCGCTCCTGCTGGAGTGTCCAGTTTTTAAATATTACAAAGTTAGCAACCCTAATTGCAGTCCCAGTTATTTGAATCTGTGGAAGCAATAAACAGGTCCCCCACAAATCTCGCCACTTTTCCTTCCAAACACAAGGGACAGTTTTTCAACCTTGCCTCTACTAATACAAATACATAGCGCAGTGTACATTGTAATAAAGTTTTTAAAAACATACCGTTTTCTCCTGGGGACGGGGAGGGAGAGACCGAGCCATATGTGACACATGTAAGTCACATCACTTAATACATGACTGGAAGGTGTTTGGGTACTAAAGTAATGAGGGCTTCACAAGAACCTGAACAGAATAGAGAAGTCCTGGAACCAGGTGAGTATCCTTCTTTCCATATAATGATAGTGTCTCCAGTAGTTTCCTCACATAGCGTAGATGTATCTTGGAGCCTCAGAAGAGACAGAACCTAAGGCAATATAAATATAGTTGTGTTTACAACTCTGTTTAGACTTGGTGTGGTTCCATTCATGCTGGCTGGTCAAAAGTTGTTGAGTTAGCCTGAACCATGTTAAAACAATTGTAAAATGCTTCTGGTAAAAAGTTAGTGTGTCCGTCCGTCTGCTGTGTGATGTAGCTGCCCATAGATCTCTATCTGTTGCTTTGCTATGGTGATTGATGTCTGAAGCCTTGCGTACACTGTCAATTTCCTGAAAATCTCCGCCCCTTACTGTAGCACCCATGCAGCTGTAGTGGTTAGTGCTGTAGATACATTACCTCATTTTTTCATCCAAAAGGCCAACAGTGATGCCAGAGGATAGAGGGATCCCAAGGATTTCTCTGTGAATGTGCACCTGATCTCCCATCAGAGTGGAGGCTAGGTCATTGTAAGGCAAGCAGACAGAAAGAAGTGGGTCTGTGCCATGGTTTCTGTAGCTTGCACAGATATGACTGTGGTGGGCAAAGTATAAGAACCTGAATGGAATAACATTTGCTAGAGCACTATTACAAATCAGTTGCTGAGGTCTTTTACCATGTCATCTAACCCTAATAAGAGCGGGTCAAGCCAACCTGACTTGCCCAAGATCTGGGCAGAGCAGGGAAAAATACCAGTGTCTGGTCTGTATTACCATTGCTAGTACTCATATGGTCTTGGGCAAATCACTTCTCTCTGTGGGTATGTCTACAGTGCAATTAAAAGCCCGTGGCTGGCCCATACATACTAGCTGACTCAGGCTCACAAGTCTCGAGCTAAGGGTCTGTTTAACTGCGGTGTAGACATTTGGGCTTTGGCTGGAGCCCAGGCTCTAGTAACCTGCAAGGTGGGAGGGTTCCAGAGCTTGGGCTCAGGGCTGTCCATAGCTATTCTGGGGCCCTACACAGCCCCCCCCATGGGTGGGAGTGGGGGACCTCAGGTATTCGTGGGGGAGGGGTGGCTGGCCTCAGGCAACCGTGGGGGTGGGCTGGCTAGGGGGACCGGGGAACCACCCCCCAGCACTCACCAGTAGTGTGGCTGGGGCCGGGCTGCTGCACTTCCCGCTGCCAGTGAGTGCAGGCCCGACCCTGCTGCAGTCCTCAGGGGAGTGGGGGTGGGGCTGAGTGGGGGCTTTGGGGAAAGGGTGGAGTGGGGACGGGGCTCGGGTGGAGCAGGGGTGGGGGCCCTGGGGAAGAAGCGGGGCAGGGGCTGGAGCAGCACACAGCTGCGCAGGGCACCAGGAAATATGGTGCCCCAAATTTCCTAGTGCCCTACGCAGCTGCGTACTTTGCATATGGGTAAGGACGGCCCTGCTTGGGCTCCATCCTGAGCCCAAATGTCTGCATTGCAATTAAACAGCCCCTGAGCCCGAGCCCCTTAGCCTGAGTCAGCTGGCATGGGCCAGTCGCGGGTGTCTAATTGCAATGTAGCCGTATCCTGTGTCTTTAGTTTTTCCCTACCTGAAAAAATGGGTATAATGATCATTTCCTACCTCATAAGAGGGTTGTGAGACTTAATTCATTAATGTCTGGGAAGTACTTTCGATTTCAAGTGCCTTCTATGTAAGAATCTCAAAGTGTCATTCAGTTATGGAAACATTTTAAATGGCCTCTTTTCAAAATGTCTTACATATTACCAGAATGAAGGTAAGCTAAACTGTATTTACATCTTTTCTGCCATACATGAATTGGTGGGCTATTTTAGGGGGTTAGTTTTTATGCCTATAAAAATCTTGCTAGCCGTTTGGCTGCTAGTATTTAGAGACCACTGCCTATCATGCTGATCAGTATTATCTTTTTAGGTTTCAGAGGAACAGCCGTGTTAGTCTGTATTCGCAAAAAGAAAAGGAGTATTTGTGGCACCTTAGAGACTAACCAATTTATTTGAGCATGAGCTTTCGTGAGCTACAGCTCACTTCATCAGATGAAGTGAGCTGTAGCTCACGAAAGCTCATGCTCAAATAAATTGGTTAGTCTCTAAGGTGCCACAAGTACTCCTTTTCTTTTTGCGATTATCTTTTTAGTTACTTCTGTGCTCCTCTGCCTGTCAGGTGTCTCTTGTCTTATACTTACATTGTAAGCCCCTTAGGGCAGGGACCATCTTTTTGGTCTTTGTTTGTACTGCACCTAGCACAAAGGGCTCCTGGTATGTGACTAGGGATCCTAGGTGCTATGGTAATACACATAAATATAATATTCTAGTTTATGCTTCTTTGCTATTATTCTGGTGGTAGTCCTTGGAGTGAGTTGTTTTTAGAGAGTCCCTTTTGTAGTTTGTAATTAGATGTATCTATTAGACTTTTGTGCCTAGGCTTCCTTATACCAGGAGCTAGCTTACACACCTTCCTGCCCCTGTTTTCCACTTTCTGATTATTCTCTCCCCTTTTTAGGCTAAAATTGCACTTCTGAAGGGACTGCCCTTGTTGATGTTCCAGTTCAAGAGCGCCCCCGCCTCTTCCCTCTCCATGGGTGCCTGATTCTGCCAGGGCGTGGGCAGGTCTGTCCCCTACAGGCGTTTTGGGGAGGGAGGCTCCAGCATGTCTTTGTTGGATCAGCTCTTTTAGTGGACTGCAAGTGCTCCTTCTGAAAGGCTGCTTAATGGGATAAATATACCCAGGCTCCCCATTCCTCTGCAGTTACTCACCATGTAAAACTGTCCTGCATGGGATCGTGTTACCGCCCTGAGCTGTCTCCCTGTAAATGAGAGTGCAAGTCATGTACTTGTGGAGCTCGGGGGAGGCAAGATTCATTTGCAACTAATGTGGGAAAGGAGGGTTGCTGTTTTAAAGTTTGGCTCTTGGGCTTTTGTCTGAGAGGAGGTCTGTCCAGAGGGGTCTCTCTCAACCCTGAAATCCTAGGTTTTGGAGAGTTAGCAGGACTGTCTCTCACAGGAGGATAGTGAAAGTGTAAGGATCTGAATCCAGGCCGTGTCTTTCAGGTATGGGGTAAACTGGCTGGAGAATGGTATGTCACTTAGAGGGCTGAAAGCTAACTTGGATTGGGTTTGCATAGACCCTCTGAGCCCGGACAATCTTCAGAAGTTTGAGAGCAGGGACGCACCTGCTGGAGCCATGAGCCCTGGTGGTACGCCCTGCGGGGCTGAAGCCCCGAGACTCCCCTCCCTGCTGTGAAGAAGCCCCTATTCCACCACCCCGTTGCAAGGCAGAGGTCCTGTGCTGTCCTTCCCCCCCCCGCCCCACTCTGGGAGGTGGAGAATGGGAGGAGGGCATGGGAAGTGCCACGAGCCGCTCTTTTTAACTGTAAAAGAGCTGTAACGCGGCTTGCGAGCAACAGTTTGTTTGGCCACCCCGGCACAGAGTGACCATTCCTACAATGTCGTATCCTTTTTGATTAAACTTGACTTGGCAGTTACTGCTCTTTGCTCCCAGTTACCAGGCCCCTGGAGATGTCCACTGCCCAGATCCGACAGTTCCAAACAATTTTTGGGTGCTCGGGAGAGTCGTGGTGCATTCACATATGAAGATGGGTGTGAGTTCTAAGCAACCTGGCTGCAGTGAGGATAGTGTAGCACGTATGACCAAATATATTTCATCAGTACTGCCCACCACATCCTTGGTTCTGGGACATGAGGGAGCTGTAGAGGTGATGAGAATCTCCTGTGGCACTGCTAGGAGACCAGCTCTGTGGCTGAACATTGGCAGCATTAGCTATGCACTGTGGCTAGTGGAAAAGTCCTGGATCCATCCTTATTGCTCACTGTCCAGATGTTCCACAAGGAGTAGTGTTATAGCCTGATGGATCAGAATTCACAGAAGTGGCCTTTAGCTGTGGAAAATTAAAGGCCGCTAGTTATGAAATGTTTGGGGTATCTTGTATTCATTACGTTACCATTCCTTTCTGACCAATAGACTGGGTGTAGGGCAGAGATTGTGCTACAAACTCGCTCCTTTTTGGTGTTCTGTCCACTTACCTTAATAATGACCCCTCCTCGGCTGTGAAGGAAGATGAGCTGCCTGTGGAAATCCTAGGGATTCCTCTCACCTCTGGCACCAACTCTGTCATCCTTGGTATGATTAATGATGTAATGTGTCTGTACCACTAACTCACAGACTTCAGTTAGTGCAATAGGCTGTTGGAAACAAGGGAGGGATCACTGTGGGTAGAAGAGTGAGTATATGCTTTCCTCTGACTATCTCCTTGGGATGTAGTCTCCCATCTTATGAACTGGTAGTCAGAGAAGCCTCTGTAATGTAGCTAGCAAGTACCTTTCTGCTGAGAGCTAGACATGACATCATTAAAATTGGATTGCAAACATCTTCTCCGGTAATTCTTTGTGCGAATATCTTGCTGTGGGGCATGAGGGTGGGTTGGTAGGAGGAATAGAGTGTATTGGTTTGTGGAAATCTCATGGATTGCACATGAGTAGTGGAAGGCAACCTATGTTATAAGGAGCCAGGGTGGATAGGAGGCCAGCAGTTATGCCTGCTCTAGCTTTGCCAGTGTGCTGTGCTGTGGGCTTTACCATAACTCTTTCACTGCTGTCTCCTGCTTCATGTTCTCTCCTCCCTCAAGGGACATTCCTAGAATGCATAGGAGGCTTTCAGTAGGGGGCTAAACAAAGAGGAAACCTTGATGTCCTAGGGAAAATGCCAGTGAAAATGTTATCTGCGCCTCTTTTGGAAGGCTTTGCTAAATAGTGTCTACTGAAGGAGCCAAAGCGCAACTGCTAGTTTTATTGAAAAGGAGACTGACATGTACTGTAAATGTGTAAAGGGGGCTCTGTGATAACTGTTCCTGTGCGCCTTCCTGCTGCTGTGTTGTGATTGTTAGACAAACCTGGGATGTAGGAAGCCTTGGCATTTGCCTGTGTGGCTGCTTGTAGAGGTGTTTCTGCCTGAGGATACTGTGTTCTCCAGATAGCAGCAAGTGCTGACATGCAAGGGAATGGCAAGGGAAACTGCAGCAGAGTCCTTGGAATGTATGAGCTATTCTCCGTCTGATAGGGCTGTGCATGGGTGTCTAGTGCAGGAGAGATAGGGAAGGAATGTACAGTGTACAGCTTAGCCTTACTTATGGAGATGATTAACTCTCTCAGTGCTGTTTGAACTGGTAAAAGTAGTTTATCTTAAGAAGTTTTCCAGCGTTTTCATTTTGTGGACCTTCTCATAAAGAAGGGATCCTCTAATGGACCCAACTCCTTTCCCAACCCCAACTGCCCTTTCTTGCACTGCTTGATCTGCTATATATTTCATTCTGCAGACTATCAAGTGGGGCTGCATGCACCACAGTTTGAGAACCACTGTCCCAAGCTGTCTAAATCATTGACAGAACATTGGCAATTGCTGGGAACTACCTTGAGGTATCATAGTCAGTATTAATTGCCACTGGTTCATATCAAATTGCGTGGGCAGAGCTGTGGGATTCAAAGACCAGAATAGCAGGGACATTGCAGTTCATAATTATGTTTCGTTATCAAAGCTTCCTGGGGGAGGTGCAAGCTAAGGACCTAGTGTTCCGATGTCACTGTGTGCATTAGAAATATCTAGGTATTATATGCCTCAGTTTTTTAAAAATCCCCATCACACAGGAAAGCTGGTGTAGAATAGCCAGCTGCTTGAATGTAAACACAGTGTCCTCAGTCTGTGAAGGATACAGTTTGAGCTACACCCTGAGCTGAAGTCAGATTCCACTCTAGTGTGTAATAGTGGTCTTACCAAGAGAGGATTCTCCTCTCCACAGTCTGACTTGCCATAGCAAAGCCTGTTGCTCCTTGTCTCATGAGCTCCTTCCGCAGGTACGGTTGGCTGAGCAATCTGGTGAATTTGGAGCACCAGCCATGCAGAGTCAGGTATTGCTTGCTAAGGAATCTCATGATGTAAGCATTGAGACTGCTGTGTGTCTCATATCTGCGTTATTGATTCAGCGTTTTACAAGCTCTGTGAGTGGAATGAAGTGATAACGGAGGGTAGGAATGGCACTGAGTAATATTGCTGTAGTAGAGACTCCCCTTCTCCAACTTCCCATCCTGCAATATTCTGCCCACACTAGAAGGTCTGACAGTAACAGAGTGGAAAATGGGAGTCCCAGTGTTGGAGATTAGCAGCTATAGCCCTGTATACAGTTTCCATGTCACCAAGGGAAGACTGAGCCTTATTTAGTAACCAATAAGTGGAATATTTTCCACTGCTATGCCCCCAGGTCTGTGTGCTGTGAATCTTTGGGAGTCCAGGTTGAGACACATTAAATACAGTCCCTTTGCTTCATTCCTGGCAAGTTTGCTCCTTGGGGAAACAGTGGACCTGAAGTTCTATTGTCATACTGTGCTATACCTGTCTCATTGCTACAAGAGGACTAAATCCATTTCCTGGAGTGAAGCCTCTGACCTTTCTTAGACCTTGGAAGTTTCCAGACTACAAGAGAAGCTCTAGCATGTAGAAAGTCTCAATTGGAGACTGTTAGGAGCAATAGTAAAACAGTAGTTACTGCAGCATGTGTGGCTGTTACTGGGGTGTCAGGTTGTGGTTCCAGAGATACTGCAGTGTGTTCTGGGGGCTGGGAAATTGCAGTATAAGTGGCATTGGCAGAAGGTTGGTGTGCAAATCTAAAATAAGGGCAGCTCTTTGGAGCTGAACACGCAGAGTGATGGGTTGCTGCCAAGTTAGCGAATTGCTCTGAAAGTTTCCATCAAGCTGTGTGTAGAACTGTCATGGTGCCCTCTGTTGGCCAGCAGCAATATAAAACCTATGGGTCCCCAGTGAGTTCAGATTATTCAGTGAAGATGTTTCATGTTGGTTGGAAAAGAGAAACTTTTTTATTTGCTTCTCCAATATCACACAGCACTGCCTGCCTTGGAGGGGGGAGGAGGAGAGGAATATTCAAGAAGGTTGATTTCTTGGATAAAGAAATGTTCCAAGCCTGTAACATTTGTATATCGGGAGCAGCCTGCACTGTGGGCTAGTCCAGTGGTTTTCAAACTTTTTTTCTGTCGACGCAGTTGAAGAAAATTGTTGATGCCCATGACCCAACGGAGCTGAGGATGAGGGGTTTGGGGTGTGGGAGGGGGCTTTGGGATGGGGCAGAGGTTTGGGGCGCAGAAGGGGGTCAGGACTCTGGGCTGGGGCTGGGGATGAGGGGTTTGGGCTGCAGGAGGGGGCTCCGGGTTTGGGGGAGGCTCAGGGCTGGGGCAGGGGGTTGGGGTTCGGGAGGAGGTCAGGACTGGGGCACGGGGTTGGGATGCGGGCTTACCTCGGGCGGCTCCCGGTCAGCGGCAGTGCTAAGGCAGGCTTCTTGCCTGTCCTGGCACCACGGATGGTGCTGCATCCCGGAAGCGGCCAGCAGCAGGTCCGCTCCTAGGCGGAGGCGCGCGGCTCTCTCCCTCAGGTACCGCCCTGGCCAATGGAAGTGCAGGGCTGATGCTCGGGGCAGTGCGCAGAGCCCCATACCCCCTCCCCCCCTCCCCCCCCACCTAGGAGCTGAACCTGCTGCTGGCCACTTTTGGGGTGCAGCCTGGTGTTGGAACAGTTAGGGACTAGCCTGCCTTAGCTGGGCAGCACCGCCAGCAGGACTTCTAATGGCCCGGTCGGTGGTGCTGACCAGAGCTGCCGCAACCCAGTGCCTTACGTTCCATGACCCACTACTGGGTCATGACCCACAGTTTGAAAACCACTGGGCTAGTCTATCAAGGCCTTGGCGGACTAATCTTTAGGGGGCACTTTTCCACATGATAAGTGCCACAGACTGGTACAATTCAGCAGGCTCTGACCATCTGGGCTCCAGTGTCCCTTTGCGGAGTGAAGGTTAGTGTAGTGAACTGAACGTCACTCTTATGTTGACCTCACAATGAGCTTCTCAGCTCTTCAGATGGTAGATCTCTATCTTATTTCCCTTCCTGCCTCTCTCTTCCTCTCTCCACCCAATGTGCACAGACCATGGTGGATCTTGCCCTGGTGCATGTAACTGAACTGCTCTGGAAGCAGTTGTAAAGCTGAAGCACAGTTCGTCACCAACCACCCCCCCATCATCTGGCTCAGAAGCTCTGGCTGAGTAACTGTGAGTGATCCCCCTCCTCCTTCAGCTTCCTGTTCCTCAGCTCTGTAGTGTTTGCTCAAGTCAGGAAGGGGGGAGGATGTGGGGGGGAGTTAATCATTAAACTGTACTGTCTGCCACGTAACTGTTCACAAGCAGGGAGTAGAGTGGTTGTGTCCATATTTCCTTTCCATGCACTGTGGCTCTCTTTTGTCAGTGGGCAGCTGGGAAGGTTGGGTTTCTTCTTTACATCAACTGCGCTTGCTCTCCACTCTCTCCCTTCCCCTCCTTGTCCACCCTGTCACATGCACAGACACACAGGACCAAGCAGGTGCATGTAGCTAGTTTTGCTTAGTTTTGTGCTGTGCAGCAAGAGGAAATGGAGTACCCTCTGTTCAGCCTCTCCTTTGAAGGACAAGTGATCTGAGAAGGTGGTTTTTGTGAGGAGCTGAAAGTTACTTGCGTCTGCCCCTTAGAGGAGAAGAGCAGTAGAATGGGAGGGATAGGAAGGTGTGTCCAGAATGACTTGCACAGGACTCTGCTTTTATGTGCTGTGGGTGTGGAGACTCCGAAGGCTTGAGTTTGCGTGGTTTTCTTGCTTCCTGGTGGAGTATGATTTGCTTTAGTCATTGGCCCTGAGAAGGCCAGAACCACACCTTCCCTGATAGAGATTGTGCAGGAAACCGTACACAAAACCACACAGACATTGGACCTGCACAGTCAGAGCAGCGGCAGTACGTCCCTGGCTCCTCTGAGGTATGTGTCTGTATAACTCTGGAATCCACCCTCTGTTCTGTTGCTTAAAAAAGGCTGGATTGACTTTTCCATGGCTGTGAAAAGCCCTTGGGGAATCTGTTCCTGGGATATTTTGGCCACCATAAGATGGCGACTGTGGTTTAAATGACTTGGAGTATCTTTTGATGAGACTAAAGTCATGGCATTAATTTAACATACCGCCTCTGCTGGGGCTCTCTATTCTGCCCTGCCGTGGGGGGGGCTCTGATTTAAGAGGTCTTTCTCCATGGTAACACCTTGGCCCTTGGAGGAAGATGCCCTTGGGAGAACAGAAAAGCCTCCCCTTCCTTCTTTGTGTAGTGTAACAACATCTGTCCTCCATTTGACCCTTGAATACAGTTTGGGCTATTGAATGTGTTGGGCTTGTATGAGCTGCTCAGCTCACGAAGGGGTTTTGAGGAGACAGCCAGTAGGACTGTGTGATGCCAGCTGGGGCTTGGGAGCTGTGCTGTGCTTTGGAAAGCCCAGATGTCTGTGAAGCCTAGCAATGAGAGAGATTTTCCCTCTGAGTTCTGAAGGAACTGAAGCTAGCTGTTGCACACAGAGGAAAATGGCTGAGAGATCCCTTGAAGACTGTTGGTCTGCAGTTGTGGTGAAGGGGATTGAAATCCAGAGCAGTTAAAGGGGCTTCTGGAGAGGCAGCCTCATCTCCTAGTCCTATGTAAGCTGCTTTACTTCACTGCACTCTGGCAGCATTCTGTGTCTCTGAACTGTCCTGCCTGGTACATCTGGATGCTTTGGTAATGGAGAATGCCTCTGTCCCTTGTTGACCAACTCCTCTCTTCTCTACTAGTCTTAAGTAGGTGTGCGTTGGAGTCTATTGCTCCTCTGGAAGGCTGGGCACCCAGCCAGTGAGGCTTTCTTTAGAAAGCAAGTACCGTACAGACCTGCAATGCTTCACTGGAGTTTCCACCATTGGGGCTTGCAGGAGGCTCCTTGGGGTGGGATCACAGGCCCAGCAAGCTGGGATTTGTTTGTGAGTCACTGCAAAGGGTGCTTGCTGTGCTTGGACTGGGCAAGGAGCAAAGTTTGTGGGAAGAAAGCCAGAATGGTGGGGACCCTTTTTCTTGCTTCATCTCAGAGGTTAAAGTGACTATTCTGCTTCCAGAGTGTGTCTTACCCTCTCGTTATATGTTTGCCTGATATGCTAGTGTGTACGTTTCTAGCTTTATGGAGATTTTTTCTTCCCTTCAGGAATTTGTAAGCAGTCTCCACCCAGCAAGTTAAGAACGGTTTCCAGGAGATGAAATTGCCTTTACCTGGCAGGCGCCATCCAGTTAACCATTTGTGTGGCTTGCTGTGTGATAAGGAGGAATCTTGTTCCTCTGGGAGGCAAATGCTCGCTTGCTGCACTGATAGGCTGATTGAAACTTAAGTCTCTTTTGTGCTGGTTCAGGCTTCTGAGACTCCAGAGAAAATCCCTTCCGGGGAGCTTGTTTCCTGGAGAAAGTGGCACTCGCAGCCATGTTTTAGTGATATGGGGCTTGTAATTAGTCTGTGTCAATATCTGACATAGATCCTCCGAGTTCTTCTACTGCAAAGCACAATGAGAGGAAAAGCTCCTTGCTGCTGGGCTGTTCCCCAGTTTAGCACAAAATCCCAGATTGGGGTTTCTTCTGGCTACTTTGGTGCCTCTTGAAGTTTCCTTTTTATAGCAGAGGTTTTACTGACCTCTGACAGTGCTGTGCTGGAGAGAATGGAATCTTTCCCTATCCAGTAGTGTTTTGTAGGACGGGCAGTACATCATCCATAGGGGCTGTAAATGTGACACCATGTGAATGAGGGGAGGAGGAATAAACTGGTGGTCTGCCTAGCCAAGACAAAAAGACCTTTTTTGTTGTTTCTCTGCAGATGCTTTGCTAGCGGACCTGGAGTCTACCACCTCTCACATCTCCAAACGGCCAGTGTTCCTGTCGGAGGAAACACCCTATTCCTATCCAACTGGAAACCATACATACCAGGAAATCCCAGTGCCCCCACCAGTGCCACCCCCTCCTTCCAGCGAAGCCCTGAATGGGACTGTGATTGACCCTTTAGACCAGTGGCAACCCAGTGTCTCCCGATACATCCACCAGCAAGTAAGTGTGCGATGCTAGGGGGAAGCGAAGGGGTTTGTGCATGTCTTCTGATCTGATGTGGAGTGTATCTAGGGTGCAGGAGATGAGGTGAGGAGGGAGGAATTTGGGTAATCAGCAGGCTGGCATGTGGTGAGGAAATGGGGGAAGTTTCCCAACAAGATGGAGTGACTGGGGGAAGGGAAAGTCTAGGCACCCACTTTTGTCTGGCTTAGTAATAAAATACCATCTGAAGACCCATCATCAATGTTCCAGTGAAAACCACAGTACAAAAGACTAGTATTAATCATCCACCTTGCAGCCTATGGAAAGGAGACTGGGAGGTTTCCAACTCAGATGCAGAATTCGTGGGTGAGCTAGAGGGCGCATGAGATGTGTTGCTGGGCTAGCTTGTGCAATAGGGGTTGAGGCTGATCTGTAGCTGTTTGTTGTCAGGCTTTGTCCTGTTAAGTTCACTAAAGTGTACGCATTTGTTCAGTGTTCTCAGTCTCCAATACAAATCTCCTTTCCTCAGCCTCAGTCCCAGTCTCCTGTGTACAGCTCCAGTGCCTCCGTTCCCCGAGAGAGTGTCTGCTCTCCTTCCTCACGGGCCAGTGAAGAGGAGCACGTCTACAGGTATCCTTCCCCTCCTAGGGAGATGAGAAGCCTGAGTCATAGTCGGGGTGCTGGAGGAAGTAAGCACTGTGACTCTGCTTCCAGTTATAGGAGGCGGGATAGATCCCAACCCCACCCATTCTGTTTTGGTTTTACTGCTCAGGGCTCTCCAGAGTTCTGAGAACTTCTCCTTTTTCATGGAGGTCATTGTTAATTTAGCCTTGTTTCAAGTGTAGTAGGGTGTCAAAACTTGTGGAAATGACTTTGAGATGGGAAACTGATTTAATCCCTCCATAGGCAGGGTAGGAGGCAACATGATCTAGTGAATAGGGCACCAGGGAATCAGAAAAAAATGGCTTTTGTTTCACACTCTGCCTGTGACTTGCTGTCTGATCTTGGGTAAGTCACTTAACCTTGTGTGTTTTCCCAATTGTACAGTAACTCCTCACTTAATGTTGTAGTTATGTTCCGGGAAAATGCGACTTTATGCAAAACGATGTTAAGCAAATCCAATTTCCCCATAAGAATTAATGTAAATGGCGGGGGGGTTAGGTTCCAGGGAAATTTTTTTCACCAGACAAAAGACATTATATACATATACAGTATAAGTTTTAAACAATTTTAAACAGTTTAATACTGTACACAGCAATGAATGATTGTGAAGCTTGGCTGAGGTGGTGGAGTAAGAGGGTGGAATATTTCCCAGGGAATGCCTTGCTGCTAAATGATGAACTAGCACTCGGCTGAGCCCTCAGGGGTTAATACACGGATATTAATGTAGCCTGACACTCTACAAGGCTGGCTGCTTTTCCAGGGAATTCTGCAAGCAGTGGACAAAGCAGGCTGCTGCCAAATGACTATAAGGGAGCATTGCGCAACTTTAAACGAGTCTGTTCCCTAATAGATCAGCAACGTAACAACGAAACATCATTAACTGGGACAACGTTAAGTGAGGAGTTACTGTACGGTAAACCTGAGCCTGCTCTGAGCAATATGGATGAACAGCTCCATAAAAATGCAAAGGATAGTCTCCTGCAGTCCAATGTTAAGCATCCCAGATGCAGTTTGTTAGAAGGGAGACAGAAGCTGGGTCCAGGGAATGACCAACAGATATGATTCAGTTACCTGTGAACTGGGTGGATGTGAAGTGATATGACTTATAAAATGACCTTGAATGAAGGAACAATCTGACTGCTCATGGCAAATTTATAAATCTCCGTGCTCAGAGAGGTCAGAACTATTTAGATGTATATTTATGGCCACCAGTACCGCCGCCTCTTTCGTATTAGGAGACTGGAAAAGTAGCAAGAACAATGAGACCGCTTTTTCAGTGTTCCAATTTCTGCTGCTGTTACTTTCTTTCTCAAGTTAATATAACTCCCCCTGCAGCTCTAGGATCCCAAGAGCTGCTTCCAGCAGCCTCCCCAAACTGGACAGTCCACCTGCTATCTGAAGAAAAGGAGTACTTGTGGCACCTTAGAGACTAACAAATTTCCCCATGTTTATTCCTCTCCCCTCCCCTGCTAATGGCCCACCTTGATTATCACTACAAAAGGTTGTGTGTTGTCCCGTCCCCCTCCCCGCTCTCCTGCTGGTATTAGCTCATCTTAAGTGATCACTCTCCTTACAGTATGTATGGTAACACCCATTGTTTCATGTTCTCTGTGTATATAAATCTCCCCACTGTATTTTCCACTGAATGCATCCGATGAAGTGAGCTGTAGCTCACAAAAGCTTATGCTCAAATAAATTTGTTGGTCTCTAAGGTGCCACAAGTCCTCCTTTTCTTTTTGCGAATACAGACTAACACGGCTGCTAATCTGAAACCTGTCACCTGCTGTCTGGTATTTTTAAGTTACTGCAGCTGTGACTTTTTCCTGATCCATGACAAGTTCTAACCACGTCAATTCTTTCTGCTGATCACAATGAAAGCTGGTTCTTGAATTAGTTCAGCAGCAGCCTGACAGTCCTCGTTCTGGTTAAAGCCATTAAAGGTATATCTACGCTGCAATAAAACACCTGCAGCTGTCTCGTGTCAGCTGACTGGGATTTGTAGGCCTTGGGCTGCAGGGTTATAAAAAAAATTGCAGTGTAGATGCTCGGGCCAGGACCCTGGGGTCCCAGAGCCCAGGCTGAAGCTTGAGCCTGAACATCTGTACTGCAGTTTTATAGCCATGCAAGCCCAAGTCTGCTGACATGGGCCAGCCGTGGGTGTTTTATTGCAGTGTAGACATACCCTAAGGGTAAGCAATGTGAACCCAGTGTTCAAACTCAGGCTCAGCTCTAATCCCCTTCCATCTACACACAAATGGAACTAACCCAAGGTCCCAGGGCCCTACAGGGCTGAAAGGTCCGAACCTGAGTCAAGCTGGGACCCAGGGTTCAAGCCCTGTTGGTTTGCAGTGTTAATGCAGCCCCACTGGACTTGTGCTCTGGCAGTCTGCCAAAAGTATCCCACGCTCCTACGGCTGATTTTTTTGGTGGATAGTCAAGTTTTCCCCCACTGCATCATGAACAAAGGGCAAGAGCGGCCACATTTTGGGAGGGCGTGAGGAAGTCTGGGATATGGTTGGCTGGACTCAGGCCTGTGTCATGCAGTGTAGACGCTAGAGCCCCAGGTTGGCACCCAAGGTTCAACAATTCCTATTCTGAGGTTATAGATGCTGAAGCCCTCGGTTAACAAACCCAGGATCTGTTAACCCGAGTTCTACTAATCCTGGTCTGCGTTGCAGTGTAGACCTACCCAAACATGGATGCCCAGACCTTTCCCAACTCAGACAGTAATGGCAGTTGCCAGGGGCATGAGGACTGCATGCAAATGGCACAAAATGGAGCAGTTTGCAGCTTCCCTTGTTTGTTAATCTCGGGGCATAGCTGGCGGGTCCCAGCAAGAGGTGCAGCCTGGCTGCATGGATCAAGATGACGCATTGCATACTGGGGCTACATCATCGGTGGACTTCACCTTCAGATTCAAAATGGGGGTATCCACTGGTCCTATTATGGAACTCCAGGGTTGTCATTTGTACCGTAGGCTTTGTGGAGTCCTAAACCCTGTAATTCTGGTATGGCAGGGAGATAGATAGTGGGTGTGATTGTCAGTCACAGGACCAGCAGCCAGGAAGTCTTGAGTTCTAATCCAGATTGGAAACTAACTTGTTTTGTGACATTAAAGAAATCACTTCTCTCCGTGGCTCATTTTTTCCTATCTGATAAACTGTGATAAACTTATTTCCCTCCCAGAGTGGTTGCAAAGATTAATGTCAACAGCACTCTGAAGATGCAAAGCACAGCAAGTGCTAAGTATGGGTATGAAAATGGGGGGTGGGGAATATCCCTAAGGGATAAGTAGTATCTAAAACAAATATCACACACAGTTATATATTAAAATAACATTAAATGTACATATTTAATGGGGTGTTATGATGATCATTAAAAATTGTTTCAGTGGAGTAGCACCCTAGAAGGTAAAGGACTGTTTAGCAGTTTATTGGGGTTTAAAGAGAAACCTCATGCCTTGCTGGTGTATGCTGTTTTATCACATAGTAGTTAGGGAGGCTAGATTCCAGAGTGCTGGGTGGGGTATTTACTTCAGTTGCCTTCCCTTTCTCTAAACCAGCCCTGCTTCACCTCTTTTCCTCTAGGAGGGAATTTTTCTTGCTTTTGTGATGTCAGTGGAAACAAATGACTTTCTTCTATGCTAGCTAATGGTTCTGCTTCTCTTCTGCATATTCCTGATCTGCAGTCTGTTAACCCTGTGCTATATGCAGCCATGGAAATCGGAGACTTTGTTCATAGCTGCTATTGCAGAGTGAGGACACAGCTGATCAGCTGTTTTGTTGCTAGTGTGCTCCAACAGTGAGCACCAGCTGATACTATGCTGAGTGCATTTATTCATTTTATTTTCAGTGTGTACATTAAATGTGTCTTGGGTTCCTGACAAGGTGCCAGTGGGGCTCTTGTTAAAAAGCTTTCCCCAGACCCCATCCTGCTTTCTTTCACCCAAAAGGGGGGTGACTCTCCATTTTTACACTCTTCTTTTTCCTCTCAACCCAGTTTTCCCAACAAGCAGAAGTCTGCAGAACCATCTCCCACCATGATGAGCTCTTCATTGGGCAGCAACCTGTCAGAACTGGACCGACTACTCCTAGAACTGAATGCTGTTCAGCACAATCCCCCTAGTGGCTTCCCAACAGGTAGGAAGTGGTGACCCATGTGTCAGTGGTAGGTATGTTGATGCCTGGATCTCTCACCTCACTCCATGTATAAATCTCCCTGTAACTTTCTCCCCTGTCCGGTTCATCCTCCTTTTTGCCCTCCCCATGTTGTACCTGCCTCTCTTTCCACTGTAAGCAAGGGTCTGTTGACTCTTTATTTCTTTTTCTGTAAGATGAGGCCAGCAGGAGCCCCTCCCTGCCAGGCGGGACTGGACCTCTCTATGTTGTCCCAGAGAGCACTAGCTCTTTGGGGGTGAAGGCAGCACCCCCTACAAAAGAGAAGCCAAAGCGGAACGGAGGGCGTGGGATTGAAGATGTGCGTCCCAGTGTGGAGAGCCTTTTGGATGAATTGGAGAGCTCTGTGCCAAGTCCAGTGTGAGTACTGACCCAGCTACTGTTCCCTTGGGAGCAGGGGGCATTGGGGAAGAGATGGGTTAGTGACTCCACACAGTTTAATGACGGCAGCTAGTAGAGTGCAGTACTAGCTGGGCAGATGGCCTCCTGTTTTCTTGGTAATGAGGGGATGTTCTCTCTCCAAACTGGGGAAGGTCAAGGAGGAAGTTGAAGATTGTGGCCATGTCTGCTTCTTTTTGGGGCTCAGATTTACTGCAACTGCCATTGAGTCAGAAGCTGCTAATGTTGGAAAAACAAATAATTGTTTAATGGGTCATTTTACCATTTGGGGGTATGTGTTCAAATCCAGATGGACCCCTATCCTCCATGAACTTATCTAACTCTGCTTTGAACGCAGTTATGCTGACTGCAAATTGTCACCATCTAACAAAATAAATTGGGTGGGTCTCAGTCCAGTTCCCAATGGATGCTTGCCCATATCACAAACTACCACAACTGCACTAATTGGCTTCTTTGGCAGTCTCATAGAGAGAGCTAAAGGTTGGAAGTGCCACAAAAGCTGATCTCCTGGAAGGCATGTTGAGGTGTATTTGGGGTCCAAGTGTGGGGAATCGGGCTGTGCTGCTTTCCATGCTGTACCTGTCCTGAGGATAAACAGAATCCCAAGAGCTGAGGCTGTCAGCCTGGGATTTTTCACCACCACTACCACCGCATTAAAATGTAATGTGTGTGGTTTTATTTTTGTTTTTTTTATCAGCCCTGCCATCACTGTGAACCAGGGCGAGGTGAGCAGCCCACAGCGGGTCACCTCCAGCCAGCAGCAGACTCGCATATCTGCTTCTTCAGCCACACGAGAACTGGATGAGCTGATGGCATCTCTCTCTGACTTCAAGGTGCCCAACCGTAATAATTTCTGAGCTTGTGTTCTCCACTCACTTGTCTGTCATCCTTTTCTACTGACCACCTCCTCTCCTCAGATGTCCCACTGCAACCTTTACTCCTTGTACCAGTCAATTCTCGGTGGTGTATTAGTGCTGTCAAAGTGTTGCTGCAGGTGTGGTTGGTGTGATGAAGTCTTATACCTGGCGTGGATATGCAGAGACTTGTAAATTAAGTTTACTGCTCTTTAGATCTGTCAGGGTTTGCCCTAGAGTAGCATTCAAGGGAGTAGGCTAATCTTCTGAAGTGGTGAGCAATAGGTAGGATATGCTGGTGCAAAGTGCAGATCTCATAATGTCCAGAAGTCTCTTAGAAGCAGGGAGGATTTGCTGCTGCTGTGTGTCGTACCAAGTGCTTAGCTGGCATTCAGTGGTATTTCTCCCCATGCCAAACGCTGGATCAAGGCAATGCCTATCTCTGTCAACATCATGAGGGGAAATCCCAGCTGGTGTAGTGCCCATTTTTTTGTTCTGATTCAGGAAAAACACTTCACTGAAATAATGACTAACTGTACCTATGTTGCCCAGCAACACCAATTTGTAGGATGGGGATATCTTTTGGGGGGGATGGGGAGGAGTGTGACAGTGTGTGATTCACAGTGAAGTGAAATGCTTTGTTGGCAACAGGTAGGAGCTGAGTTCTTCTAAGTGCAGCGCCCATTGTTTTGGTGGGTTGTAATTTAATAAGAGGAATCCATCTCCCATCTATTTACTGGCAAAGACCAGCCTCTGCTGCTCTGGAGGATATCTCCTTTGGTGCCCTTGATTTTTCCCAATTAAGAAGATGGAAGATGATTTTTGAGACTTCCAGGCAGATGATTTGGGCAGTAGAGGTTCCATCTCAAAGGGCAAGAAAATTCCAGGGTTGGGTTCTAAAGGACCTCCTACCATGCAGGTAAAAAGGGGTTGATGTCTAAGCCTTTTGGGGCAGAAGGATGGGAAGTGCTGCATCAACACATCTGCTGGAACATGAGAATTTTCATACTGGATCAGACCAATGATCCAGGTATTTCACTGGCTAGTACCAGTGGGTTCAGAGGAAGGTTGCAAAAAAGCCCATAATGGAATAACCTGCCCATGAGGAAAGTTCCTTCCTCAGTTAGTGGTTACCTTATGACCTGGAGTGGGAGGGTTTGTATCCCTTACATAAGATTTTTATATAGATAGATATAGATATCACTCACGTGCACACAAACATTGGACGGTCTCATCCTTTCAGACGTATAATACTTTTTCTTACAATGCATGGCTAACCTGTGGAACTCATTGCCACATGATATTGTTTATGCCACAATCTTAGCAAGATTACAAAAAGATTCCATGTTATTATTTTTAATATTTTGAGTTTTACTTGAATTGAATCTCTCTTAGATTATGAGTGAGGGTAAAGTAGGACTGCTTGACTTGACTTACCTTCTTTATAACACTCATTATTTTGTGTACTTCTACCATATCCCCACTTCAGTTTTTTTCCCTAATCCAGTAAAGTCCCGGTCTTTTCAATCTGTGTTCATATGAAAGCTTCTCCAGGCCTTTGACCATTTTTGTCACCTGAATGCCCTCTGTTCCCACTGTATTTTTTTTTTAGATGAGCAACCAGAGCTGAACAAAATATTCCAGAATGGGGGAGAGGGTACCATGGATTTATATAATGACATTAGATTTTCAGTGTTCTCATTCCTTGTGCACCCTAACATCTTGTTTTCTTTTTTGACTGCTGCTGTGTATGGAGCAGAGGCTTTCATTGAGCTGTCTGTATCTCTTAAGTGTTTACAGTTAATTTAGAAATCAAAAATTGGTGTGAGTACTTTAAATTTGGAAGGAATAATCTACGCTATTTTGCATTTGTTGCAATGAATTAAATCTGCCATTGTGTGGCCCAATCACCTAGTTTTGTTAGGATCTTATGAAGTTCCTCACAGTCTTCTTGAGTTTTGACTAACTTAATCTTGCATCACCTGCAGATTTTGTCACCTGGCTGTTCACCTTTTGTTCTCACATCAACAATATATTAAACAATAACAGTCCTAGTCCAGAGCACTATTAACCTTTTGTATGTTGAAAATTGACAGTTTATTCAACTGTGCAGTTAGGGTAGAAAAGAATTCCCTCTTTGATAGCCCCAAGTAAATTATTCAAGCCCGAGACAGGTGATATAGAAGCTGCAGGATAACACATTCAGCAGCCATATGTTCATGACATTGTCAATGTTTAGCAAACAAAATCTCATTGTGGCTGCTGGCACTAAGCACAGGTATACACAAGTGAACTCTTGATGACTGAGAAACATCCTCATGCAGCCTAAGGACTTCAGCTTTCCAGCCTTTTGTCTCTCTTCTACAGAAGAGGCACTTAGGGTCTGGAGTCTGTAAGCTTGCCTGTCTTACAGTCATTGGAAAGGCTGTGAGACTAAATATCAGAGCACTAGTAAAAGCTGCTTGGCAGGATGGGTAGTGTTTGGCAGGGCCGTTAGAGTCTCAGAATACTCTTGTCCCCCTTGCTTGTTTCCTAGCTGTATTGATAGCTGAGCCCAGGGCGCAAACCAGGAAATTTGGGCCCATGCATTTGGGTTTCTGAAGTTACCCTCGACAGCAAGGGTTAGGGACAGGTTGTTTATTTGTAAAAATAATTTTCGTTTAATAAATACAATAACTCCTCGCTTAACATGGCAGTTATGTTTGTGAAAAGTGCTACTTTAAGCGAAATGATGTTAAGCGAATCCAATTTCCCCATAAGAATTAGTGAAAATGGGGGGGTTTAGGTTCTAGGGAAATTTTTTTCGCCAGACAATATAGAAATACATACACACACAAAGTTTTAAATAAACAATTTAATATTGTACACAGCAGTGATGACTGTGAAGCTTGGTTGAGGGGGTGGGATATTTCCCAGGGAATGCCTTGCTGCTAAATGATGAATTAGCACTCAGTTGAGCCATCAAGGGTTAACATGTTGTTAATGTAGCCTTACATTCTACAAGGCAGCACAAATGGAGGGAGGAGACACAATAGATGCATGGTGGTAGCTGCAAACATTCCCTGCAGAAACTGAATGTGATGATGAACCCATGCTATTCTGCTGGAGCACACCACTCCCTCCACTTTCCAAAGTGCTGGGGGGGGGGAGAATGTGTATGAGAGACACAGACACACACTGTGAGTTCATGTGTGTGTGAGACACAAACGTATTGCCCCTTTAAGTACGCTGACCCCACTCTTAAGTATATTGAAGTAGATCAGCGAATTGAAACAGCAGCTGCTGCCAGCAAGCTCCCTCCATCCAGAGCCCTGTCCTCCCCCTTCCCCCCTGCCCAGCGCTCTGTGGTGATGGGGTACAGGAGCGGGGGAGGGGGACACCCTGACATCAGCACCCACCTTTCCCACCCCCCTGCACAGCAAGCAGGAGGCACAAGGGAGAAGCTCCGAGGCAGAGGGCAGGAGCAGCACATGGCAGTGTGGGGAGGGACAGCTGAACTGCTGGCAATTGATAGCCTGCTGGGTGGCTGCCGCACAGGGAACTTAGGGGGGCTGCCGGCGCACCTTGGTTGCAAGCCCCCACCAGCTCGCTCCAACGGGCTGCTCTTCCTGCAAGCAGTGGACAAAGCAGGCAGCTGCCAAACAACGTTATAAGGGAGCATTGCGCAACTTTAAATGAGCATGTTCCCTAATAGATCAGTGATGTAACAAGGAAACAACGTTAACTGGGACAATGTTAAGTGAGGAGTTACTGTATGCAATTACATTTCTGTGAGATGCTGACGTGCCTAACTCTGTATCTGAACCTTACAGGTACTCCTGTGGTGTCGAGAATGCATAAACATCTCCATATCTATTTCACTTTACTTCCATTATGAGAATGGCCATACTGGGCTAGACCAATGGTTCATCTAGTCCAGTATCCTGTCTCCCTACAGTGGCTGGTGCCAAATGCTTCAGAAGGAATGAACAGAACATGGCAATTTATTGAGTGATCCATCCACTGTCATCCAGTTCCAACTCCTAGCAGTCAGAAGTTTAGACACACCAAGAGCATGGGGTTGCGTCCTTGACCATTTTGGCTAATAGCCATTGATGGACCTATCCTCCATGAACTTATCTGTTTTGAACCCAGTTATGCTTTTGGCCTTCACAACATTCCCTGGCAACAAGTTCCACAGGTTGACTGTGTGTTGGGTGAAGAAGTACTTCCTTATGTGTGTTAAACCTGCTGACTATTAATTTCATTGGGAGGTACTTGGTTCGTGTGTTATGTACAAGGGTAAGGAACACTGCCTGATTCACTTTTTCCACACCATTCATGATTTTATAGACCTCTGTCATATCCCTCAGTTGTTTCTTTTCCAAACTGATGAGTCCCAGTCTTTTTAATCTCTCCTCATACGGCTCTCTCCTATATGGGAGCTGTTCCATACCCCTCGTCGTTTTTGTGGCCCTTCTCTGTACTTTTTCCAATTCTGATATCTCTTTTTTTGAGATGAGGTGACTAGAACTGCATGCAATATTCAAGGTGTGGGCGTACCATGGCTTTATGATATTTTCTGTCTTATTATCTATCCCTTTCCTAATGGTTCCTAACAGTCTATTCGCTTTTTTGACTTTCGTTGCATATTGAGCAGATGTGTTCAGAGAACTATCCATGATGACTCCAGTATCTCTTTCTTGAGTGGTAACAGCTAATTTAGACCCCATCATTTTGTCTGTATAGTTGGGATTATGTTTTCCAGTATGCATTACTTTGCATTTATCAACACTGAATTTCATCTGCCGTTTTTTTGGCCAATCACCCAGTTTTGTGAGATCCCTTTGTAACTCTCTGCAGTCTGCTTTGGACTTAACTACCTTGAGTAATTTTTATATCGTCTGCAAACTTTGCCATCTCACTGTTTATCCCTTTTTCCATATCCATTTATGAATATGTTGAACAGCACTGGTCCCAGTACACATCCTTGGGAGACCCTGCTGTTTACCTCTCTCCAATGTGAAAACTGACCATTTATTCCTATCCTTTGTTTCCTGTCTTTTAACCGGTGACTGATCCATGAGAGGACCTTCCCTCTTATCCTATGACTCCTTATTTTACTTTAGAGGTTGCTGAGGAACCTTGTCAAAGGTTTTCTGGAAGTCCAAGTGCACTGTATCTACTGGATCACCCTTTTCCACATGTTTGTTGACCCCCTCAAAGAATTCTAATAGATTGGTGAGGCATGATTTCCCTTTACCAAAGCTGTGTTGACTTTTCCCCTACATATTGTATTCATCTATGTGTCTGATGATTGTTTTTTACTGTAGTTTCAACCAATTTGCCTGGTACTGAAGTTAGGCTTCTCAGCCAGTTAATGGGCAGAATCACCCCAGAGCCTTTTAAAAAAAATCGCTGTCACATTAGCTATCCACCAGTCATGTGGTACAGAGGCTGATTTAAGTAGTAGATTATAAACCACAGTTAGTAGTTCTGCCATTTCATATTGAAGTTCCTTCAGAGCTTTCAGGTGAATATTATCTGGTCCTGGGGACTTTATTGTTTAATTTATCAGTGTGTTCCTAAACCTCGTCTCTTGGCAACTTGTCTATTTCTTGTCAGCCTCCTCTGTTGACATTACTACCTGCTCCCAGCAGTTACTTTCCCTTTCCTCTCACCTCCCAATTGTTTCACACTTCCTTCTAAGTCCTTTTTGATTTTCACCCCTCAATTCTGCTCCCATGTGCTAGCTCAGTTGAGTTGACAATGTCTCTGGCCTAGTTCGCTTTGCTGGTACCATGAATAGAGGCAGGGAGCAGCAGGTCTTTGCATGTCAAATGGTGTTGATGCCCTGCTCTGCAGAGTACTTTGTAACTGTTAAAGATGAAAGGCTGACCTTACTTCTGAGCTCCAGTCCCATGCGTGTATGAGAGAGGCAGAGAGGAATAAGGCAAACATGCTAAGAAAGAAGATTAATTTAAAGCCAGGAGGACAAAGTCCAGACAGAAATTACAGCGTGTGGGTGGGTGGTGTGGGATTTTTTGTTTGCTTTTAGTTCAGTTTTTCTCAAGCCATAGAGTAAAAGGTGCTATTGCAGGCTGATGCATTAACCTTAATGAGTTGCTTATTTTGTTCACTTACAGAATCCACTTGATAGTGTTGTTCCGCTTATCAGTCAGCTGGCACTGAGGTTACTGAATGCACAAGTTTTGCACCTTTCGCATATTTGTGACATGTGATTCCTCCTTGCTATGTGACTTGGTGTCTGCATTAACCAGCCTCCCATTGTAGTGCAGCTCTTTATACGTTCACTGCTGCTCTCATCTTGTTTTAATATTTTTAACGTGTTGGAAAAATGATTTCTAGAGCAAAATAAGCTGCCTTATTGAAAATGACTAGATTTTAGAAAGCTTGAAAACTTTGTCCCAAACTCAGGTAAAAATAGGAACACCTTAACCATGACATCTATGCTTCAGAGGGCAGTTGGTATGTAACGGAGAACAAATAGTGTAAACACACAGGGAGTTTTCTAATAATAAATACACTTTAATATAGCACCTTTTACTGCCAGAGCCTCTCTGTGCTTACAAACTATAGCTCAGAGGGAAGAGTGCTCTGTAATAAATCACTAGCATTGCTTTCTGCTGCCCTTTGGGTTTTCCTAGAGAGGTCTCCCATTCAGATGCTTACCAAGCCCAGTCCTGCTTAGCTCGGCAGCCTGACATCTCAGACAAGTTCTGTGATTGCATAGACACTCCAGTCACGTCAACTGCCTGGATGTTGAGACACTTTCTGGAAGGGTATGTGGCTTCCATCTGCTGGAGGGTTTTGCCTGAATCCAAGTGAATTTGAGCACTTACCTCATTGGGTGTTGTCATGATTAAAGTAAATTGTGTTGGCTGGGATTTTCAAAGGAGTCCATGGTGGTTAGACACCCAATTCCCTTAGGCACCTTTGAAAATTCCAGCCATTATCCCTAATCTTAAACCCCAGAGAGAGTTGGTGTCAGAGCCAGGATTAGAACACAGACTCCTTTGCTGCCACTGCCATGCTAAATGCTCTACTGAGCTGTCCCTCTTGTGGTAAGAGGCCTCACTGGCTGCCCAAATGTAGCTGTAAGAGGGAGAATGAGAAAAGTCCTTTTATTATCTGTGGCAGACCAGGTGATCTCAGCTGTGACTGTTCCCCCTACCCCCCCCCCCAAAAAAAAAAGTGGCTATAGGCTAACTCTGTAAGGAAATGGGCTATAAACTTCATTTAAATAAATGATCTTTTCATGGATAAATTCCCCAAATCAGGAGTCATTGGGTGCAGTGCCAGACTTAGTAGGCCACAGTGGCTGGTTTGGGAGTGCACAAAATAAGCCACGCTAATTTCTACTCCATTAAGGAAAAGGGAAAGAATTCCTGTTTGTCACGTAGGAGCTGACATAGTGGACAGGATCAGAGCCATGATCTGTCAGGTTTAAAATATAAGCAGTGGAGAACTAAAAACAGAGTACCTGCCACTGACCATTTCAGAGCATGTTTTGGAACAAAATTTATACTTCTCTTGCCCAAATATGAAAGGGGCAAGAAAAGTGGGATGGGTGAGGAAGAACATAAGAATGGCCATACTGGGTCAGACCAAAGGTCCATCCAGCCCAGTATCCTGTCTACCAACAGTGGCCATTGCCAGGTGCCCCAGAGGGAGTGAACCTAACAGGTAATGATCAAGTGATCTCTCTCCTGCCATCCATCTCCACCCTCTGACAAACAGAGGCTAGGGACACCATTCCTTACCCATCCTGGCTAACAGCCATTAATGGCCTTAACCTCCATGAATTTATCCAGTTCTCTTGTAAACGCTGTTATAGTCCTAAAGGAAGAAGAGAGTTAATGCAGGGCTCCCGAAGGACAGCCTGTGAAGTCCTAGAATGCTTCCCTCTGATTCATGATGTATTCGATCCGGAGGAGAGCCTTGTGATTTTAGCAGGCCAGAGCCTGAGTCATGTACACCTCTTGCTGTGAATGCCCTGAGGCTAGTGTATCAGGGAGGCAAATATTATGGCTTACATGCTTCATGGTTTGTTTCTTCAAAAAGTGTGTAAATTTCTATGCAAATTAATGCGAGTGTCTGACTTGGAGAACATTGCTAATGTGACTCTCAGTCTTGGTCTAGGCACTCTTGATCTAATGGGCTGGGCTCTGGGGACAGATGCACCAGCCCCATTTACAGGAGAAAGAATTACTGCAGCTTTGAAGAGCCTAAGAAAAAGTACTCAATGGCTGCATGATCTTTCCTCATTCCCAGCACCCTCCTTTGAGAAGGGGCACAACTGTGTGTTCACATTCCACACTCTGACTTCCCACTTGTCCATCCTGGCTATCTTGATGGCTTTATGTCAGGAGGGCTCAGTGGTTTGCAGGTTTTGATTGTTCTGCCATGTTGTGCCTTGTTCTTTTCCTTTCCTCACCTCTGTCTCTATCTTTTCCCCCTCTCTGTTCCTCTTTTTTCTGTCTCGTTTTTACAGGCTATTTCCACTATGTCACTGATTTCTGAACCCTCCCTGGAGCTGCTTTCCAGCCCCACAAATCCAGACTCAATCGACACTCCTCCCGGTACAGTTCTGCTGCCCCAGTCAAAACACCATGGGACAGGCCACAGCAAGGACCTACCGGCCTTGCTGGCACCTGCCACCTTGGAAGTCCTTCATATTGAAGAAGGAAGCAGCGCTGCAGTTGCAGCTATTCCAGGACGTTCTGCCACCACTCCGCAGCTCCCCTCTGTGGCTCAGATGGGTCAATCACTTCCAGAGGACTTTGCTATTTCTGCTCCTTTGGGGGATCATATGCTTTCTTTGAGCTCAGTCAGGCTGAGCAAAAAGTCAGATCCTCCTAGAGAGATGTCCCAGTCCATGATATCCTCCAAGATGGAATCTCTGTCTGTTCCTTCTAATGCAGAGGCCCACAGTCAGGGGCTTGATGAGGCAAAAGCCACTGAAAAGAAGCATAGAACTGAGACCAAGCTCACAACTGTTCCTGTTTCTAGCCCGAGCATAACCACCCAAGTGAAGATGCAGACACCCAAGGAGTCAGCGCAGCAGGCAATTTTCAAGGATAATTCAGCCTTTCCTTCCCAGAAGGATGGAAAAATGGAAGCAGCTTTAGATCAGTTGTGGGCTCTGGAGCTATCTGAACTTATACCAGAGCTATATTCTGAGAATGACCATGTCTTGCAGTCAGCATGTGAACCTGCTATTGTGGCTGTGGACCGGTGGGATGTCTTCCCAGACACTAAAGGCCAGTTAGGTCTTGGAGCAGAACAAGGACAGAAGCAGGATGCTGAAATTGAGAATGAAAGCAGGACAGATGACTCTCCTGATATGGCTAAAAAGAGGCAGAGCAGAGAGAGAACTCCTAGGAAAGGTGGCCCTGCTAAGAGCAAGCCAGGAGAAGACTGGGAAAGAGAGCAAGTCAGAAGCTCAACAGTCACTCCAGAAACAGCTGAAAATGTTTGGAAAGATGAATCGGATCTGCTGTCTGTCTCCAAGCCACCTATTGAGCGGATTTCTGCATCAGGCCAGGCAGGCATTGAGTGAATGCAGGAGTGGGCAGGTCCTAGCCAGCCGCCTGTGCATGGTGTGAATGCATATTTGGGCTCTTCCGGAGCAGTCTGATAGCTTACTCCAGACTAACGGCATGCTGTTCTGGAGTGCTTGGAGTCACTGTAATGACAGCTGCATGGCGCACAGGTCTGAGACCCTCTACTCTAGCAGCAGTTTTGTGGTACCTTTTGCATGTGGATCAGTGATTGGCTGCTTGTGCAGCATAGAACATGAATAGCAACCATAATCTGCAGGCTGTCTCATAGCTAGAATGGGGCAAGTGCATGATCCACAGAGGTCTCTGAAGAGCAAAGTGCTGTTCCACAGTGATGGAGCGATTTGCTAATGACTGCCCAGACTTGGGATGGCAACTCCTCTTCCCTGCTGGCTTAGATCTGAGCCTGTTAAGGTATTGACACGGGAGCCCCTAGGGTCCTTCCAGCACTAGAAATGCTGTTGCATCCCAGAATCCTCTGTGCTGGGCAATTTTATTTACCCCAGAACTGTGCAGGGGAAGGGTGAAAAAGAGGCTGACATGGATCACTGTGGTGTTAGGGAAACCATAACACGTAATGGGGTGATCTTGTTGAACTGTGACCTTGTACCTCAAATCATGGCTTTGTGCTGGTTAATCTCTCTTCATTTTGTTGCCGGAGTTCTTTTCGGCTGCTATGACCGGCCTGGCTGGGATTTTCCTTGCACTGAGTCACTGCTCTGGGCTCTGCCAAGAGGAACTTTGGCACTGTGCAGTAAATACCATCACTCTTCCTGCTCACAGTTGTCACTAATAGTTTGGGTTTGTGCTGCTGCATCTTGGGGCTTGGTGTTGCATAGCTCTTTTCATGCTGAAACTGTCACCTTGTCATTCAGATAAAATCTGTAATTGAGAGGACAAAAGAGACCTTAAATGTGCACCCAATGTATCGTGAGCGCTCACCGAGGCGGAAGGTAGGGCCAGTCATATTTCACAAGACTGTGTCGCAGGATCGCTTGATTGAAGAGCTGCAAGACAGACTGGGCATCAGCAAACAGGAAGAGGAGGAATGGAAAAGCCAGGAAGACTGGCTGACTGAGGGGGTCATTGTCACCGCCAGGCCACAGAGGAAGCAGCAGGATGGTGGACAGCAAGTACAGAAGGTAGAGAGCAAACTCTGTACTAGGGTATTCCCCTAGTGTGGGACACTAGGGTGTCCCTCTGCTCATAATCTAGGAGCAGATTGGTCTCTAATGGAGATGTAGAGTAGGAGGTGGGCGTGACAGGTCTCTTGAGAGTCCTGGGATAGTTTTGGAATCTGACTCCTCTGTCCTAGCACTGTTCCCTTTTCAGATCAGCTAGGAAATCCAAATCCCAGCGATGTAGGAATTGGAGTAAGCAATCTCTTGGGAGAGCAGTGTTATCTGATGGGAAGTCTAACGCTGTCTAAGGTCAGGCATTGAAGTGAGGTTTATTTTCATTCCACAGTGGGAAGCTCAGTCAATAAGCAGACTTTATTTCTTTCTTTTATTTGGCAACATAGGGGTGTATGATGTTTTTAGATGCAAGATAAGGAACCTGCCCTGAAGTGCTTATAGCTAGGCAGGTGTTACTAGGTGCCTTGTCCTTGAGAATCTGGCACTTCCTCAAAGAAGGTCTGTCGAAAATGGCACCATGGTCTCTATTTCTGTTTGGCTACAGCAGTGAGGTTGGCCTGCTTGCCACTCTGTGTTCTGACGTGAAAGGAAGACTATTTTGAAAGGAAAGTATAGAAGTGCTAGGTAGTGAGTGCCGTGTTACCATCTGTTTCATGCTGCCTGTCCTTCTGATGCAGGAAGTGCTTCTCGGTTCGTCTCCAGATTTGTTCACCTTTCTCCCTTCTTTCTTTCTAGATTATAATTCCTCCAGAATCCCCCCTGCCCATGAGAAGAACAGTCTCTGTGCCAGCTTCTCCTCCACTCCAGCATCCCAAAGAAGCTGCCAAGATTTTCCCAGCCAAAGCTTCTTCCTCTTCTCACCCTATTCCCTCTCCACTCCCTCCACCCCCTCCTCCATTCCCACCACAATCTTCCTATGTACGCTCTGCTGCTGCTTCTAGTCCAGTCTCCTGCTACTTCAGCTTGCCTCCCCAGCCTCTGTTCCAGTGGGAGACTTCTTCTGATGACTACCAGGAACTCTCTGTGGTGGGCACTCCTCCCTCTGAAGATTATAGATTCCTCCATTCTCCCCAAGCCCAGATTCCTCCTGCCATGCTGACTGAGCCAGTGGTAGCGTCTTCTTCTGCCAAGACACTATCTTCTGTTGGCTGTCAGACTGATGAAGATCCATTCTTCCCACCGATGCAGGCATGCTTTTCCTCATGCTCTTCTTTTAACAGAGCAATTACAAGTCTGAGTCCAGCACTTCTGGCCTGTTGGCTCTTTAGGTAGACTGTTTGGGTAAAGGCTGGTACTAGGCTCAGAAGATGAGTTTAGTGCTGCCAATGGCTGATTTTCTATCAGATGTGTCCCTTTATAGCTGTGTGAGGTGCACATGCATGGAACGATACAGATCCTGTGTCCGTTTGCTGGCCACATACATGCGGCATTGGGAATGGACCATGATCTTTGTTTCTCTCCATTGAACTGAAGGAATCACGTTCATTAGTTAGGGCCCAATACTCCCCTCCACAGTGTGGCACTGAGGGAAGGGGAGAAAAATGTGGAAGAGCCTGAGAACCAGAAGAGGCTGAACAGTGATTCCACATGCCCCTGAACCCCATCCATGGGGACACTGCTTAGCTGCAATTCTATGGGGTTTGGGGTGTAGTGCAGAGGCAATAAATAGTTGCTCTGGATGTTCTGCTGCCTAAACCCAGGGAGAATACTGCTAGAAAAGCGTAGGAAGACTCAGTACCTGAGCAGGCCTGATTCCATCCATTATAGGTAGTGACCCTCATACACACAAGCCAGTGCAGTACAGCTTCAGTCTCCACAGGCACCAATCCATCAAGGAAGCTCCTCTGCATCATGAATTGTTGTCATACTTTGCAGGTGATCCCTACTCCGCTGCTGGTCCAACACACCAATCCACTTGCTGCTCGGCCACCCCTCACAACGCCCACCCATGAGAAGGCAGGATACCCTTTCTGTTTCCCCTCTCAGCATGGTGTGCTGTTAAGGCCAGAGGGATGTGATTCTGGCACAGTCCTCTGAGCTGTTCCTAGAGGTCCTGTGGCTATGAATGCTGGATTGTTGTTTTTTCTATGCATGGTCTGCTGTTTACGGGTGTGTTGCTGAACCTGACAGCAGTGGCAGACTTTTTAAATTAGGGCAGGAATTTGGAAGGCCTTTGCATGAGCATTTCTAGCACACGAGTGTGGTGTGCATTCGTAGTGTTCCTAAAGGGGCTGTGCTCATGAGTTTCTCTACAAAGTGCAGGCATTGGGTGTGTACCCCTGGATGTGTGTGTGTGTAATATTTCCAAAAGGAACTGCATCCCTTGGCTGGTAAGAATGCAGTACCTGTACCACCAGTAAAGGTCAAGTCCATGTTGTCCTGCCCTGAGATGTCAGTGGCTGCACTGAAGTTAGCTGAGGCAGGCTGGTCCCTGGGGCAGGGAGGGAAGTGTCACTATGAATTCCATTCATTGCCATCCTCTCTGCAAGTGGCACTTCTCTTCTCATTTGTCTGTTTCTTGTCGGTTTCGGCACCCCCTGTCCAATGGCCACAGGCCCCTGGCCAGGATGAGGAAGCATGTGGCTCCCTGTGCCCCTCTGTTGCATCATATGGGCACCCACACATTTGTATTGTTACCTTTTTTGTGGGTTGGCTCTGAAGTGCTCCAGGGATCAGACTAGGAAAGGTGCTGATGCTAGAGAAAAACCAGCTTCAGAGAAACCTGGGTGTAAGGGCAGGAGATAAGAGCTACTAGATACATAAACACGTCCACCCACCCCCATTTTCTATACACTTGAGTTATGATCAGTCTAGATTCGCTGGTCTAATTTTTAGAGGTGCTGAACGTCCCCAATTCACTGTACTCTGCACCTCTCAGGATCAGGCCCCTGACTGCCCTGCAGTTTAGAGAGGGAGAATCCTAAACTCTGTGTCTGGCAAGATGTTCCCTCCCCATAACACTGTCTTGGGGAATTTGCACTGTAGGTATAAATGACAAATGCTTGTGTGCCTGTGTATCAGATCCACAGGGTCTGGTCTATGTCTCAGCCTGTAACCAGTCTTTTTGGGCTGACCCCTTTCATGTGCCGGGCCCCAAGGACTCACCCAGTTCCACAGGGGCAAGACTCCACAGACTCCGAAACTGGGCTTTTGGGCACCAGCAATCCCTGTTTCCCTCCATGGCTCCCTGCAGCAAATCCGGCAGAGCCAGACTCCTGTGGGAGGTGTGTCCTTCGCTCCTTCAGAGTGCAGTGTTCCCAGTACTAGTGACGGTAGGGAGCCTTTTCAAAACAGCGTATTGGTCAGCTGGGGTACAGAATCTGAAAGTCGTTAGGGGTGAGCACAGAGAAGCAAAGATTAAGACACAGTTCAGTGTGGCCAGCCAAGCTGCTGTGGAATCATTTTGTCTCTGTCTCTATCCTGTTGTCTTTGGTTTTAGGTGCGGTGTGTGTGCTGTGTCTCTGTGAGAACAGCTCATACAACAGCCACCTGATATCTTTCCTCTTTGTCTGTCTGCACATAGGACAGCTGAAGAGCTATGGGCAGAGACTGCAGAAATTCCCTGAGGACTGTACAGTGCTTGCCTAACAATCCCGGGGCCTTTGCTCTGCTTCCCTGTAGAGAAGTGGGGGGGAAATCTCCATCCTCTTGGCTGTTGGTCGCTAGGTGTGACTGTCCCAGGGATTGGAGGTTCCATTGTCTCTTCCGATCCTCCACTCACATGTGTAGACTTCATTCAGCTTGTTTTGACTCTAGTTTCCAGCAAGGCTGCTGAGTCAACACCACATCCCTTCCCTTTACACTCAATGCAAAGCCCGGTGAGAAACTGAGACACACATAGGAATCATGGAAATATTACAAAAATGTCCTCGTTCATCACAGCATAGAATAGGAGTTTGAGGGTTGGACGGACTAGAGAGAGGCCTTTATGTTCAGTGTGCGCTTCATGGTGCTGGACTGCTAGAACCAGCTGTCTGAGGAGAGGGGTCAGGGGGATAGTAGGAAGGAGGTGCATTTATGTTCCATTAGGAGCTGAGTGCTGCTGATCTCTTGAGTCCCAGCATGCTGGTTAGGCATGATGGGGTAAAGTATGCGTGTGGTATGCGGCTTCTGACGAACAAATGGAAACCAGTGTTAGTACTTGACTAGCTTATATGGACAGTGTCTAATGCCAGTAGCTACAGGAGGGTGGGTGACACTCCCTGTGTGTGCAGTGGAAGGGGCCCTTTCAGTAAAACCAGGGCTGTAGGGCACTTCAGCATGTGTCCGTTCCCTTTGGCACTCCACGGTAGTCTAACAGTACAAGTGCTGGGATGTTAGGTTGCTTCAGTCCTTCCACCCTGCACCTTTTTCACAAATATTATTAGCGTTATGGCCGTGTCATTTCACTTTTAACAGCGACATGACATAATGTCCTACAATAAATCCACCCAAAAGGTCCCTTCAGGAAACGGCTCAGTGGAGATCTCTAAACCTGACCACCACCATTGCGCTGCAGGGTCAAGTAAAATAACCTACGCTTTACTGTGTAACAGGACGTGAACTCTGAGTCACATGGAGATGAGTATCCAAACATAAAGAGCAAAGTCCTGCACACTTCCTCTCTCCTCTTCCCTACTTCCTCTTGAGGTTAGAATACTAAAGAAAATAGATCTGTTTTCTCCCCCGCACCCCCCAACCACCCCCAGTGGAAAACAGGGTTCAAAGTTAAGTATTCATTGAGGTGATTCCCAAAGTGGGCTTCCAAAGACCTTTCTTATCCCCTCTCCACATTCCCTCCTGTAAATCTCTCATGTGGATCGTGCAGTGTTTGCTGGCCTACCACCTCCTCCCCATGCACTACTGATGTGCTGCCACATCTGCAGGTAAAGCGACAGGTGATTCTTTGAATGCTCCCCACCTTCCCTCACTTCTTCCATTGCAGCCTTTAGTGAATCTGGGGAGTGGGGTCAGAGCTATCCAAAAGGGCACAGAAGAGAGAGCAAAACTATGCCAAAGGAAAAGGGGGGAAATACCCTGAAAAGAACAGACAAGAAGTGTGGGAGGGTGAGAAGGAGACTGTAGAGGAGAGGAGAGACTGGAGAGACAGCAACAACTGTGTGTGACAGGGAAGGGGAGACAGTTTGGGAACCACTCAGAGAGCATGTCTCTGCCTTTGTAAGCCAGCCAGGAACCTATGAGGTAAAGGGAAGATCTCCGTGGAGGCTCTATTGGAAAAAATTCTTGTGGCCTTCTAGTAATCTCTGCTTTATTGGGAGGGCAAGGAGGCCAAATCTCCACCCCTCCACACTCTGATGTTCTAGCTCCTGGGGTCTCTGGGTAAGCCACACTTTTGTCACAACCCCATTGTAACAAGGGTGCATCTCTGCCCCTCGTCCTGATTCTCACTGCCTTCTGTAGACACATTAGCCTCTCCAGAGCAAGTTCTGGTCTGTCCATATGCAGGACAGCTGAAGAGCTGTGGGCAGAGGGTTGGATCATTTGATGACTACCTGTTCTGTTCATTCCCTCTGGGGCACCTGGCATTGGCCACTGTCGGAAGACAGGATACTGGGCTAGATGGACCTTTGGTCTGACTCAGTATGGCTGTTCTTATGTTCAGAGACTGCAGAAATCCCTGAGGAGCTGTACAGTGCTTGTCTTACAGTCTCTGGGTTTTTTCTTTGCAGTTCATGGCCCAGGGGAAAGCTGGGGGCAGCTCCCCTCCGTCTGCACCTCCAAAACCTGGCAGCCAGTTGGACAGTATGTTGGGAAGCCTCCAGTCTGACCTGAACAAACTGGGAGTAGCTACTGTTGCCAAAGGTGTTTGTGGAGCCTGCAAGAAACCAATTGCTGGTCAGGTAAGTCTAAGGCACCATCTTGTTGCTAAGCCTTGGGCTACAGCAAGGAGTAACTGGGAGGGCTGTATCATGAGGCTGAAGGGACTGGCGATGCTGAAGAAACTGAAGTACTCTATTTATCCACTGGCCAGGTACGCTGTAAGCTCCTCCAGTGACCTCTACCCTGCCCTTGAGGGACTGCCCTCTCCTGAGATGATAGGTAATTCAGTTTTCATGCTACCCCAGTCCAGGGCTCACTTGAGTAGTAGAACGTGTAGTTAGTGCCAAACTCTGCCTGGTGTGTTGTCACGTGAGTTGCCACAGCAAAGAAGTAGAGTCGTCCCCCATAACCGCTCCATCTTCCCTGCAGGTCGTCACAGCCATGGGGAAAACCTGGCACCCGGAGCACTTTGTTTGCACCCACTGCCAGGAGGAAATCGGGTCACGCAACTTCTTTGAACGCGACGGTCAGCCCTACTGTGAGAAGGACTATCATAATCTCTTCTCCCCTCGCTGCTACTACTGCAACGGGCCGATCCTTGATGTGAGTCCCTGAGCCAGCGCGTGTCAGTAGGAGTGTCTCTCTTGGCCATGCACGGTGGAGTCTGGTTCTGTACAGTCAAGTAGAAAAGCACACGTCCATCTATCCCTGATAACTCCTCTCTTGTAGTTTTGGGACCCCTATTCTTCCTTCACCCTAGTGCTGTAGGGGAAATAATTGGACCCAGTGCAGCTATCTCCCTCCATCTGCTGTAAGGTCCTGCAATGAGAGGGCAGGTTCTACTGAAATAGATTTGCCTCTATTGCAACTCTACTGAACTCAGTATTAGGATCGATCTATTGTCATTGCAGTAAGGAGCTCCAGGTTTTTCCCAATGGGATACCATAGTAAGAGGCATTCCTCCCGAGTTTCGAGTACTGCAAGGGACTGTGCCCCCTTCCCCCACCCCCCGTGGGGGGCCAGAGGAAAGGAGTGGTGTGTCTGACCTTGTTAGGGTAAAGGGGGGGATTGAATCCCCAAGGAGGGGGCTTAGCTCAGCTCTTTAAGCACGTTTGATTTTTGCTGCACTCAGCACTGGCGTTTGAGTGCTCACTGTTTGTGGTTTCTCCCAAACAGAAAGTGGTGACAGCCCTGGACAGGACATGGCACCCAGAACACTTCTTTTGTGCGCAGTGTGGAGCTTTCTTTGGACCTGAAGGTACTATTGGTTTGTGCAGAGAGAAGCCACTCTGGTGAAGCAAGTAAGGGATGGGAATGGAGGCAACGTAAGGGGCTGTGATGGGTCCTTTTCATAGAGCAGTGGTCCCCAAACTGTGGGGCAGGTTTGGGGGGAGTGGCAGGGCCCTGTCCAGCCCCCATAGAGGGTGGGGAGGAAGCGCCAAACCCGCTCTGCCCCCAGCTAAGGCCCTGTCCTCTGGCGCTTGGCCTGGCTGTGGCTCCGTACCCAACCGCAGCCCTGGCTGCCACCCGTACTATGCTCCGGGGCCGGCTGTGGCTGCCCTCTGGGCCCAGCCCTGGCTCGGCTCCGCCCGTGCTCCGGGCTCAGCTCCGGCCCCGCCCGATCCTTGGCCCCCGACTGTGGCCCAGCTGCAACTCCACTCCCGGCCGGAGCTCCAGCCCCATCCTCGCCCACCTTACCCTGTCCACGCCTCCCTCCAGGAGTCGCGGCCCCGCTCCCAACCGCAGCTCTGGGGAGTGGGGCGTGGACAGGGATAAGAAGGGGCATGACATGAAAAGTGTGGGGACTACTGTCATAGAGGAAGCAATGTAGAAAACTGGGGGTATGAGGGTAGAGACGGACTGTGGCATTACTTAGTGGATGGGGATCCCAGCCACCCTGTTAACCCCATCGAGTCTGGCTAGGTGTTCCCACAAATGAAGGTCACAGGCTGATGCTGTCTGGCTCTGTTTTTCCCTTGTGTCCTTGGCAGGATTTCATGAGAAGGATGGCAAAGCCTATTGCCGCAAGGATTACTTTGACATGTTCGCTCCAAAGTGTGGGGGCTGCGCCCGGGCCATCCTGGAAAATTACATCTCTGCCTTGAATACCCTGTGGCACCCTGAGTGCTTTGTCTGTCGGGTAAGAGAGCCTGTGCTGCCCCACTGTCACCTGACCCCTCTCCCAGTTCCCGTAGGTGGGTGTCTGGTGGTTACCTCGATCAGAACAAGGGATCTGTGCCAGCACAGGACAGCCAGCCCCACAAAATACATAGCGTGATAGTCACCAAGCACCCTCTTGCTTCTCTGCCTGTTTCCATTAAATTCCCTAGGGGCTTAATTCCCTCCCCCATAGCCACAGTTATGGGTTTCTGCAGTAGTTCACTGAGAAGCACAGAATGTTTCCAGTGGCTTCTTAGTAATAGTGAGCTAAGCTTTCTAAGCACTCCGCCTCAGCACCCTGATTTGAGGAGCTTCCTCGTGTGCTCACTCTGGAAATGTAAACTTAATGAGACTGACCTATTTGGACCAACTTGGAAACAAATGAAATAGCTGTAAACTGAATATGCTGTTGCATAGTGAACTGTAATGCTGCAGAATAAATACTTAGCACGTCTTCAAAGAGCCTTGCAAATATTTACCCATCTCCCAGAAGCATTGTAAAGATTAATATCAGCCACGTGTTACCAGGACTGAGGCAGAAAGGCGGAGTTCAGAATGAGGGTCAGAACACGAGTTCCTGTTTCAAATCTTGTGCTCAGACCACTAGTCTGCTTTCCTCTGCTGCAGAGCAGCCAGCATGAAAGGAGTTGGCTGAAGCTGTCCGTTTGAAACTCCATCACTCGAAGGCCCCTGTGAATAGAAATTCTAGCAGCCTCTTGTAGGCAGCGGACCAGCTCCGCCCTTGCCTGGACCTGGGTTCAGGCTTTTCTTCTGCTCAGGAGATGTTGCTTGGCATTCTTCATGCTGCTGCCTGTTTGTGGGGCCCGCAACTTTTGGGCGGATTCTGTCTTTCTGTTGTTAAAGTAAGGCCAATTTCTAGTGTTTATTTTCAAATGGAGGTGGATGGGTCAGTAGTCTCAGCATCAGGCTCCCAGGGACCTGCTGCCTTTCAATGCTGCAGGCAAATGGAGTTCCTTGCAGTTCACGGTGTGTGAACATGCATGGATATGCACTTACTGTGGCTGCACTCTGCTGGATGCCTGCATGCAGGGCTCAGTTTGCATTTGCCTGTGACTAAATAGATGTCCAACCATGAGTGCACATGCAGTCATGTGAATGTCCCCTAGGGAGGAAGGATGGTCATGAAGCTCAAGTACAAAACTAGGACTCAGGACATCTGACTTCTGTTCTTGACTTTGCTGCTGACTCATCGTGTGACCCTGGGCAAGTCCCTGAATGGCTGTATACCTCAGTTTCCCCATCTGTAAAATGGGGGGAATTCCTCCTAAAGTCCCATGACTGTAGTGAAGGTACATCCATTAATGTCTGGGAGGGGCTTAGACAGTGATAACCATTATGGAGAGATGGGTGCCTATTAAAAAATTGGTCTCTAACAGCTTCTCTTCAAAGACATTAAAGACCCAGTATCACTTTTGTAAGGGTATGGACTTGTCCCTAGGGTCCTTAGCCAAAATTTCTCCCCCCTCCACATTTCTCCAGTGGCTGTCACCCTCCACCTGCCACTGTATTTCAGTGGTGAAGTGACTCTTGTATGTGTATAGTTTGGGGATGCATGGAGAAGGAGGGTGCTGTACCCAGGGAAAATGCATAATATCTGGCATTCTATATGGGTAATTAAAAAAAACAGCTGGCTGTCACCTTCTTTTTCATTAATATGAGCGTAAGCAGGGCAGATACAGCTAAAGAAATTAAAACCAGCCCAGTGTGACAAGGTAAAAGGTGCCCCTGATGCTGATGCCCTGGAGCATAAGGAATTCCAGGAGAGCCTGGGTTCCCTATCACCTGGGTGAGCTGGGGTGGGTGGGGTGATAAATGCTGCTGTTGTGGCAGCTGTCTGTGCGGATGGGGGTGTTCTCTTCCCTCCTGAGAGGCTCTGGTGTTGCTTACCAAGTGTTCTCAGTAGTTTTGCTCTTGGGTTTGGATTTTCTTTGTGTTAATAAAGCCAGCCTGGAGTAAAGGGACATGAACTATAGTTGAGGGCTTTATTTTCCCTCCCAGTTTCTGTATCTGCCCTGCTTGCGCTCAGTAACCCTGTCTCTGCTGGGCACCGATCAGTCTTTGCAGTAGTACTTCTGCAGCCCCCTTCCCCTTTCTGCTGGATGAAGATGACTCACCCTGCCCACTTCCTGCAGGAGGCAGCTAGGCATGGCAGGCGAAGGCATGGATTGTGGAGTTGCCTGTGTCCCCAGCTTGCCATATCAATCTGTTCCCTTTTGCTTCCTCCTCCTGCAGGAATGTTTCACGCCGTTCATCAACGGCAGCTTCTTTGAGCATGATGGGCAGCCCTACTGTGAGGTGCATTATCACGAACGCCGCGGCTCGCTGTGTTCCGGCTGCCAGAAGCCCATCACGGGACGCTGCATCACTGCCATGGCCAAGAAATTTCACCCAGAACACTTTGTCTGTGCCTTCTGCCTCAAGCAGCTCAACAAAGGAACCTTCAAGGAACAGAATGACAAGCCCTACTGTCAGAACTGCTTCCTCAAACTCTTCTGCTAGACTCATCCTAGCTGGGAACGGGGCATCTTTCTGCCACTCACTAGGCAGCCAAGTCTCTCTGAGCATTACTGTGATTTAGAAACCTTACCAGGGCCGGGGGGGAGGGAAAAGGGGAAGGGTGTGGGATGCTAACTGCTGCTCTAGAGAGACAGTGGATCCAGGGAGACCAGATGGACCATTAAACTGGAAATGCCCATGCTGTGCTTCAGCGGGGAGATGCTGAGCCCCATCATTAAAGTGTTGTATGATCGTTGACAGCCGAGAGGAGCCTGAGGCTCTAGCGAGGAGACGCCTTTCTCAAGGAGAGGGCTGGATAAAGCCAGCCTTGAGTCAGCTCTCCCTGAGCCAACATGTGACACTTCCAAATAAAAGTGTCCTTGGCTTCGCTGGGGCATTGAAATGCTGTGTGACCCAGGCAGTAGCTCCGCTCCTGCACAGCAAAGGCCATGCTGTGACCTCTGCATTGCCTGGGCTGTGCCTGGTCGAGTCCTGGGACACACAGGATTTACTAAGATTACAGCAGCAGCCCCCGAAGCTGGAAAGACCCTGCAGTGGAGTCTTTCCAGTTCAGTAACACTGCAGGGAAGTGATGCCACTTATTTTTTGGAAAGGGGGAGTCGGGGGTTAGTCTGTTTTTCTAGTTTGTGATTCTCTCCCCCTCCTCAACGCACTGGGGCGGAGGGGGTGGAAGAAAACCCCCTCCCTGCTTGAATGGAGTGTCCCATTTTGTGCAGGACACCCCCAGCTCTCCAGGAGTGGTTAGGGCAAATGCTCCTAATTCTGCTGCTCCGGGGTGAGAGAGGACGAGACTGGCACCAATTCATTTTAAAAGAAAATGCAGAGAAATTTGAGGGCCCAGCCCTCCCCTCTGAGTGAATGTAGCTTATGCTGTATGTCTGGCCTGCATTTTACTAAGGAAAGGGCCTGAAAAGCCCCTCTAGGATTTTTTAAAAAGCAAGGAAAAAATAAAGCTACAGACTTCATATTCCTTGTTCATCTTCCTCTCTGCTCTTTGCTGAGCAGGCCTGCAGTCCCTTCTCTTTGATACTGTTCTGTTCCTTGCTCTTGATAAACATGTTCTACCGAGAATCTCTCGAGCAATAACCTTTTATATTGACTGTTACTGGTCTAACAAGTCCCTGAGATCTGGTGTGTGTGACACTTGGAGTTTTGCTATCGAACTGAATACTGTATGCTTTGATAAAAACTGTGGATTTCTACACTGAGGTTTGAATTCCTAACTAATTTTCTTTTAATCCTCTTATACAGAAATTGGTTTTGATGTGATTTTAAGAAAGCTACTTTTATATCTCAAACTGTGCTGTTCTAAGCAGTGTACCAGTTGTGCTGGTTACTGTATCTGTAACCTCAATGCTTGGGTTTAACCAACTATTAACATGAAGTATTTTCTTTTTATTGGGGGTTGGGAGGGCTCTGGGTTTTGCAGGGGAAGGGAACGTGACTTGTATTTTTTTTCTAGCACAAGCAGGTGAGCTGTGAATAGCTCTTTTAATTTTCACAGATCACCTGGAAAGTTTATTTTGTAACCTGTAAACTGCTGTATTTGACTTACCTGCCTTTCTCCCAAAGCCCAACTTCCAGGGTAATAAAGTGAGTCTTAATTCAGTGCCACACGCTGCAAGATGGAGAACTCAAAGTCCACCCTCATAGTTTTATTCCTCTTCAGCCATCAGAAATTAGAGCAGAGGGTTAACTCGGGAAGGTGAGTCCTCCCCGTAGGTGGGAAGGATTGTCCTGGGGCTAAAGAAAAGGGCTGGGAGTCAGGAGACCTGGAATCTGTTCCTGATTCTGCCACGGACTTGGTGTGTAACCTTGGGCCAGTCACTTAACCACTCTGTGCCTCAGTTTCCCCATCTGCAAAATGGGGTAGTATTCCCGCCTTGTAGGATTTTGAGGTTTGGTTCATATTTGTCAAAGGCCTTCAGAAGCAGGGTGCTGTAGAAGGGCAAAGGATTGTGTGTTAGAAACAACCCTACAGTGTTCTACATTAATGGCCAAAGTGGTGCAGTGAGAAGTGGGTTTTAAAATATGACTCTAGAATATTATAGACCTTTGATTATTAAGGCGTGCAACATTAGGGTGGTTATAGTCTTCAACATGGAAAAGGCATAGGGAGTTCTGGGATTAACTGTGTAAGAAACAAACCCTCACTTTAACAGAAGGATCCTAGCTTACTATTTTAAATAACCTTGTCTCGATACTTCAGTACCCCACTTGAATAAGTGGAACTGTTTTTCACTGGTTTCCCATACAAATGAGCCTCAGGCTGTGGTTGTGAAAGCAGGGTTTTGTGGAACAAGTGGTAAAACAAAAAGTTACTCTAGCTGGACTGAGCACAGCTTTTGGAAAGTTCACAAGGCAAGAAACTGTCTAAACTGTCACTTTGGATTTGAAATTAGTTTGATTTAAAATTGGGATTTCTGAGCTTCCTGCTGAAACTGACACTTGTTCTGACTCTGCTGGTTGGGAGAACGGTCCTGTGTCCAATGCACAGGATTGGGAGTGGCTCTGCCATTGCATTTCTGTGTGATACTGAGTGAGTTTATAACCTGTGCCTCAGTTTCCTTACCTGTGAAATGGGGATAATACTTAACCTACCTCACTGGGGTGTTGAGGCTTAATTCACTGATATTTCTGAAGGGCTTTGAGATCCTTGGAGGGAAGGTGCTGTAGAAGGGGAAAATCTTGTTACAGTATCCCAATGTCAGAGCAAAACAGTTTCATCCCCTTTTAATAATGGTTTAATAGTCTCCATGACCATTACTGCCTTAGCAAAATGTTGAGAGCTTTCCTGATAAATTGGGATTTAAACTGGTTTGGGGATAGGTCCTATGCTCATTGTTGCCTCCAAATGTTACTTTCCCTCGAGATGGCTGCTGCGAGTAGGAGGGCCAGAAATACCCATTTCACATTTCCTAATTTCAAGTACAGTTTAGACTTGAACATTTGAGATGCTGTACAGAGCAAACTGGGGAAAGGGCTGTGTTAAGATTGCCCTGGGTGATTTGCAGGCATACTTCACGGATACTGATGGTGCTAAAGTGCAGACCAGCAAGTTGTACTAGCACTGTTGCAGGTCCGAGGACATGTCCCAAGGAGTGGTTAGGAGAGGGTTTAGGAGGGGTTAGGCAAGAATGTGCCTTTGGAAGGCTGAGACGGGTTATTCAGGCTTAAACTGGACACAGGAGGCAGGTGTGTACAGTACAAAACCTCTGAGGAGCTAAAGGACTGCGCTTGCAGAGGCCTTGCCGCTGCCCATTCAGAGGCAAGTTAAGCTCTAGATACACCTGTTTCTTTGACAGGTTTTGTGCTGGGGTTACTGTAGTGCTGTCTTTCAAGGCCTTAGTGCTCTGTTTACAATGATCTCCTAATCTGATGAACTCTTGCAGTGCAATCAAAGAGCTGTCAGACAAGGTGGGTCTCAATCAAATCACGCCCCGAATAGCTTGGGGGGGGGATTTCCCTCTGGGTCGACAGTTATTTCATTTGTTTTCCCTTGTAAACTTCTAACTCTGCTTTTTCCATTTAAAATTCCTGTGATTATGCTAATAAAATTTTACCATTATTTTCACTTGACTTGGTTCCAGTCATTTCTAATCTTGTGGAAATGGTTCAAAGCATCTGTCGCTCCTCTTGCCTTTCATCATGGAGAAACCAAAGGCCACACTGGCAAGAGCTGAGGAGGGTGATGTTTATTAGAACGATTTCTGCCTTAGCCTGGACAGGGCCAAAGTGCACATCTAGCATGGACAGGGCAGAGATGTAAAACTGAAGGTGCTAAAACAGAAACTGTCACTTGTGCAATAAGCAGATGTGAATCCTGACACACTCACTTCATCCTTCTCAGCCCCCTGCCTCAGCACAATACGCTGGTGTTGCCACACCCTCGTGCAATGCAATAACTGCCCGGACACTGGGTCATGAAGAGTGCTAATACCCTCAGGTCGTTCTCAACCTTTGCATGGTGACAGCAGCTGGAAATCACAACCTACATTTAAACCCCCTGGACTGCATAGTAACCTTCCTGATGCACCTCTGTGTGAAGCACTTGAAATCATGCCACTGATTATTCCACCTAACACCACAGATGTATAGGCTGTTTGCAGTAATAACAATTAAAAAAAAACCCCACATGCCTGAACAGAAAATGTCATCCCTGTCCTAAAGAGCTCACAGTCTAAAGGGACTTATACAGGCCAATGCCAGTAGCACAAGAAAAAGACAATAGGGTTTGGCTCTGGGACTTTGACCTTCACAAGGAATGATCACCAAGAAGCAAATGAAAACAAGGCTTTGGGCATGAACCTGGTCCTGTGTACAATAATGTAGTAAAAGGTCAATAGAAAGCTGCTGTTAATCAAGAAAAAAATCTGTACCCTTCATGGAGACTGGAGTTAACTCCCAGTTTGCATGTGGAGGAACTGGTCTGATTTCCGATTTCTGAGCAGAGGGCATGTGAAGAAAATGAAGTGGCCTTTATAGATCTGAGTCCTAAACTGATTTATTAAAAGCCCCCAGATCCCGCACCACAGCATACAAGCAGCGTCTGGATGGCAGGCGGCAGTACAACAGCAGGAAATTCTAATTAAAATTCTCTCAAGCTGGTTAATCCTAAACCCTTGTGTGCTGTGCGCATGAAATCCAAAAGTTGACAGGAATGCAGTGTTAAAGCCCGCGACTTAGAACTTCAATTCACAATTTAAGAAGTTAAGGATTCTCCTAGCACTATTAACTGGGTCCTGTTATGAGCACAAAATATTTTCCGGATTTTTTTTTCCTGGTTAAACATGTAGCTGACTGTAATTGCTGTTTTTGGTTTAGCACATACACAGGGCCACAAACCACCCACCTCGTTCCTTTTTGCCTGGCTTGGAGTAACAAAATATGTTCCTTTAAACAAAAAAAATTACTTTGTGGAAAAGACTAAAATGTCACCTTCCCCAGTTCTTGCTTTCACGCCTGCCATTTCCTCCTGCCCCCAATAACACAGTGGGACGGTTAGGGCTGGAGAGAGGATTTGACGGTTATTTCATAGCGATGGTTGCAAACTCCCTCATGTTAAGAGTCTCAGCAACAGCCTCTTTGGACAGAAATCATGAGCATTGTTCAGTCTCCACATTCCATTTAGTTCTCGGCCTCCCTGCTTAGGCTGGGCTAGTCCATTATGCCAGCTGGAATATGGTGACCTGTGATGTTGACAGCTGGGGACTAGGAACTTGATTCAGACCTACCAACTCATTCCGCTGGCCCCAAGCCAACAAGTAGATGGCAGAGACTTTCAGTGGTTAATGACCATTCTAAGTAGTTTTCGCTAACGCTTTCTCCTTTCTTGACTTGCTGCACCCCAGTTTCCAGCATAATTCTCCCTTCCCATTAACACAGGACCACGGAGTGCAGCGTCCTGCCGTGGTGGTGGTGGTGTTGGTGGTGTCATTGACTACCATGCTGACTATTTACCGAATTCCCCAAGCTAGAGAACCAGAACTTGTGTGCCTCCCTCTCTGCTGCTGGCTGAGTGGCGTGGATCAATCAGCCATTGAGGTTAGGTGGGTCTTCCAGAGAGGGGAGAGGCTACTAGTTGTCTCTCCTGCTATTTGTGCTGAAGGCTGGGGCTACTAGCTAATGGGGCTGGGAGTGATTTGACCTCCATATTCTGCCAGAACCTGGCCATCTGCCTAGAGCTAGTTTACATATGTGACGCTCTGTACCTTGGGGGAACACCCTACACCCCCACCATGTTCATCTTTATAAAATGATTGTGTGGTATCCAATGCAAAGTTTGTTATGTCGGGTGTCTTCGGAAGGCTCATGATGCACTGAGCATGGTTGTTATAGTGATGTGATAGTAATTGTTACAGTAATGTTATAGTAAGGTTATAAGTTATAATTTCATATGTATAGTTTGAGGCTGAAAATGTGTCCTCCTGGCTTAAAGCAAGCCCAGGCAAAAACTCTCCAAGAACAGAGAGGCAGTTCACACCTTTTCAGGGCATGGATGGGACAAACCCAGCCCAGCCTCACAGGAACAATGGACACTGGCTTAGGCAGCAACAAAAGAATCTGTTACGCCCTCGAGGGAGTCACCCCCTTCCTTTGGGCAGTTTGGGACTGCGATGAGGTAATGCTCACCTGACTCTGAAGGGGGGTGGGGCAAAGCCCAGAGGGAAGAAAGGACTTGATAAAAGGGAGAGACATTTTGCCATGCTCTCTCTTCCACCTACATCTACAGACACCACCAAGCGACTGAAATGCTGATCAAAGGGGAGAGCCTGGCTGAAGGGCAACCAACCAGCCTGTGGTGAGAAGCATCTAAGTTTGTAAGGACATTGAAAATGTTAAGATCAGCTTAGAATGTGTTTTGCTTTTATTTCATTTGACCAAATCTGACTTCTTATGCTTTGACTTATAATCACTAATAAATCTGTTTGTTTATCCTATCTGAAGCAGTGTGTTTGGTTTGAAGTGTATCAGAGGCTCCCCTTGGGATAACAAGCCTGGTACATATCAATTTCTTTGTTAAACTGATGAACTTAGATAAGCTTGCAGCATCCAGTGGGCATAACTGGACACTGCAAGATGGAGGTTCCTAGGGTTGTATCTGGGACCGGAGATGTTGGCTAGTGTCATTTGGTTGCAAGTAGCTGGGAGCAGCTTACATGCCAGAGGCTGTGCGTGAACAACCCACGAATGGGGGTTCTCACGGCAGAGCAGGGTAAGGCAGAGTCAAGGATTGGAGTGGCCTAGCAGATCACCCATCCGGCTAAAACCAGAGGGGAACGTCACAACATAAAGAATCTGAACTGCGGCAAGGCATGTCCAATACAATAGGTATTGTAGGATAAGTCCAGGGGTGTTTCTTCTGCAATCCGAGTTGTGACTTCCTCTACATACTGCACGCTAAACACAAAAATGGAGTTCAATAAATAATGCCCCTACTGAGCACTGCCTTGACTGAGATTTCTAACGCGACGTCTGGCAAACATTCTCTCACCCCCATCTAATCCCAGTAACAACCGGCTCCAGGCACTTAGAGACACAACACGCACAGGTGCAACATATACAAGATCAGCTTGAGGCTGAGGATTAAGAACAGGCCCCAGCCTCTGAATATTTTGCAGAGATCGTGGAGGCAGCCACATTTGTATTTAATTTCCAGATCCTCCCTGTTTTTGCCTTTCCCTGCAGGAGTTTGGCTTACACTCCAGCTTCGGAGAAGACTCACAGCTCCCTCTAGGGCCCATTGACAAAACTTCAGAGGTGGGCACAGGCCTCAGAGAACTCTATACAAGAGGCCTCTCTCCCTCTCTTTCCCTTGCAGTCACCAGCCCCCTCCCCGGTGGGTCTTAAGTGCCTAGTGATTTCCATGGATTGAGCCCAGATGACACACCAGAAGCTCGTGTTTGCCATGGATGAGCATTTTGTAACCAACCTTCTATGAATGGGACCAAACACATTTTTAAATCCAGATGGGCTGATCTATTGAACTGAGCTTCAGGCTTGAAAAATCCTGCAGGGACGATGAGTGGAATACCAAGCACTTCACTGTGTGTCTTTAGCGTGAGCCATGAAGGAGGGAGATGCTACATCCCCTGTGCAGCTGTGAATGACCCCTTGCTTTTTTTGTAAGATTAGAACCTTGTCCCTGTTTGTTTGGGCAAAAGGGTCTCTTCCTTCTGCAGGGCATTGGCTGTTTCAGACGTGTCATGTCGCAAACAGTGAAACCCTTTGGTCAGAAATGGGCTTTAGGCCTTGTCTACATGAGAAAGTTGCACCAACTTTATCTTAAAAATTCTTTTTTTAAACCACAATCACCCTGTGTGGAGACTTACTGGGATTTAAGACCATTTTATTTCCGTTGATCTTAAACCTCTTCCTCATCAATTTAAACTGAACTGCAACAGCCATTCCCACTTTTGCACAGGTTTGAAAATCACACCTTTAAATTGAGTCACTTTTCTGTTGAGTCACTTTTCTGTTGTAGATGAGCCCTTAAACATACAATGGTGTTAATAAAGGGCTCCTCACAAAACCAGTCCTCCTGTCACCTCATGGACTCTTAGCCCAGCACTCTGGTGTTGGGGTGGCTGACCAGAATTTCCAGCTGCATAACTAGACCCCAAGCATGTGCTAAATGAAAACAGCACCCTCAACCCTCTAGTCTCCTGCCTAAACTGCTCTCTGCTTGGCTCAATCACTTAACGAGCCAGAATGCAACAAACCAATATGAGTTCGGAGAGCAGCTGCTCCTCTATCGCACTGGCATCCATCTGACACTGGTTTTAATAGAAGTAATTATAATTAAGTGCTGAGCCAGGATCAACTGCCCCCTCCCCCACTTCGCAAAAAAAAAAAAAAAAAAAATCTGCCTCTCGCCAGCCACTTCCTATAAATCATCTCTGCTTTGCCTCAACGTGTATGCGGCAGCAGGAGACCCTTTGTCTGTGGGTGGAGTCTACTGTGCTGACATTTTTTAAACACTGAGTTTCAGTGTAGGAATCTGGACTGCAGCAACTCAGAAATGACTAAAATTACCAGCCTGCCGTGGAGCTAAGACCCATGGATTTGTGAGTTCTATTCCAGGCTCTGCCACTGACTAGCTGTTTGGCCTTGAACAAGTCAGTTCTCTCTCTGTGCCTCTGTTTCCCACTATAGAGCAAAAGCGTCTCAGAGCAGGGGCTGTGGTTCTGATGCTCTCACAAGGTTTATGCTGGTGTAACCCCATTGTTGTCAGTGGAGTCACTCCTCATTTACACTGTTGTCACAGAAATCAGAATCTGGCTCCAGCTCTTCAGAAAGAAAAAATACACTGTATACAAGGACGGCACAATATACACCTAGTAATAAAATGGGGATAATACCTTGCAGGCATGTTGTGTGAGATAATTAGGACCTAAGGCACTTTGAAAATTTAAAGCATTTACAGTTGTACTAAGCCTTATTATTGGAAGAATAGCCCCCTGGTCTTAGATAGAGTAGTCTGAGCCAGCAAATAGTTTTTCCTAGACAAAAAAACCTGCACCAACTACTTGAAAAGCAAATTTCCACTCGGAGGGACCCTTCCACCCATATCCCATTCGTTTCTCACCAGCTTCTTTCCTGCCTGTGTAACAAATTACCCATTTGTCTCCACAAAAGCAATGTTCCCTCCCCTAGCTGTAGCTTCTCCTTGAACTATAAGTGGAATCTCAAAGCCTCCCTTGGTAACAGACTATGAGGCCACAGTGACAGCAGAAAACGGTGCCATTTGGTGCTGTTAGTGTAGACTCTGGGGACGGAGGGGGGAAACGTCTTATTCCAGCTTAGTTATCTGTGATGGTGGCTGGGGAAATAAACTGTGTGTGCCAGGGAAATTGCTAGGCCCGTTGACCGGATCTGTTTCCTTGCAGACTCACTGAGTAGAGGATCCTCAAAGGTCACAGAGCTGTTGTCATGGTTCCTACAGTCTTGCCAACCTCAAAACTCACCAAGAGTTCAACAATCATGCCAATATCCCAAATTGGGGTTAATATATTTAGCAGTCCAATTTAAATATCAGTATTCAAATATTCAGATACATCACTCACAGGAAGTTATACTAGGGGCAACTTGCAGAGAATAAATAAATACAGTGTCCCTCAGTAACTGGGAATTTAAAGTAGGTTGTCTGTGAGTAAATAAGATCCACTAGAGAAGAATTTCATCTGCTTTCCCTTCTTTGTGTCTCATGGGCACTGTAGCTCATTTCTCCTGGTATTTCATCAGGCGGTCAAGGCACATTTATTTAGAACATATCACCAGACATTGGCAATACCAGGAGAAATGAGTTAAAGTTTCAGTGAGAAGCCAAGACAGGTAAGTAGCCAAAATACTTCTTTAATAGACTGTATTTATTCAGGGACTAAATTCTTGATTACTAAGAGACAATTTACACTCATTACATTTACTTTCCACAAGCTACTCCAAGTATAACTTTTCATAAGACCAGAAGAATGGCCATACTGGGTCAGACCAAAGTCCATCTAGCTGTTTGGTTTTATGCAAGTAGAAAGTTGGCAACCTGAGGGTGGGGCTACTCAGGGAGAACGAGGCTTTAAAAAGCCCGCTAAAAAGCCCAGAGAAGCTAGGGAACAGGAGCAGCTAATGTGAGTTTTGCCAGTGAGTTCTCCACATGGAGGAGGAGCCTGGGGTGAGCTTCTGGCTGTGGCTGGTGTGTGTTTGCTGCTTGATTGAAGTATATAGGGTGGTCTGTTCGTTTGAGGGACCTTGTGCTGAGGCATGGATGGATCAAGCCCTAACCAGGGGGTGGGGCTCCTCAGGGAGAACAAGGCTTTAAAAAGCCTGCTCCTAAGCAACCAGAGGAGCTAGAAAACAGGAGCTGTAACCTGAGTTCTGTGAGGGGGCTCTCCAGGTGAAGGAGGAACAACCTCATGACCCCTGGGGTGAGTTTGTCTGTAGTGTGTGTTTGTGGTGCAATATAAGCATACCTAAGGCTCATGTGAAGCAGCATCAATGGGACAAAGATGTAAAGTCTGTGGTTGAGATGGCTTTTTTTAGCAGATGCCTTCAAACAGAATCAAGCGCTTATTGAAGGCAGGCTAGAGAAAGAGGGGTTTAAAGCTGGTGGGAGGGGAGGATCCCATTGTCCCTGGGAAGAGAGAAGGGGGCTGGGAGCCTAAACATTCTCTGACCTAAAAACATTCCTCTACTGGTAACTCCTATCCCAAATCTCCTGTAAAAGCAGAAGAGCCCAAAGGTGTGATCAGTGTAATTCCACTGATTGCTGGAGGAATAAATGCCCTGTGCTAGGAGGAAGCAAGCAAACAATAGCTCATTAGTTCTGCTGTCCTCAACACAGAGACCCCCCCCCCCAAGCAATTGAAACCAATCATATTGGTTCTGTGAGGTTAGCCACTGCAGAACCAGATATGGAGCATGTTAAGGCTGTCCAAATTGACGGCAGGTAATGCTTGGGGCAGAGGGATACAGAGGCCCAGATCTCTCTGGTTAAGCAGTGTGGGGTCCCAAAGGCCAGTATGTTGCCTGGCCAAATAGCAGAGATTCTGGGGGTGCACAAAAGCAGATTCCTCATACCACGAGCTAAAATCCATGTGGTTTGGAAGGTGTTTTGACTGGGTGGGTAATGGAACACCTCCTATTCGGCCTGCTCCTGGGTAACGATTTTTTCTGTCTACCTCAGGTTAAAGCGTTTGCCTGCAGCAGGAGGGAATTTTATGCTGGGACCCCCCAAGGGGAAGGGGAAGGTCTCAGGAACTTCTGAGAGAAGGGGAAGGGAGTCCCCTTGCTTCTTCTGCAGCTGGGGGAAGCCACATGCTTCTAGGTGGGAGGGTGGTTGAGACCAACTCCTTGCAGCTGGAGGCAACACCACATCAGGAAGGGATGGGGGTGTAATGCCTGCCAGGGAGACAACTGTCCAGGTTGCAGCTGAACCAGAGAGAAACCCGGCTCTAGGGAGCAGAGAGATGTGTCCCAGAGAAAGAGCAGGGAATCTCAGAAAGCACTGAGGTGAGTGAGGATTTCTGTAACACAGGGAAGCAGGGTGCTTCTAAGTATGGGAGGGGCTGAGACTAGCTCCTTTCCAGCAGAAGGCCACATGCCCTCAGGCACAGGGGCAGGAGAGGTGTCGTCAGTGATTAAGGAAACTGTCCCAGTTGTTAGCTGGCAGAGTTCTGCAGCTGAAGGAGGGGGCCCAGAGGAGGAAACTGGGGAAGGAATAGTGGAGGTACAGGAGTGTCTCCTCCCTAGTCACTTGGGGCAGGATGCTTAGGACACTAGGAGGATGGCTGGCTCAGCATCCCTGCACCCAGGCACTCTCTCCATGCCTGTCTAAAGATTACCATTCTCTCTTTGGCTTGTCGTCACTGTGTGCGTCCTCTGTGTTTTCTCAAGATAAATGAGCGGTCCTTGGGGAGACCGAAGTGAACACGGAGAGAGAAGTCTGCCTAGAAAATGCTGCAAGAAAAGCAATCTGCCCTAAGCATTCTGTGCAGCGAAAGAGAATCACAGAATATCAGGGTTGGAAGGGACCTCAGGAGGTCATCTAGTCCAACCCCCTGCAGGGCCAATCCCCAATTTTTGCCCCAGATCCCTAAATGGCCCCCTCAAGGATTGAACTCACTCACAACCCTGGGTTTAGCAGGCCAGTGCTCAAACCACTGAGCTATCCGTGGCAGGCACCAGTCTCCTCTAGCAGAAGCCCCTAGCCCCACTACTCTGCCGCAGGGCAGAAGCCCTGAGCTCCCCGTCCCCAGTCTGTGGTAGGTGGAGAACGGACAGGGGGAAATGTGGAGCTCCAGGATCCGCACTGTAACTGTAAAAGAGCCGCATGCGGTTTGGCCACCCCGGCCGGATAGCGCTTGCTCACATTTTCTTTGATCTGTTTTGCTGCAAGAGTTAACAGTGACTGAGTACGTCACAGGAAGTGGGTGGGTTTATGCAATTTAGGAGTATGCGGCAGCAGCCAGGGAAAGCAGCGAGATGAACCCAAGTAACCAGACTGAAAGAATTCTCGGTCCTTGAGCAGAATTGTGTGTTGAGTTCTTGCTTGAATTATTACATTGGAGTCATTTAGGGGGAGCGATTGTCACTGAGAGTTTCCTAGTTGTCAAAGTCTCATTGAGGGCATTTGGTCCCTGTCTGGGAGCTCCTCGTGGTGACATAGAAAGCTGTGGCAGAGGTAGGGCTGCCTCGTTTTTCAGTGTATTGTTATCGCTTCTCGGCCTTTTGGCTAAGATCAAGTGTAGTATCTGTTCTTATCAGTTTAATATCTGATACGTCCTCTATCTGAGGACTATATATTAAATGGATTTTTGGAACAGGGAGATGGAATAGGAGCTTGCTCCATCCACTCCACGCATCGACCTGGTATTGCAGTACCTCCAGGAACGGTGCACCTCCCCTTGGGGAGACTATTGTGGTTAAAAAATAGAATTAGTTGAATTTGGTAGACCCAATACTGACTTGGATTCTCACTATATTCTCTGGGTGGCATATCACTGATGCTTTAAGAACTCGCACACCCCAGTCTGGGTGTATGCTGGTTACATACTATGTATGTATCTCGTGAGCCTTGTAACAGATACGTGCCTTAAGCTTGACCCCGATGTATCCTACCTTCCTTCTTAACTTGCGTGAACTTGATTCCGTGTACATAGGCCAAACCGGACTGTCTCTACGCAAAAGAATAAAATGGACACAAATCAGACATTAGGAGAGCGCTTCAATCTCCCTGGACACTCAACAGACTTAAAAGCGGCCATTCTTCAAAGACAGAAACTTCAAAAACAGACTTCAACGAGAAACTGCAGAACTGGAATTAATTTGCAAACTTGACACCATCACATTAGGCCTGAATAAAGCCTGGGAGTGGCTGGGTCACTCCAAAATGTAATTTTCCCTCTGTTGATACTCACTCCTTCTTGTCAACTGTTGGGAATGGGCCACATCCACCCCTGATTGAATTGGCCTCGTTAGCACTGACCGCCCCCCCCCCCCCCCCACACCCTTGATAAGGCAACTCCCATCTTTTCATGGGCTGTATATTTATACCTGCCTCCTGTATTTTTCACTCCATGCATCTGATGAAGTGATACTTACTTTTTAGAACCTGGATTAAACAACTGTGTGAATTAATTAGACTTGGTTGTATTCTTCTCCCCACCCAGCATATGTTCCATGGATCTTGATTTGTGAGACCATGTGAAGGCACTAGGTGTCCTACTGCACCCAGAGGTCCCCGTCCTGATTTCTTTTTTTTTTCCCAAACCTACTATAAAAATTCTAACTCATGATACTTACCGTCTCCTTCTTAGGCTGTGACTTGGGACAGGCCACTTAACGGAGGTGGGAGCCTGCAGCGTGAAGATTAAGGTCATCCACAGGAGCTTTGTGATGAGCGTACATGATCTAGTGCTTGTGGCAGGCTTTCCCACTGTGGAGTGCTCCTCGTTACTCTTCCATTCACTCTCTTTTTGTGGGGATCGATTTACCTCTGTCAGGCACTCAGTGAGAGAGTTGCTTCCCCCGCCCTTGCAGTTGTTTATTTTTCTACCAAGCTTTGAAATCCGAACCAGCAGGTGGCGCCATCGCTCCACAGCCGACCCTAGAGAGGGGAACGTGAAGTCTGCTCTGCAGGCTGAGCAGAGCCGGCTGTTGGGACCCACAGGGCGTGCAGTCGACGGGCTCCTCTGCCCGGCATCGTAGCTATAAGCCTAGTACCTGTTCCAGCACCACGCCCCCACGTAGACTCTATTCCAAATAAAATCAACTTGGTTCCCCCAAATTACGACTCTGCTTGGATGAAAAGCGTCTTCTTCCATCTCCGGTTTTCCATGTACTACCCATGGATGGCATCCTCCAGGGTCCTCTCCAGCATAGTTCTCGCTCTCGGAGTGATGATGGAGCGCTCGGTGTTCTTGACCCGTGGCAGCAGGACTCCCAGCTCCCGACGTTCCTCCCACCACATCAAGTAGCTGCCGATATGCTTTTCCAGCTGTTGTGTTGCATTGCAGGCATGAGTCCAAAGTGGAGCAAAGACTCCACCGTCTCTTCCAAATATGGCTTCCAGGCGACCTCTTGGCTGGAAGGGGCCACGGCGATTCGCTTCCCGATGATGTCACGCACAGCACTCGCCACAAGGTTCCTCACCGTAGCATCCAGGCACATCGAAAGATGGAATGCGCAAGTGATCGCCGCAGCGTCAGACACATCACCCCTTCGAGGGATGTTGGTGCCCCTCCCTACCTGTGCTCGTTACTAGCCCTCCAAGGGAGTGACAGCCTCTTCTTCGCCAGCTGCCTTATGGAGCTGTTTGCCTTGTTGAGAGGTACCTTTGCCACAGCAGTTAGCACCAGGAAACCACGATCTGTATTTTTCAGGAGTTGTCGTACCAAATGCTCTCCTTTCCTGGGGCTCTACTGTGTGTCTTCGTGCGTCTGTCACTATTTCCTGTGCTGTAAAGTCAACTTCTTCCAGCACCACTTCATGGCTGAGCTGGGGCAGGGGCGAAAAGCATCTTGAACGCTGCGTATCATTCGGGACTACACGGTCAAACACAGCCATGGAGTATGAGAAGAGTCTCTCGGATGGGATGGCACGGTAGGATGAGGGCCCGTCCGAGGAGCTCCCTCATAGCCTTAGGACAGTTTGACCATTATTGCTTCTGAATCCTGGAATCTGCTGTCGGATCATAGTGGTGACTCAGGTGTTTCTTCTCCCGGCTTCCTGGCTGTAGTTATATCTAGACGCAGGGGCTCTGTGAGAATTCGCTGTGTTCCCCTGATTTCCATTCTTCCCCGATGGAATTTCTGCAGACAGGTCTTTAGTGAGCCTGTCTACAAGGCGGTCAAAGTCATTGAAGGATTCTGTCCCCCATCCCACTCAACTCCCTCAGAGCTACAGCCAGGGAGAGATGGTCCAACAACTTACTGCATGGTGTGCCATGTTGTAGCAGTCTGCCGCCGGCCTGTAGGCCAGGTAATCATACATCCTACGTTCAGTGCAATAAACTGGATAGCCCCCACTCTGTTGCTGGACTTCTGCCTGCATTCTCTTTTTACTCCTGCAGCTCTTTCCTTTCTTCTTGTTTTTGTTTTCATCAGGGGGGTTTTATTTACTTTAAGTTTAAAGAATGTTAATGAAGTTTATCTTCTCCTCTTCCCGCCCCCCCCCCTAATCTCCCTCAAAACTTTCCTGTTCCCCTGGTCCCTTAGGAGCAGGCTTTTAAAAGTCTTGTTCTCCCCGAGGAGCCCCACCCACCGATTAAGAGTTAGCACCCACCAAAGGGCTTGGCCATCAAAGCCTTCTTAAGAAGCTCTCAACTTGCCTAGCAGGTCTCCAGGCTCAGCACAGGGTCCCTCAAACGACCAGGCCACACTATATACTTCCGTCAAGCAGCAAGCACACAGCGGACAAGCCAGGGACCATAGGTGCTGACTCTGCGGGTGCTCAGCACTCAGGAGCCAGAGCTTCAATGTAGAATGTGATCAGTTCTGTGCTGTGAACAACTTCTGCCCTTTGGGCAGGGAGTTTGATTGTAAACAGAGGCAGGGTGATTAATTACAAGCCTTTTGTAATCTTAAATTAAGTTAAGGATGGCTAGATCATGAAAGCATTCCCAGGCGCTCCAGTAAAAGATAGGAAACAAAGGGTAGGAACAAATGGTCCATTTCCAGAATGGAGAGAAGTAAATAGTGGTTTCCCTGAGGGGCTTGTACTGGGACCCAGTCAACAGATTCATAAATGATCTGGGAAAAGGGGTAAACAGCGAGGTGGCAAAATTTGCAGATGATACAAAAAACTACTCAAGAGAGTTAAGTCCCAGGCAGACTGCAAAGAGCGACAAAAGGATCTCAGGTTTCAGAGTAACAGCCGTGTTAGTCTGTCTTTGCAAAAAGAAAAGGAGTACTTGTGGCACTTGTGGCTGTAGCTCACGAAAGCTCATGCTCAAATAAATTGGTTAGTCTCTAAGGTGCCAAAAGGATCTCACAAAACTGGGTGACCTGGCAACAAAATGGCAGATGAAATTCAATGTTAAATGCAAAGTAATGCACCTGGCAAAATATAATCCCAACTATATATCCAAAATGATGGTGCCTAAATTAGCTGCTACCATTTCCATTCTGGGAGGGGCGGGGCGGGGCTGGGGGGGTCAGCGGTTTAAAGGGCCGGGGGTTCCGGCCCAGTAGCAGCAGCCCCAGGCCCTCTTAAATGGCCGGCCCTGGGACGGCTGCTCCCTTTGCCCCCTCCCGCCCCCGTTGGCGGCTTGGCGGGGGGAGGGAAGGGGGAAGAAGGGTTCGTACCGGCAGGGGCGCCAACGGGGAAGGCGCGGGGACGTTAAAGCGCCGTTGCGGCAGCGCTTTAAGGACCGTCCTTTGCCGTGGCAGCGCTTTCACGTCGCCGCCCCTTCGCTCTTCTCTTCCCCCCTCACCTGTCGGCGGCCCTGCCAGTGCTGGCCCGACCAGCAGGGCCGTGGACGGGGGAGGCAAAAGCAGCAAGCAGCGCTTTAATGTGGGCTGTGTGTGGGCGGGCACCGGCTCCCTTTCACCCCCGCCCGCCCGGGGACCGACTCCAGCGCTGTTTGAGGCTGGGTCTCTCCCTCCGCCCCGCCTTCCATCCCCGGGCACCCTTCGCCACCACCGGCAGCGGGGTGGCTTCCTGCCTGCTCGCTCCGCTTGGCTGCCGGCCCCGGTCTGCGGCCCCTGGGCGGAGTGAGCAGGGTCTGTCCACACACGCTCCTTCTGCCCCAAGCGCCCCTGTGGCCAATAGGAAGCTGCAGGGGCAGAGCCTGGGGGCAGCAGCGCGTGGAGGCCCCCCCGGCCCAGGAGCCCCAGGTAAGCACCACGCACCCCCCCCCCCCTCCCTCTGCACCTCCTGCCGCGCCCTGTGACGTACTCCGTGACCGTTGAGTCTGGCAGCAAAACAGATCAGAGAAGATGTGCGCAAGCGCTGTCTGGCGGGGGGAGGGGGGCAAACCACACGCGGCTCTTTTACGGGTCCAGTCCGGCTCCAGGAGCTCCCCACCCCCCGCCCGTTCTCCACCTTCCAGACGGGGGGAACTCGGGCGCCTGCCCTGCGGCAGGGTGGGGGGGCCAGGGGCTTCTGCCGGAGGAGACCGGCGCCCGCTGAGAGCGGGGGGCCCCCCCTTCAGCTCCCAGGATTTAGCTCTGCCGGGAGAAACAGCAGCCAACAGCTGGGGCGGCCGGGCGGGGGCCTCTGCTTCCGTGGCTTGGGGAGAGGCAGCAGCTCGGCCCGCGGCTCCCGGCGGCTGCCTCTCCCCAAGAGTGAACCCTCCCGCAGCGGTCGCAGGACGTCCGAGCGCGGCCGCGGCCAGGGACGGTCCTTAACGCGCTGTCGCGGCAGTGAGGTCACGTCGCTGCCCCTCCCTGGTGGCTGCTGCGGCAGGAACCCCCGGCCCTTTAAACCGCCGCTGGCGCCCCGGGTGGTGCGGCTCGGGCGGCCTGAAGGGCGGGCTGGGGGACGCTGACCCCCCAGCCCCGCCCCGCCCCGCCCCTCCCGGGGCCGGAACTGGCCCCAGCCCCCATACAGGTAAGTCTGCAGAGTTACTGTCACCCCGGCCAGGAATATTCCTGGTGCCCAGGCACTACGGGCCCTAGAACTGGCCGCCTATGCGCACTATAGACTTCAGTAAGCACCCCCCCCCCCACCCACACACACCCAATCCCCAAAACAATACCAAGGGACCTAGATGTAAATAAGATTGCTGACCCTTTCATCCAGAAAGCGACGGTGATCCATAATGTCTTTAAACTGGGACGTTAGTGAAGAGGGCTTTTAAGTAATTGCAATGTCTCCCACGGTATTCTTGTCAGCAAGTTAAGGAAGTATGGGCTGGATGAATGCACTACAAGGTGGGTAGAAAGCTGGCTAGATTGTCGGGCTCAACGGGTAGTTATCAATGGCTCCATGTCTAGTTGGCAGCCGGTGTCAAGTGGAGTGCCCCAAGGGTCGGGCACTATCCCCCATCCCACTCAACTCCCTCAGAGCTACAGCCAGGGAGAGATGGTCCAACAACTTACTGCATGGTGTGCCATGTTGTAGCAGTCTGCCGCCGGCCTGTAGGCCAGGTAATCATACATCCTACGTTCAGTGCAATAAACTGGATAGCCCCCACTCTGTTGCTGGACTTCTGCCTGCATTCTCTTTTTACTCCTGCAGCTCTTTCCTTTCTTCTTGTTTTTGTTTTCATCAGGGGGGTTTTATTTACTTTAAGTTTAAAGAATGTTAATGAAGTTTATCTTCTCCTCTTCCCGCCCCCCCCCCACTCCCCTCTAATCTCCCTCAAAACTTTCCTGTTCCCCTGGTCCCTTAGGAGCAGGCTTTTAAAAGTCTTGTTCTCCCTGAGGAGCCCCACCCACCGATTAAGAGTTAGCACCCACCAAAGGGCTTGGCCATCAAAGCCTTCTTAAGAAGCTCTCAACTTGCCTAGCAGGTCTCCAGACTCAGCACAGGGTCCCTCAAACGACCAGTTGAGTGGGATGGGGGACAGAATCCTTCAATGACTTTGACCGCCTTGTAGACAGGCTCACTAAAGACCTGTCTGCAGAAATTCCATCGGGGAAGAATGGAAATCAGGGGAACACAGCGAATTCTCACAGAGCCCCTGCGTCTAGATATAACTACAGCCAGGAAGCCGGGAGAAGAAACACCTGAGTCACCACTATGATCCGACAGCAGATTCCAGGATTCAGAAGCAATAATGGTCAAACTGTCCTAAGGCTATGAGGGAGCTCCTCGGACGGGCCCTCATCCTACCGTGCCATCCCATCCGAGAGACTCTTCTCATACTCCATGGCTGTGTTTGACCGTGTAGTCCCGAATGATACGCAGCGTTCAAGATGCTTTTCGCCCCTGCCCCAGCTCAGCCATGAAGTGGTGCTGGAAGAAGTTGACTTTACAGCACAGGAAATAGTGACAGACGCACGAAGACACACAGTAGAGCCCCAGGAAAGGAGAGCATTTGGTACGACAACTCCTGAAAAATACAGATCGTGGTTTCCTGGTGCTAACTGCTGTGGCAAAGGTACCTCTCAACAAGGCAAACAGCTCCATAAGGCAGCTGGCGAAGAAGAGGCTGTCACTCCCTTGGAGGGCTAGTAACGAGCACAGGTAGGGAGGGGCACCAACATCCCTCGAAGGGGTGATGTGTCTGACGCTGCGGCGATCACTTGCGCATTCCATCTTTCGATGTGCCTGGATGCTACGGTGAGGAACCTTGTGGCGAGTGCTGTGCGTGACATCATCGGGAAGCGAATCGCCGTGGCCCCTTCCAGCCAAGAGGTCGCCTGGAAGCCATATTTGGAAGAGACGGTGGAGTCTTTGCTCCACTTTGGACTCATGCCTGCAATGCAACACAACAGCTGGAAAAGCATATCGGCAGCTACTTGATGTGGTGGGAGGAACGTCGGGAGCTGGGAGTCCTGCTGCCACGGGTCAAGAACACCGAGCGCTCCATCATCACTCCGAGAGCGAGAACTATGCTGGAGAGGACCCTGGAGGATGCCATCCATGGGTAGTACATGGAAAACCGGAGATGGAAGAAGACGCTTTTCATCCAAGCAGAGTCGTAATTTGGGGGAACCAAGTTGATTTTATTTGGAATAGAGTCTACGTGGGGGCGTGGTGCTGGAACAGGTACTAGGCTTATAGCTACGATGCCGGGCAGAGGAGCCCGTCGACTGCACGCCCTGTGGGTCCCAACAGCCGGCTCTGCTCAGCCTGCAGAGCAGACTTCACGTTCCCCTCTCTAGGGTCGGCTGTGGAGCGATGGCGCCACCTGCTGGTTCGGATTTCAAAGCTTGGTAGAAAAATAAACAACTGCAAGGGCGGGGGAAGCAACTCTCTCACTGAGTGCCTGACAGAGGTAAATCGATCCCCACAAAAAGAGAGTGAATGGAAGAGTAACGAGGAGCACTCCACAGTGGGAAAGCCTGCCACAAGCACTAGATCATGTACGCTCATCACAAAGCTCCTGTGGATGACCTTAATCTTCACGCTGCAGGCTCCCACCTCCGTTAAGTGGCCTGTCCCAAGTCACAGCCTAAGAAGGAGACGGTAAGTATCATGAGTTAGAATTTTTATAGTAGGTTTGGGAAAAAAAAAAGAAATCAGGACGGGGACCTCTGGGTGCAGTAGGACACCTAGTGCCTTCACATGGTCTCACAAATCAAGATCCATGGAACATATGCTGGGTGGGGAGAAGAATACAACCAAGTCTAATTAATTCACACAGTTGTTTAATCCAGGTTCTAAAAAGTAAGTATCACTTCATCAGATGCATGGAGTGAAAAATACAGGAGGCAGGTATAAATATACAGCCCATGAAAAGATGGGAGTTGCCTTATCAAGGGTGTGGGGGGGGGGGGGGGCGGTCAGTGCTAACGAGGCCAATTCAATCAGGGGTGGATGTGGCCCATTCCCAACAGTTGACAAGAAGGAGTGAGTATCAACAGAGGGAAAATTACATTTTGGAGTGACCCAGCCACTCCCAGGCTTTATTCAGGCCTAATGTGATGGTGTCAAGTTTGCAAATTAATTCCAGTTCTGCAGTTTCTCGTTGAAGTCTGTTTTTGAAGTTTCTGTCTTTGAAGAATGGCCGCTTTTAAGTCTGTTGAGTGTCCAGGGAGATTGAAGCGCTCTCCTAATGTCTGATTTGTGTCCATTTTATTCTTTTGCGTAGAGACAGTCCGGTTTGGCCTATGTACACGGAATCAAGTTCACGCAAGTTAAGAAGGAAGGTAGGATACATCGGGGTCAAGCTTAAGGCACGTATCTGTTACAAGGCTCACGAGATACATACATAGTATGTAACCAGCATACACCCAGACTGGGGTGTGCGAGTTCTTAAAGCATCAGTGATATGCCACCCAGAGAATATAGTGAGAATCCAAGTCAGTATTGGGTCTACCAAATTCAACTAATTCTATTTTTTAACCACAATAGTCTCCCCAAGGGGAGGTGCACCGTTCCTGGAGGTACTGCAATACCAGGTCGATGCGTGGAGTGGATGGAGCAAGCTCCTATTCCATCTCCCTGTTCCAAAAATCCATTTAATATATAGTCCTCAGATAGAGGACGTATCAGATATTAAACTGATAAGAACAGATACTACACTTGATCTTAGCCAAAAGGCCGAGAAGCGATAACAATACACTGAAAAACGAGGCAGCCCTACCTCTGCCACAGCTTTCTATGTCACCACGAGGAGCTCCCAGACAGGGACCAAATGCCCTCAATGAGACTTTGACAACTAGGAAACTCTCAGTGACAATCGCTCCCCCTAAATGACTCCAATGTAATAATTCAAGCAAGAACTCAACACACAATTCTGCTCAAGGACCGAGAATTCTTTCAGTCTGGTTACTTGGGTTCATCTCGCTGCTTTCCCTGGCTGCTGCCGCATACTCCTAAATTGCATAAACCCACCCACTTCCTGTGACGTACTCAGTCACTGTTAACTCTTGCAGCAAAACAGATCAAAGAAAATGTGAGCAAGCGCTATCCGGCCGGGGTGGCCAAACCGCATGCGGCTCTTTTACAGTTACAGTGCGGATCCTGGAGCTCCACATTTCCCCCTGTCCGTTCTCCACCTACCACAGACTGGGGACGGGGAGCTCAGGGCTTCTGCCCTGCGGCAGAGTAGTGGGGCTAGGGGCTTCTGCTAGAGGAGACTGGTGCCTGCCACGGATAGCTCAGTGGTTTGAGCACTGGCCTGCTAAACCCAGGGTTGTGAGTGAGTTCAATCCTTGAGGGGGCCATTTAGGGATCTGGGGCAAAAATTGGGGATTGGCCCTGCAGGGGGTTGGACTAGATGACCTCCTGCGGTCCCTTCCAACCCTGATATTCTGTGATTCTCTTTCGCTGCACAGAATGCTTAGGGCAGATTGCTTTTCTTGCAGCATTTTCTAGGCAGACTTCTCTCTCCGTGTTCACTTCGGTCTCCCCAAGGACCGCTCATTTATCTTGAGAAAACACAGAGGACGCACACAGTGACGACAAGCCAAAGAGAGAATGGTAATCTTTAGACAAGCATGGAGAGAGTGCCTGGGTGCAGGGATGCTGAGCCAGCCATCCTCCTAGTGTCCTAAGCATCCTGCCCCAAGTGACTAGGGAGGAGACACTCCTGTACCTCCACTATTCCTTCCCCAGTTTCCTCCTCTGGGCCCCCTCCTTCAGCTGCAGAACTCTGCCAGCTAACAACTGGGACAGTTTCCTTAATCACTGACAACACCTCTCCTGCCCCTGTGCCTGAGGGCATGTGGCCTTCTGCTGGAAAGGAGCTAGTCTCAGCCCCTCCCATACTTAGAAGCACCCTGCTTCCCTGTGTTACAGAAATCCTCACTCACCTCAGTGCTTTCTGAGATTCCCTGCTCTTTCTCTGGGACACATCTCTCTGCTCCCTAGAGCCGGGTTTCTCTCTGGTTCAGCTGCAACCTGGACAGTTGTCTCCCTGGCAGGCATTACACCCCCATCCCTTCCTGATGTGGTGTTGCCTCCAGCTGCAGTGTAGGAGTTGGTCTCAACCACCCTCCCACCTAGAAGCATGTGGCTTCCCCCAGCTGCAGAAGAAGCAAGGGGACTCTCTTCCCCTTCTCTCAGAAGTTCCTGAGACCTTCCCCTTCCCCTTGGGGGGTCCCAGCATAAAATTCCCTCCTGCTGGGACGTTAGTGAAGAGCGCTTTTAAGTAATTGCAATGATTTTAATCTGCTGTAATTCATAAAAATGTAATTATGTAGTTCAAAACTATTTAATTCTTAAAATAGTAAAGATAACAATGAGAGACGTTCAGTAACTAGAATAGGATAGGTTTCAGAGTAACAGCCGTGTTAGTCTGTATTCGCAAAAAGAAAAGCAGTACTTGTGGCACCTTAGAGACTAACCAATTTATTTGAGCATGAGCTTTCGTGAGCTACAGCTCACTTCATCGGATGCATACCGTGGAAACTGCAGCAGACTTTATATACACACAGAGAATATGAAACCATACCTCCTCCCACCCCACTGTCCTGCTGGTAATAGCCTATCTAAAGTGATCATCAGGTTGGGCCATTTCCAGCACAAATCCAGGTTTTCTCACCCTCCACCCCCCCACACACAAATTCACTCTCCTGCTGGTGATAGCCCATCCAAAGTGACAACTCTTTACACAATGTGCATGATAATCAAGTTGGACCATTTCCTGCACAAATCCAGGTTCTCTCACCCCCCTCCCAAAAACCACACACACAAACTCACTCTCCTGCTGGTAATAGCTCATCCAAACTGACCACTCTCCAAGTTTAAATCCAAGTTAAACCAGAACATCTGGGGGGGTTATAGGAAAAAACAAGGGGAAATAGGCTACCTTGCATAATGACTTAGCCACTCCCAGTCTCTATTTAAGCCTAAATTAATAGTATCCAATTTGCAAATGAATTCCAATTCAGCAGTTTCTCGCTGGAGTCTGGATTTGAAGTTTTTTTGTTGTAAGATAGCGACCTTCATGTCTGTGATTGCGTGACCAGAGAGATTGAAGTGTTCTCCGACTGGTTTATGAATGTTATAATTCTTGACATCTGATTTGTGTCCATTTATTCTTTTACGTAGAGACTGTCCAGTTTGACCAATGTACATGGCAGAGGGGCATTGCTGGCACATGATGGCATATATCACATTGGTGGATGTGCAGGTGAACGAGCCTCTGATAGTGTGGCTGATGTGATTAGGCCCTGTGATGGTGTCCCCTGAATAGATATGTGGGCACAATTGGCAACGGGCTTTGTTGCAAGGATAAGTTCCTGGGTTAGTGGTTCTGTTGTGTGGTATGTGGTTGTTGGTGAGTATTTGCTTCAGGTTGCGGGGCTGTCTGTAGGCAAGGACTGGCCTGTCTCCCAAGATTTGTGAGAGTGTTGGGTCATCCTTTAGGATAGGTTGTAGATCCTTAATAATGCGTTGGAGGGGTTTTAGTTGGGGGCTGAAGGTGACGGCTAGTGGCGTTCTGTTGTTTTCTTTGTTAGGCCTGTCCTGAAGTAGGTAACTTCTGGGAACTCTGCAGCTAAGAGGGTCCCTACGCCTTGTCCCTTATTCGTCTTTCCGCGGAATTGAGTGACCGATCCTGGCTTGGCACCGCTGGAATCGAGAGATGCAAGGAGGGTAAGAAGCACCCACACCTGATCTCCTATCTTTAGTGTACACATATTTTGAAATAGAGCTCTATACTTTGTTTTCTTTCTTTGGGATTGTGGCTTCAGTTTTGTAACTTGTTTGTGTGTGTAACATCTCTACATTTAAATAAGTAGGCACTAGCAATTTTGTAACCACATGATTAGAATCTAGCTTAATAAATTTTGGTAACCATTTGTGCATAAGCCTGACTTGTTTTCTCTGGTTTACTGTAAAGCAGCCAACACAATTAAAGAACCTCAGCCGTTTTGGCTCTAAAGCCTGGCCATTAGGTGAGAGTACTAAGAGCCTAGTGTTGAGTTGTGCCGCCTCCAGGGGGAAACTCTTGGGGCACCTGTCAGTCAATCCTGGCTGCCCGCTGTGAAGGAGCTCTGAGCTCTAGCAGTTAAAGTCACGGGTGTGGAGAGGCTCTTAGTGCTGCCATTGGGGCACCTGTCAGTCAGTATTGACTGCCCGCTGCGAAGGAGCTCTGAGCTCTAGCAGTTAAAGTCACGGGTGGTTAGGACCTTGGGGCATCCGTCAGCCTAGCCCGGGCTGCCCGCCGCGAAGGGACAGTGCGTCCTAGCGGTTAAAGTCACGGATGGTATAAACGGGCATAGCTGGCACCTCACCAAACATCCTTGGGCGTCGGCTAACAGAAAATTGGCGTTGTATAAATGCTGACAATTGCTTCCCCCCCAAAACTGGCAGAGTGCCCCCTTCACCCTCTCTCCCCAAGCACACCTACCCCTCTTCCAAAGCACCCACCAGTCAGTGCCTGTGCTACAGACAACAAACTCATCCCAAGGGTCACGTAGTCGCTCCTCCTTCACCTGGAGAACTCCCTCGCAGAGCTCTCCTGTTCCCTAGCTCCTTTGGTCGCTTAGGAGCAGGCTTTTTAGAGACTCGTTCTCCACGATTAGCCCCAGCCCCGAGTGAAGGATTGGCAGGTCCTACAGGGATGGGGGGATGAAAGCCTCAAGAACACGCTCTCAGCCTTGCATTACAGTCCGCTAGGCTCAGCACAGGCTCCCTCGAACAAACCCAGCACACCACACACACAGACCACAAACTCACCCCATGGGCTGAAAGTTTCCTGTTCCCAAGCATCCCTCATCCCTTAGGAGCAGGCTTTTTAAAGACTCGTTCTCCCTGAGGAGCCCCAAACCCTGCTAAGAGTTGATGGATGCTCAAGGGCTTGGCCATCACAGCCTCCTTAAGAAGCTCTCAACTTTCCTAACAGGCCACTAGGCTCAGCACAAGTTCCCTCAAATGAACAGACCACACTATATCCTTCATTGAAGCAGCAACCACACTACACTACACGCACCACACCACAGAGAAGAAACTCACCCCAAGGGTCATGGACCTGCTCCTCCTTCATCTGGTTACCTGCCTTGCAAAACTCACATTAGCTGCTCCTGTTCTCTAACTTCTCTCCTCCCTTAGGAGAGGGCTTTTTAAAGCCTTGTTCTCCCTGAATAGCCCCACCCCCTGGTTAGGGGTTGATGGTTCCATAAAAGTGCCCTTATGCATGCGAAAGTTTCGCAGCCACTGGGAATCGTCCCAGACCCGCAACACTATGCGGTCCCACCAGTCTGTGCTTGTTTCCTGAACCCAGAATCGGCGTTCCACAGCATGAACCTGCCCCATTAGCACCATGATGCATGCATTGGCAGGGCCCATGCTTTCAGAGAAATCTGTGTCCATGTCCTGATCACTCACTTGACCGCGCTGATGTTGCCTCCTCGCCCGGTATCGCTCTGCCAGGTTCTGGTGCTGCATATACTGCTGGATAATGCGTGTGGTGTTTAATGTGCTCCTAATTGCCAAAGTGAGCTGAGTGGCCTCCATGCTTGCCTTGGTATGGCGTCCGCACAGAAAAAAGGCGCAGAACGATTGTCTGCCGTTGCTCTGACGGAGGGAGGGGGCGACTGACGACATGGCTTACAGGGTTGGCTTCAGGGAGCTAAAATCAACAAAGGGGGTGGCTTTACATCAAGGAGTATTTCAGGCAGGACTTCACGGAGGGTTCCAATAAGAAATGGTGCACCTAAGTTATTGTTCTTATTGGAACAAGGAGGTTCGTCTGGCCTCTGATACATGGCTAGATTTACCTCGCTGCACCTTCTCTGTGAGTGACTGCAGTGTGACCTAGAGGAATGAGTCCCCTAGACGGGGGAGGAGGCAAATGAGTACAAAACAGATCTGGTCTATTTCTTGTTTTGATCCACTCCATCTATCTTTTACATCTTTGGCGGGCAGCAGACGGTGCAGAAGGACTGCATGCTATCCACATCTCATGGCTGCTCAGCAGAAGATGGTACAGTACGACTGCTAGCCATCCTCATCTCTTGCCTGCCCGGCAGAAGATGGTACAGTACGACTGCTAGCCATCCGTATCCCCTGCCTGCTCACCATAAGACAGTTCAATAGGAGTGACTGCAGGACTAAAGAGAATGACCTGGTCAAGTCACTCCAAAGTTAGTCCCTGCGCCCATGTCTGCCCAGGCGCTCCCAGCCAACGTGGCCAGGAGCACCTCGGACATGACGATGACAGCTACCAGTCGTACTGCACCGTCTGCTGCCAGAAGGCAATGGGTTGCTGCTACTGTGTAGCAATGCCGTACCGCGTCTGCCAGCACCCAGGAGACATACGGTGATGGTTACCTGAGCAGGCTCCATGCTTGCCGTGGTATGGCGTCTGCACAGGTAACTCAAGAAAAAAGGCGCGAAACGATTGTCTGTCCTTGCTTTCACGGAGGGAGGGAGGGAACGGGGGCCTGACGATATGTACTCAGAACCACCTGTGACAATGTTTTCATAGAATCATAGAATATCAGGGTTGGAAGGGACCTCAGGAGGTCATCTAGTCCAACCCCCTGCTCAAAGCAGGACCAATCCCCAATTTTTGCCACAGATCCCTAAATGGCCCCCTCAAGGACTGAACTCACAACCCTGGGTTTAGCAGGCCAATGCTCAAACCACTGAGCTATCCCTCCCCCCATCATCCCATTTAGCCCCATCAGGCATTGGGATCTCAACCCAGAATTCCAATGGGCAGCGGAGACTGCGGGAACTGTGGGATAGTTACCCACAGTGCAACGCTCCGGAAGTCGACTCTAGCCTCGGTACTGTGGAAGCACTTCGCCGAGTTAATGCACTTAGAGCATTTTCTGTGGGGACACACACACTCGAATATATAAAACCGATTTCTAAAAAACCGACTTCTATAAATTTGACCTTATTCCGTAGTGTAGACATACCCTATATCCTTCATTGAAGCAGCAACCACACACAAACACACACACACACACAGAAGAAACTCACCCCAAGGGTCATGGTCCTGCTCCTCCTTCATCTGGTTACCTGCCTTGCAAAACTCACATTAGCTGCTCCTGTTCTCTAACTTCTCTCCTCCCTTAGGAGAGGGCTTTTTAAAGCCTTGTTCTCCCTGAATAGCCCCACGCCCTGGTTAGGGGTTGATGGGTGGTAAAGGGCTTGGGGATGAAAGCCTCCTTATGCAGCTCTCCACTTGCATAGCAGGCCCCATCCATGCCCTGACGAGGTGTGAACTGCCTCTCTGTTCTTGGAGAGTTTTTGCATGGGCTTGCTTTAAGCAAGGAGGATACATTTTCAGCCTCATAACTATATACATGAAATTGTAACCATACTGTAACAATTACTATAATATCACTGGTTTCAGAGTAGCAGCTGTGTTAGTCTGTATTCGAAAAAATAAAAGGAGGACTTAGAGACTAACCAATTTATTTGAGCATAAGCTTTCGTGAGCTACAGCTCACTTCATCGGATGCAGTGAGCTGTAGCTCACGAAAGCTTATGCTCAAATAAATTGGTTAGTCTCTGAGGTGCCACAAGTCCTCCTTTTCTTATAACATCACTATAACAACCATGCTCAGTGCATGATGAGCCTTCCGAAGGCACCCAACATGACAAACTTTGCATTGCATACCACACAATCATTTTCTAAAGATGAACATGGTGTGTAGGGTGTTCCCCCGAGGTACAGAGCATCACACCTCCCCTCTTAGTTTACTGATCTGAAAGGTAGTTTGTTGTTATAGTTCTCTTGGCATCCAGCCATTAAGGCTATGAGGCAGCGTGCCTCAGTTTCCCCATTCACACACAGCAAACCAGGGTTTTTTTTTTTATGTTTTCTCTGCTGTGATAAGGTTTAAACCTGTTTTCAGGTATTAATTGAAAAGTAGCATTCTCAAAAAGTTTAACATCTGTGTTGAAATTCTTATCCCCAAAACTTAACATTAATACCAAAATTTTATCACAGATGGGTGTTTACAAGTATCTTTTTGATACCACACCCCTCTGTTCAGTTAGTGTAGTTTGAGGTTAGTTTGTTCATTACCCATGGTGTCCTTTGACTCTCCCATGTAATCAGTCACAGGCTTCTCTTTCCCTCCAGTGTTTCCCTTTGTGTGGGCTCTTAATTTAATCCTATTTCTGGCATTTTGATGTCTCAGGCTCTGGCAAGATAAGGGTCCAGGGGGATCCTGCACACTGGCTGGCCCTTTGGGGAGTGGTCTCCCAACCCCAGGACTGTACATATGTAGGCAATCCAGCTCCCCTTTTGGGGTTACCCTGTGTTTCCCCCTCCCAGCACTGAGTCCTTCCCTGCCCCCTAGAGGGCTGTGATCATAGAATATCAGGGTTGGCAGGGATCTAGTCCAACATCTGGCTCAAAGCAGGACCAATCCCCAATTTTTGCCCCAGATCCCTAAATGGCCCCCCTCGAGGATTGAACTCACAACGCTGAGTTTAGCAGGCCAATGCTCAAACCACTGTGCTCTCTCTCCCCCCTGCGATCCCTGCTCTCTGGGCTAGCTGTGTTTACCCTTTGATCAGCTGAACCTCTTCCCAGCAGCTTTTCCATAACTGCTCCCCGTCTCTCAGCAGCCTGGGGAAACACCTGCCCCCCCCCCCCCCGTCAGCTGGGTCATTTGTGTTCTGGCCAACGATCACCGGGAAATTTCCTGGTCTAAACTCCCCTGCTGTTACTGGAGCTGCATCCTGATGTAAAAAGACAGTTAGTTTCCAAAAACTTATCAGAAATAGCATCTTGAAAACTCGGGACCTGGATTGAGGTACCCTCCGCCACTCCTCTCTCTGTCCCTGAGAAGTCAGCTCCAGGAGGTCAGTTACACAGGTCCTTCTCAAAACCTGGGTCACAGGCTGAGTGCCTGGGTGCAGGGATGCTGAGCCAGCCATCCCCCTAGGGTCCTAAGCATCCTGCCCCAAGTGACTAATGAGGAGACACTCCTGTATCCCCACTATTCTTTCCCCAGTTTCCTCCTCTGGGCCCCCTCCTTCAGCTGCCAGCTAACAATGGGGACAGTTTCCTTAATGACTGAGGACACCTCTCCTGCCCCTGTGCCTGAGGGCATGTGGCCTTCTGCTGGAAAGGAGCTAGTCTCAGCCCCTCCCATACTTAGAAGCACCCTGCTTCCCTCTGTTACAGAAATCCTCACCCACCTCAGTGCTTTCTGAGATTCCCTGCTCTTTCTCTGGGACACATCTCTCTGCTCCCTAGAGCCAAGTTTCTCTCTGGTTCAGCTGCAACCTGGACAGTTGTCTCCCTGGCAGGCATTACACCCCCATCCCTTCCTGATGTGGTGTTGCCTCCAGCTGCAGTGTAGGAGTTGGTCTCAACCACCCTCCCACCTAGAAGCATGTGGCTTCCCCCAGCTGCAGAAGAAGCAAGGGGACTCTCTTCCCCTTCTCTCAGAAGTTCCTGAGACCTTCCCCTTCCCCTTGGGGGGTCCCAGCATAAAATTCCCTCCTGCTGGGACGTTAGTGAAGAGCGCTTTTAAGTAATTGCAATGATTTTAATCTGCTGTAATTCATAAAAATGTAATTATGTAGTTCAAAACTATTTAATTCTTAAAATAGTAAAGATAACAATGAGAGACGTTCAGTAACTAGAATAGGATAGGTTTCAGAGTAACAGCCGTGTTAGTCTGTATTCGCAAAAAGAAAAGCAGTACTTGTGGCACCTTAGAGACTAACCAATTTATTTGAGCATGAGCTTTCGTGAGCTACAGCTCACTTCATCGGATGCATACCGTGGAAACTGCAGCAGACTTTATATACACACAGAGAATATGAAACCATACCTCCTCCCACCCCACTGTCCTGCTGGTAATAGCCTATCTAAAGTGATCATCAGGTTGGGCCATTTCCAGCACAAATCCAGGTTTTCTCACCCTCCACCCCCCCACACACAAATTCACTCTCCTGCTGGTGATAGCCCATCCAAAGTGACAACTCTTTACACAATGTGCATGATAATCAAGTTGGACCATTTCCTGCACAAATCCAGGTTCTCTCACCCCCTCACCCCCCTCCCAAAAACCACACACACAAACTCACTCTCCTGCTGGTAATAGCTCATCCAAACTGACCACTCTCCAAGTTTAAATCCAAGTTAAACCAGAACATCTGGGGGGGTTATAGGAAAAAACAAGGGGAAATAGGCTACCTTGCATAATGACTTAGCCACTCCCAGTCTCTATTTAAGCCTAAATTAATAGTATCCAATTTGCAAATGAATTCCAATTCAGCAGTTTCTCGCTGGAGTCTGGATTTGAAGTTTTTTTGTTGTAAGATAGCGACCTTCATGTCTGTGATTGCGTGACCAGAGAGATTGAAGTGTTCTCCGACTGGTTTATGAATGTTATAATTCTTGACATCTGATTTGTGTCCATTTATTCTTTTACGTAGAGACTGTCCAGTTTGACCAATGTACATGGCAGAGGGGCATTGCTGGCACATGATGGCATATATCACATTGGTGGATGTGCAGGTGAACGAGCCTCTGATAGTGTGGCTGATGTGATTAGGCCCTGTGATGGTGTCCCCTGAATAGATATGTGGGCACAATTGGCAACGGGCTTTGTTGCAAGGATAAGTTCCTGGGTTAGTGGTTCTGTTGTGTGGTATGTGGTTGTTGGTGAGTATTTGCTTCAGGTTGCGGGGCTGTCTGTAGGCAAGGACTGGCCTGTCTCCCAAGATTTGTGAGAGTGTTGGGTCATCCTTTAGGATAGGTTGTAGATCCTTAATAATGCGTTGGAGGGGTTTTAGTTGGGGGCTGAAGGTGACGGCTAGTGGCGTTCTGTTGTTTTCTTTGTTAGGCCTGTCCTGAAGTAGGTAACTTCTGGGAACTCTGCAGCTAAGAGGGTCCCTACGCCTTGTCCCTTATTCGTCTTTCCGCGGAATTGAGTGACCGATCCTGGCTTGGCACCGCTGGAATCGAGAGATGCAAGGAGGGTAAGAAGCACCCACACCTGATCTCCTATCTTTAGTGTACACATATTTTGAAATAGAGCTCTATACTTTGTTTTCTTTCTTTGGGATTGTGGCTTCAGTTTTGTAACTTGTTTGTGTGTGTAACATCTCTACATTTAAATAAGTAGGCACTAGCAATTTTGTAACCACATGATTAGAATCTAGCTTAATAAATTTTGGTAACCATTTGTGCATAAGCCTGACTTGTTTTCTCTGGTTTACTGTAAAGCAGCCAACACAATTAAAGAACCTCAGCCGTTTTGGCTCTAAAGCCTGGCCATTAGGTGAGAGTACTAAGAGCCTAGTGTTGAGTTGTGCCGCCTCCAGGGGGAAACTCTTGGGGCACCTGTCAGTCAATCCTGGCTGCCCGCTGTGAAGGAGCTCTGAGCTCTAGCAGTTAAAGTCACGGGTGTGGAGAGGCTCTTAGTGCTGCCATTGGGGCACCTGTCAGTCAGTATTGACTGCCCGCTGCGAAGGAGCTCTGAGCTCTAGCAGTTAAAGTCACGGGTGGTTAGGACCTTGGGGCATCCGTCAGCCTAGCCCGGGCTGCCCGCCGCGAAGGGACAGTGCGTCCTAGCGGTTAAAGTCACGGATGGTATAAACGGGCATAGCTGGCACCTCACCAAACATCCTTGGGCGTCGGCTAACAGAAAATTGGCGTTGTATAAATGCTGACAATTGCTTCCCCCCCAAAACTGGCAGAGTGCCCCCTTCACCCTCTCTCCCCAAGCACACCTACCCCTCTTCCAAAGCACCCACCAGTCAGTGCCTGTGCTACAGACAACAAACTCATCCCAAGGGTCACGTAGTCGCTCCTCCTTCACCTGGAGAACTCCCTCGCAGAGCTCTCCTGTTCCCTAGCTCCTTTGGTCGCTTAGGAGCAGGCTTTTTAGAGACTCGTTCTCCACGATTAGCCCCAGCCCCGAGTGAAGGATTGGCAGGTCCTACAGGGATGGGGGGATGAAAGCCTCAAGAACACGCTCTCAGCCTTGCATTACAGTCCGCTAGGCTCAGCACAGGCTCCCTCGAACAAACCCAGCACACCACACACACAGACCACAAACTCACCCCATGGGCTGAAAGTTTCCTGTTCCCAAGCATCCCTCATCCCTTAGGAGCAGGCTTTTTAAAGACTCGTTCTCCCTGAGGAGCCCCAAACCCTGCTAAGAGTTGATGGATGCTCAAGGGCTTGGCCATCACAGCCTCCTTAAGAAGCTCTCAACTTTCCTAACAGGCCACTAGGCTCAGCACAAGTTCCCTCAAATGAACAGACCACACTATATCCTTCATTGAAGCAGCAACCACACTACACTACACGCACCACACCACAGAGAAGAAACTCACCCCAAGGGTCATGGACCTGCTCCTCCTTCATCTGGTTACCTGCCTTGCAAAACTCACATTAGCTGCTCCTGTTCTCTAACTTCTCTCCTCCCTTAGGAGAGGGCTTTTTAAAGCCTTGTTCTCCCTGAATAGCCCCACCCCCTGGTTAGGGGTTGATGGTTCCATAAAAGTGCCCTTATGCATGCGAAAGTTTCGCAGCCACTGGGAATCGTCCCAGACCCGCAACACTATGCGGTCCCACCAGTCTGTGCTTGTTTCCTGAACCCAGAATCGGCGTTCCACAGCATGAACCTGCCCCATTAGCACCATGATGCATGCATTGGCAGGGCCCATGCTTTCAGAGAAATCTGTGTCCATGTCCTGATCACTCACTTGACCGCGCTGATGTTGCCTCCTCGCCCGGTATCGCTCTGCCAGGTTCTGGTGCTGCATATACTGCTGGATAATGCGTGTGGTGTTTAATGTGCTCCTAATTGCCAAAGTGAGCTGAGTGGCCTCCATGCTTGCCTTGGTATGGCGTCCGCACAGAAAAAAGGCGCAGAACGATTGTCTGCCGTTGCTCTGACGGAGGGAGGGGGCGACTGACGACATGGCTTACAGGGTTGGCTTCAGGGAGCTAAAATCAACAAAGGGGGTGGCTTTACATCAAGGAGTATTTCAGGCAGGACTTCACGGAGGGTTCCAATAAGAAATGGTGCACCTAAGTTATTGTTCTTATTGGAACAAGGAGGTTCGTCTGGCCTCTGATACATGGCTAGATTTACCTCGCTGCACCTTCTCTGTGAGTGACTGCAGTGTGACCTAGAGGAATGAGTCCCCTAGACGGGGGAGGAGGCAAATGAGTACAAAACAGATCTGGTCTATTTCTTGTTTTGATCCACTCCATCTATCTTTTACATCTTTGGCGGGCAGCAGACGGTGCAGAAGGACTGCATGCTATCCACATCTCATGGCTGCTCAGCAGAAGATGGTACAGTACGACTGCTAGCCATCCTCATCTCTTGCCTGCCCGGCAGAAGATGGTACAGTACGACTGCTAGCCATCCGTATCCCCTGCCTGCTCACCATAAGACAGTTCAATAGGAGTGACTGCAGGACTAAAGAGAATGACCTGGTCAAGTCACTCCAAAGTTAGTCCCTGCGCCCATGTCTGCCCAGGCGCTCCCAGCCAACGTGGCCAGGAGCACCTCGGACATGACGATGACAGCTACCAGTCGTACTGCACCGTCTGCTGCCAGAAGGCAATGGGTTGCTGCTACTGTGTAGCAATGCCGTACCGCGTCTGCCAGCACCCAGGAGACATACGGTGATGGTTACCTGAGCAGGCTCCATGCTTGCCGTGGTATGGCGTCTGCACAGGTAACTCAAGAAAAAAGGCGCGAAACGATTGTCTGTCCTTGCTTTCACGGAGGGAGGGAGGGAACGGGGGCCTGACGATATGTACTCAGAACCACCTGTGACAATGTTTTCATAGAATCATAGAATATCAGGGTTGGAAGGGACCTCAGGAGGTCATCTAGTCCAACCCCCTGCTCAAAGCAGGACCAATCCCCAATTTTTGCCACAGATCCCTAAATGGCCCCCTCAAGGATTGAACTCACAACCCTGGGTTTAGCAGGCCAATGCTCAAACCACTGAGCTATCCCTCCCCCCATCATCCCATTTAGCCCCATCAGGCATTGGGATCTCAACCCAGAATTCCAATGGGCAGCGGAGACTGCGGGAACTGTGGGATAGTTACCCACAGTGCAACGCTCCGGAAGTCGACTCTAGCCTCGGTACTGTGGAAGCACTTCGCCGAGTTAATGCACTTAGAGCATTTTCTGTGGGGACACACACACTCGAATATATAAAACCGATTTCTAAAAAACCGACTTCTATAAATTTGACCTTATTCCGTAGTGTAGACATACCCTATATCCTTCATTGAAGCAGCAACCACACACAAACACACACACACACACAGAAGAAACTCACCCCAAGGGTCATGGTCCTGCTCCTCCTTCATCTGGTTACCTGCCTTGCAAAACTCACATTAGCTGCTCCTGTTCTCTAACTTCTCTCCTCCCTTAGGAGAGGGCTTTTTAAAGCCTTGTTCTCCCTGAATAGCCCCACGCCCTGGTTAGGGGTTGATGGGTGGTAAAGGGCTTGGGGATGAAAGCCTCCTTATGCAGCTCTCCACTTGCATAGCAGGCCCCATCCATGCCCTGACGAGGTGTGAACTGCCTCTCTGTTCTTGGAGAGTTTTTGCATGGGCTTGCTTTAAGCAAGGAGGATACATTTTCAGCCTCATAACTATATACATGGAATTGTAACCATACTGTAACAATTACTATAATATCACTGGTTTCAGAGTAGCAGCTGTGTTAGTCTGTATTCGAAAAAATAAAAGGAGGACTTAGAGACTAACCAATTTATTTGAGCATAAGCTTTCGTGAGCTACAGCTCACTTCATCGGATGCAGTGAGCTGTAGCTCACGAAAGCTTATGCTCAAATAAATTGGTTAGTCTCTGAGGTGCCACAAGTCCTCCTTTTCTTATAACATCACTATAACAACCATGCTCAGTGCATGATGAGCCTTCCGAAGGCACCCAACATGACAAACTTTGCATTGCATACCACACAATCATTTTCTAAAGATGAACATGGTGTGTAGGGTGTTCCCCCGAGGTACAGAGCATCACACCTCCCCTCTTAGTTTACTGATCTGAAAGGTAGTTTGTTGTTATAGTTCTCTTGGCATCCAGCCATTAAGGCTATGAGGCAGCGTGCCTCAGTTTCCCCATTCACACACAGCAAACCAGGGTTTTTTTTTTTATGTTTTCTCTGCTGTGATAAGGTTTAAACCTGTTTTCAGGTATTAATTGAAAAGTAGCATTCTCAAAAAGTTTAACATCTGTGTTGAAATTCTTATCCCCAAAACTTAACATTAATACCAAAATTTTATCACAGATGGGTGTTTACAAGTATCTTTTTGATACCACACCCCTCTGTTCAGTTAGTGTAGTTTGAGGTTAGTTTGTTCATTACCCATGGTGTCCTTTGACTCTCCCATGTAATCAGTCACAGGCTTCTCTTTCCCTCCAGTGTTTCCCTTTGTGTGGGCTCTTAATTTAATCCTATTTCTGGCATTTTGATGTCTCAGGCTCTGGCAAGATAAGGGTCCAGGGGGATCCTGCACACTGGCTGGCCCTTTGGGGAGTGGTCTCCCAACCCCAGGACTGTACATATGTAGGCAATCCAGCTCCCCTTTTGGGGTTACCCTGTGTTTCCCCCTCCCAGCACTGAGTCCTTCCCTGCCCCCTAGAGGGCTGTGATCATAGAATATCAGGGTTGGCAGGGATCTAGTCCAACATCTGGCTCAAAGCAGGACCAATCCCCAATTTTTGCCCCAGATCCCTAAATGGCCCCCCTCGAGGATTGAACTCACAATGCTGAGTTTAGCAGGCCAATGCTCAAACCACTGTGCTCTCTCTCCCCCCTGCGATCCCTGCTCTCTGGGCTAGCTGTGTTTACCCTTTGATCAGCTGAACCTCTTCCCAGCAGCTTTTCCATAACTGCTCCCCGTCTCTCAGCAGCCTGGGGAAACACCTGCCCCCCCCCCCCCCCCCCCGTCAGCTGGGTCATTTGTGTTCTGGCCAACGATCACCGGGAAATTTCCTGGTCTAAACTCCCCTGCTGTTACTGGAGCTGCATCCTGATGTAAAAAGACAGTTAGTTTCCAAAAACTTATCAGAAATAGCATCTTGAAAACTCGGGACCTGGATTGAGGTACCCTCCGCCACTCCTCTCTCTGTCCCTGAGAAGTCAGCTCCAGGAGGTCAGTTACACAGGTCCTTCTCAAAACCTGGGTCACAGGCTGAGTGCCTGGGTGCAGGGATGCTGAGCCAGCCATCCCCCTAGGGTCCTAAGCATCCTGCCCCAAGTGACTAATGAGGAGACACTCCTGTATCCCCACTATTCTTTCCCCAGTTTCCTCCTCTGGGCCCCCTCCTTCAGCTGCCAGCTAACAATGGGGACAGTTTCCTTAATGACTGAGGACACCTCTCCTGCCCCTGTGCCTGAGGGCATGTGGCCTTCTGCTGGAAAGGAGCTAGTCTCAGCCCCTCCCATACTTAGAAGCACCCTGCTTCCCTCTGTTACAGAAATCCTCACCCACCTCAGTGCTTTCTGAGATTCCCTGCTCTTTCTCTGGGACACATCTCTCTGCTCCCTAGAGCCAAGTTTCTCTCTGGTTCAGCTGCAACCTGGACAGTTGTCTCCCTGGCAGGCATTACACCCCCATCCCTTCCTGATGTGGTGTTGCCTCCAGCTGCAGTGTAGGAGTTGGTCTCAACCACCCTCCCACCTAGAAGCATGTGGCTTCCCCCAGCTGCAGAAGAAGCAAGGGGACTCTCTTCCCCTTCTCTCAGAAGTTCCTGAGACCTTCCCCTTCCCCTTGGGGGGTCCCAGCATAAAATTCCCTCCTGCTGGGACGTTAGTGAAGAGCGCTTTTAAGTAATTGCAATGATTTTAATCTGCTGTAATTCATAAAAATGTAATTATGTAGTTCAAAACTATTTAATTCTTAAAATAGTAAAGATAACAATGAGAGACGTTCAGTAACTAGAATAGGATAGGTTTCAGAGTAACAGCCGTGTTAGTCTGTATTCGCAAAAAGAAAAGCAGTACTTGTGGCACCTTAGAGACTAACCAATTTATTTGAGCATGAGCTTTCGTGAGCTACAGCTCACTTCATCGGATGCATACCGTGGAAACTGCAGCAGACTTTATATACACACAGAGAATATGAAACCATACCTCCTCCCACCCCACTGTCCTGCTGGTAATAGCCTATCTAAAGTGATCATCAGGTTGGGCCATTTCCAGCACAAATCCAGGTTTTCTCACCCTCCACCCCCCCACACACAAATTCACTCTCCTGCTGGTGATAGCCCATCCAAAGTGACAACTCTTTACACAATGTGCATGATAATCAAGTTGGACCATTTCCTGCACAAATCCAGGTTCTCTCACCCCCTCACCCCCCTCCCAAAAACCACACACACAAACTCACTCTCCTGCTGGTAATAGCTCATCCAAACTGACCACTCTCCAAGTTTAAATCCAAGTTAAACCAGAACATCTGGGGGGGTTATAGGAAAAAACAAGGGGAAATAGGCTACCTTGCATAATGACTTAGCCACTCCCAGTCTCTATTTAAGCCTAAATTAATAGTATCCAATTTGCAAATGAATTCCAATTCAGCAGTTTCTCGCTGGAGTCTGGATTTGAAGTTTTTTTGTTGTAAGATAGCGACCTTCATGTCTGTGATTGCGTGACCAGAGAGATTGAAGTGTTCTCCGACTGGTTTATGAATGTTATAATTCTTGACATCTGATTTGTGTCCATTTATTCTTTTACGTAGAGACTGTCCAGTTTGACCAATGTACATGGCAGAGGGGCATTGCTGGCACATGATGGCATATATCACATTGGTGGATGTGCAGGTGAACGAGCCTCTGATAGTGTGGCTGATGTGATTAGGCCCTGTGATGGTGTCCCCTGAATAGATATGTGGGCACAATTGGCAACGGGCTTTGTTGCAAGGATAAGTTCCTGGGTTAGTGGTTCTGTTGTGTGGTATGTGGTTGTTGGTGAGTATTTGCTTCAGGTTGCGGGGCTGTCTGTAGGCAAGGACTGGCCTGTCTCCCAAGATTTGTGAGAGTGTTGGGTCATCCTTTAGGATAGGTTGTAGATCCTTAATAATGCGTTGGAGGGGTTTTAGTTGGGGGCTGAAGGTGACGGCTAGTGGCGTTCTGTTGTTTTCTTTGTTAGGCCTGTCCTGAAGTAGGTAACTTCTGGGAACTCTGCAGCTAAGAGGGTCCCTACGCCTTGTCCCTTATTCGTCTTTCCGCGGAATTGAGTGACCGATCCTGGCTTGGCACCGCTGGAATCGAGAGATGCAAGGAGGGTAAGAAGCACCCACACCTGATCTCCTATCTTTAGTGTACACATATTTTGAAATAGAGCTCTATACTTTGTTTTCTTTCTTTGGGATTGTGGCTTCAGTTTTGTAACTTGTTTGTGTGTGTAACATCTCTACATTTAAATAAGTAGGCACTAGCAATTTTGTAACCACATGATTAGAATCTAGCTTAATAAATTTTGGTAACCATTTGTGCATAAGCCTGACTTGTTTTCTCTGGTTTACTGTAAAGCAGCCAACACAATTAAAGAACCTCAGCCGTTTTGGCTCTAAAGCCTGGCCATTAGGTGAGAGTACTAAGAGCCTAGTGTTGAGTTGTGCCGCCTCCAGGGGGAAACTCTTGGGGCACCTGTCAGTCAATCCTGGCTGCCCGCTGTGAAGGAGCTCTGAGCTCTAGCAGTTAAAGTCACGGGTGTGGAGAGGCTCTTAGTGCTGCCATTGGGGCACCTGTCAGTCAGTATTGACTGCCCGCTGCGAAGGAGCTCTGAGCTCTAGCAGTTAAAGTCACGGGTGGTTAGGACCTTGGGGCATCCGTCAGCCTAGCCCGGGCTGCCCGCCGCGAAGGGACAGTGCGTCCTAGCGGTTAAAGTCACGGATGGTATAAACGGGCATAGCTGGCACCTCACCAAACATCCTTGGGCGTCGGCTAACAGAAAATTGGCGTTGTATAAATGCTGACAATTGCTTCCCCCCCAAAACTGGCAGAGTGCCCCCTTCACCCTCTCTCCCCAAGCACACCTACCCCTCTTCCAAAGCACCCACCAGTCAGTGCCTGTGCTACAGACAACAAACTCATCCCAAGGGTCACGTAGTCGCTCCTCCTTCACCTGGAGAACTCCCTCGCAGAGCTCTCCTGTTCCCTAGCTCCTTTGGTCGCTTAGGAGCAGGCTTTTTAGAGACTCGTTCTCCACGATTAGCCCCAGCCCCGAGTGAAGGATTGGCAGGTCCTACAGGGATGGGGGGATGAAAGCCTCAAGAACACGCTCTCAGCCTTGCATTACAGTCCGCTAGGCTCAGCACAGGCTCCCTCGAACAAACCCAGCACACCACACACACAGACCACAAACTCACCCCATGGGCTGAAAGTTTCCTGTTCCCAAGCATCCCTCATCCCTTAGGAGCAGGCTTTTTAAAGACTCGTTCTCCCTGAGGAGCCCCAAACCCTGCTAAGAGTTGATGGATGCTCAAGGGCTTGGCCATCACAGCCTCCTTAAGAAGCTCTCAACTTTCCTAACAGGCCACTAGGCTCAGCACAAGTTCCCTCAAATGAACAGACCACACTATATCCTTCATTGAAGCAGCAACCACACTACACTACACGCACCACACCACAGAGAAGAAACTCACCCCAAGGGTCATGGACCTGCTCCTCCTTCATCTGGTTACCTGCCTTGCAAAACTCACATTAGCTGCTCCTGTTCTCTAACTTCTCTCCTCCCTTAGGAGAGGGCTTTTTAAAGCCTTGTTCTCCCTGAATAGCCCCACCCCCTGGTTAGGGGTTGATGGTTCCATAAAAGTGCCCTTATGCATGCGAAAGTTTCGCAGCCACTGGGAATCGTCCCAGACCCGCAACACTATGCGGTCCCACCAGTCTGTGCTTGTTTCCTGAACCCAGAATCGGCGTTCCACAGCATGAACCTGCCCCATTAGCACCATGATGCATGCATTGGCAGGGCCCATGCTTTCAGAGAAATCTGTGTCCATGTCCTGATCACTCACTTGACCGCGCTGATGTTGCCTCCTCGCCCGGTATCGCTCTGCCAGGTTCTGGTGCTGCATATACTGCTGGATAATGCGTGTGGTGTTTAATGTGCTCCTAATTGCCAAAGTGAGCTGAGTGGCCTCCATGCTTGCCTTGGTATGGCGTCCGCACAGAAAAAAGGCGCAGAACGATTGTCTGCCGTTGCTCTGACGGAGGGAGGGGGCGACTGACGACATGGCTTACAGGGTTGGCTTCAGGGAGCTAAAATCAACAAAGGGGGTGGCTTTACATCAAGGAGTATTTCAGGCAGGACTTCACGGAGGGTTCCAATAAGAAATGGTGCACCTAAGTTATTGTTCTTATTGGAACAAGGAGGTTCGTCTGGCCTCTGATACATGGCTAGATTTACCTCGCTGCACCTTCTCTGTGAGTGACTGCAGTGTGACCTAGAGGAATGAGTCCCCTAGACGGGGGAGGAGGCAAATGAGTACAAAACAGATCTGGTCTATTTCTTGTTTTGATCCACTCCATCTATCTTTTACATCTTTGGCGGGCAGCAGACGGTGCAGAAGGACTGCATGCTATCCACATCTCATGGCTGCTCAGCAGAAGATGGTACAGTACGACTGCTAGCCATCCTCATCTCTTGCCTGCCCGGCAGAAGATGGTACAGTACGACTGCTAGCCATCCGTATCCCCTGCCTGCTCACCATAAGACAGTTCAATAGGAGTGACTGCAGGACTAAAGAGAATGACCTGGTCAAGTCACTCCAAAGTTAGTCCCTGCGCCCATGTCTGCCCAGGCGCTCCCAGCCAACGTGGCCAGGAGCACCTCGGACATGACGATGACAGCTACCAGTCGTACTGCACCGTCTGCTGCCAGAAGGCAATGGGTTGCTGCTACTGTGTAGCAATGCCGTACCGCGTCTGCCAGCACCCAGGAGACATACGGTGATGGTTACCTGAGCAGGCTCCATGCTTGCCGTGGTATGGCGTCTGCACAGGTAACTCAAGAAAAAAGGCGCGAAACGATTGTCTGTCCTTGCTTTCACGGAGGGAGGGAGGGAACGGGGGCCTGACGATATGTACTCAGAACCACCTGTGACAATGTTTTCATAGAATCATAGAATATCAGGGTTGGAAGGGACCTCAGGAGGTCATCTAGTCCAACCCCCTGCTCAAAGCAGGACCAATCCCCAATTTTTGCCACAGATCCCTAAATGGCCCCCTCAAGGATTGAACTCACAACCCTGGGTTTAGCAGGCCAATGCTCAAACCACTGAGCTATCCCTCCCCCCATCATCCCATTTAGCCCCATCAGGCATTGGGATCTCAACCCAGAATTCCAATGGGCAGCGGAGACTGCGGGAACTGTGGGATAGTTACCCACAGTGCAACGCTCCGGAAGTCGACTCTAGCCTCGGTACTGTGGAAGCACTTCGCCGAGTTAATGCACTTAGAGCATTTTCTGTGGGGACACACACACTCGAATATATAAAACCGATTTCTAAAAAACCGACTTCTATAAATTTGACCTTATTCCGTAGTGTAGACATACCCTATATCCTTCATTGAAGCAGCAACCACACACAAACACACACACACACACAGAAGAAACTCACCCCAAGGGTCATGGTCCTGCTCCTCCTTCATCTGGTTACCTGCCTTGCAAAACTCACATTAGCTGCTCCTGTTCTCTAACTTCTCTCCTCCCTTAGGAGAGGGCTTTTTAAAGCCTTGTTCTCCCTGAATAGCCCCACGCCCTGGTTAGGGGTTGATGGGTGGTAAAGGGCTTGGGGATGAAAGCCTCCTTATGCAGCTCTCCACTTGCATAGCAGGCCCCATCCATGCCCTGACGAGGTGTGAACTGCCTCTCTGTTCTTGGAGAGTTTTTGCATGGGCTTGCTTTAAGCAAGGAGGATACATTTTCAGCCTCATAACTATATACATGAAATTGTAACCATACTGTAACAATTACTATAATATCACTGGTTTCAGAGTAGCAGCTGTGTTAGTCTGTATTCGAAAAAATAAAAGGAGGACTTAGAGACTAACCAATTTATTTGAGCATAAGCTTTCGTGAGCTACAGCTCACTTCATCGGATGCAGTGAGCTGTAGCTCACGAAAGCTTATGCTCAAATAAATTGGTTAGTCTCTGAGGTGCCACAAGTCCTCCTTTTCTTATAACATCACTATAACAACCATGCTCAGTGCATGATGAGCCTTCCGAAGGCACCCAACATGACAAACTTTGCATTGCATACCACACAATCATTTTCTAAAGATGAACATGGTGTGTAGGGTGTTCCCCCGAGGTACAGAGCATCACACCTCCCCTCTTAGTTTACTGATCTGAAAGGTAGTTTGTTGTTATAGTTCTCTTGGCATCCAGCCATTAAGGCTATGAGGCAGCGTGCCTCAGTTTCCCCATTCACACACAGCAAACCAGGGTTTTTTTTTTTATGTTTTCTCTGCTGTGATAAGGTTTAAACCTGTTTTCAGGTATTAATTGAAAAGTAGCATTCTCAAAAAGTTTAACATCTGTGTTGAAATTCTTATCCCCAAAACTTAACATTAATACCAAAATTTTATCACAGATGGGTGTTTACAAGTATCTTTTTGATACCACACCCCTCTGTTCAGTTAGTGTAGTTTGAGGTTAGTTTGTTCATTACCCATGGTGTCCTTTGACTCTCCCATGTAATCAGTCACAGGCTTCTCTTTCCCTCCAGTGTTTCCCTTTGTGTGGGCTCTTAATTTAATCCTATTTCTGGCATTTTGATGTCTCAGGCTCTGGCAAGATAAGGGTCCAGGGGGATCCTGCACACTGGCTGGCCCTTTGGGGAGTGGTCTCCCAACCCCAGGACTGTACATATGTAGGCAATCCAGCTCCCCTTTTGGGGTTACCCTGTGTTTCCCCCTCCCAGCACTGAGTCCTTCCCTGCCCCCTAGAGGGCTGTGATCATAGAATATCAGGGTTGGCAGGGATCTAGTCCAACATCTGGCTCAAAGCAGGACCAATCCCCAATTTTTGCCCCAGATCCCTAAATGGCCCCCCTCGAGGATTGAACTCACAACGCTGAGTTTAGCAGGCCAATGCTCAAACCACTGTGCTCTCTCTCCCCCCTGCGATCCCTGCTCTCTGGGCTAGCTGTGTTTACCCTTTGATCAGCTGAACCTCTTCCCAGCAGCTTTTCCATAACTGCTCCCCGTCTCTCAGCAGCCTGGGGAAACACCTGCCCCCCCCCCCCCCCCCGTCAGCTGGGTCATTTGTGTTCTGGCCAACGATCACCGGGAAATTTCCTGGTCTAAACTCCCCTGCTGTTACTGGAGCTGCATCCTGATGTAAAAAGACAGTTAGTTTCCAAAAACTTATCAGAAATAGCATCTTGAAAACTCGGGACCTGGATTGAGGTACCCTCCGCCACTCCTCTCTCTGTCCCTGAGAAGTCAGCTCCAGGAGGTCAGTTACACAGGTCCTTCTCAAAACCTGGGTCACAGGCTGAGTGCCTGGGTGCAGGGATGCTGAGCCAGCCATCCCCCTAGGGTCCTAAGCATCCTGCCCCAAGTGACTAATGAGGAGACACTCCTGTATCCCCACTATTCTTTCCCCAGTTTCCTCCTCTGGGCCCCCTCCTTCAGCTGCCAGCTAACAATGGGGACAGTTTCCTTAATGACTGAGGACACCTCTCCTGCCCCTGTGCCTGAGGGCATGTGGCCTTCTGCTGGAAAGGAGCTAGTCTCAGCCCCTCCCATACTTAGAAGCACCCTGCTTCCCTCTGTTACAGAAATCCTCACCCACCTCAGTGCTTTCTGAGATTCCCTGCTCTTTCTCTGGGACACATCTCTCTGCTCCCTAGAGCCAAGTTTCTCTCTGGTTCAGCTGCAACCTGGACAGTTGTCTCCCTGGCAGGCATTACACCCCCATCCCTTCCTGATGTGGTGTTGCCTCCAGCTGCAGTGTAGGAGTTGGTCTCAACCACCCTCCCACCTAGAAGCATGTGGCTTCCCCCAGCTGCAGAAGAAGCAAGGGGACTCTCTTCCCCTTCTCTCAGAAGTTCCTGAGACCTTCCCCTTCCCCTTGGGGGGTCCCAGCATAAAATTCCCTCCTGCTGGGACGTTAGTGAAGAGCGCTTTTAAGTAATTGCAATGATTTTAATCTGCTGTAATTCATAAAAATGTAATTATGTAGTTCAAAACTATTTAATTCTTAAAATAGTAAAGATAACAATGAGAGACGTTCAGTAACTAGAATAGGATAGGTTTCAGAGTAACAGCCGTGTTAGTCTGTATTCGCAAAAAGAAAAGCAGTACTTGTGGCACCTTAGAGACTAACCAATTTATTTGAGCATGAGCTTTCGTGAGCTACAGCTCACTTCATCGGATGCATACCGTGGAAACTGCAGCAGACTTTATATACACACAGAGAATATGAAACCATACCTCCTCCCACCCCACTGTCCTGCTGGTAATAGCCTATCTAAAGTGATCATCAGGTTGGGCCATTTCCAGCACAAATCCAGGTTTTCTCACCCTCCACCCCCCCACACACAAATTCACTCTCCTGCTGGTGATAGCCCATCCAAAGTGACAACTCTTTACACAATGTGCATGATAATCAAGTTGGACCATTTCCTGCACAAATCCAGGTTCTCTCACCCCCTCACCCCCCTCCCAAAAACCACACACACAAACTCACTCTCCTGCTGGTAATAGCTCATCCAAACTGACCACTCTCCAAGTTTAAATCCAAGTTAAACCAGAACATCTGGGGGGGTTATAGGAAAAAACAAGGGGAAATAGGCTACCTTGCATAATGACTTAGCCACTCCCAGTCTCTATTTAAGCCTAAATTAATAGTATCCAATTTGCAAATGAATTCCAATTCAGCAGTTTCTCGCTGGAGTCTGGATTTGAAGTTTTTTTGTTGTAAGATAGCGACCTTCATGTCTGTGATTGCGTGACCAGAGAGATTGAAGTGTTCTCCGACTGGTTTATGAATGTTATAATTCTTGACATCTGATTTGTGTCCATTTATTCTTTTACGTAGAGACTGTCCAGTTTGACCAATGTACATGGCAGAGGGGCATTGCTGGCACATGATGGCATATATCACATTGGTGGATGTGCAGGTGAACGAGCCTCTGATAGTGTGGCTGATGTGATTAGGCCCTGTGATGGTGTCCCCTGAATAGATATGTGGGCACAATTGGCAACGGGCTTTGTTGCAAGGATAAGTTCCTGGGTTAGTGGTTCTGTTGTGTGGTATGTGGTTGTTGGTGAGTATTTGCTTCAGGTTGCGGGGCTGTCTGTAGGCAAGGACTGGCCTGTCTCCCAAGATTTGTGAGAGTGTTGGGTCATCCTTTAGGATAGGTTGTAGATCCTTAATAATGCGTTGGAGGGGTTTTAGTTGGGGGCTGAAGGTGACGGCTAGTGGCGTTCTGTTGTTTTCTTTGTTAGGCCTGTCCTGAAGTAGGTAACTTCTGGGAACTCTGCAGCTAAGAGGGTCCCTACGCCTTGTCCCTTATTCGTCTTTCCGCGGAATTGAGTGACCGATCCTGGCTTGGCACCGCTGGAATCGAGAGATGCAAGGAGGGTAAGAAGCACCCACACCTGATCTCCTATCTTTAGTGTACACATATTTTGAAATAGAGCTCTATACTTTGTTTTCTTTCTTTGGGATTGTGGCTTCAGTTTTGTAACTTGTTTGTGTGTGTAACATCTCTACATTTAAATAAGTAGGCACTAGCAATTTTGTAACCACATGATTAGAATCTAGCTTAATAAATTTTGGTAACCATTTGTGCATAAGCCTGACTTGTTTTCTCTGGTTTACTGTAAAGCAGCCAACACAATTAAAGAACCTCAGCCGTTTTGGCTCTAAAGCCTGGCCATTAGGTGAGAGTACTAAGAGCCTAGTGTTGAGTTGTGCCGCCTCCAGGGGGAAACTCTTGGGGCACCTGTCAGTCAATCCTGGCTGCCCGCTGTGAAGGAGCTCTGAGCTCTAGCAGTTAAAGTCACGGGTGTGGAGAGGCTCTTAGTGCTGCCATTGGGGCACCTGTCAGTCAGTATTGACTGCCCGCTGCGAAGGAGCTCTGAGCTCTAGCAGTTAAAGTCACGGGTGGTTAGGACCTTGGGGCATCCGTCAGCCTAGCCCGGGCTGCCCGCCGCGAAGGGACAGTGCGTCCTAGCGGTTAAAGTCACGGATGGTATAAACGGGCATAGCTGGCACCTCACCAAACATCCTTGGGCGTCGGCTAACAGAAAATTGGCGTTGTATAAATGCTGACAATTGCTTCCCCCCCAAAACTGGCAGAGTGCCCCCTTCACCCTCTCTCCCCAAGCACACCTACCCCTCTTCCAAAGCACCCACCAGTCAGTGCCTGTGCTACAGACAACAAACTCATCCCAAGGGTCACGTAGTCGCTCCTCCTTCACCTGGAGAACTCCCTCGCAGAGCTCTCCTGTTCCCTAGCTCCTTTGGTCGCTTAGGAGCAGGCTTTTTAGAGACTCGTTCTCCACGATTAGCCCCAGCCCCGAGTGAAGGATTGGCAGGTCCTACAGGGATGGGGGGATGAAAGCCTCAAGAACACGCTCTCAGCCTTGCATTACAGTCCGCTAGGCTCAGCACAGGCTCCCTCGAACAAACCCAGCACACCACACACACAGACCACAAACTCACCCCATGGGCTGAAAGTTTCCTGTTCCCAAGCATCCCTCATCCCTTAGGAGCAGGCTTTTTAAAGACTCGTTCTCCCTGAGGAGCCCCAAACCCTGCTAAGAGTTGATGGATGCTCAAGGGCTTGGCCATCACAGCCTCCTTAAGAAGCTCTCAACTTTCCTAACAGGCCACTAGGCTCAGCACAAGTTCCCTCAAATGAACAGACCACACTATATCCTTCATTGAAGCAGCAACCACACTACACTACACGCACCACACCACAGAGAAGAAACTCACCCCAAGGGTCATGGACCTGCTCCTCCTTCATCTGGTTACCTGCCTTGCAAAACTCACATTAGCTGCTCCTGTTCTCTAACTTCTCTCCTCCCTTAGGAGAGGGCTTTTTAAAGCCTTGTTCTCCCTGAATAGCCCCACCCCCTGGTTAGGGGTTGATGGTTCCATAAAAGTGCCCTTATGCATGCGAAAGTTTCGCAGCCACTGGGAATCGTCCCAGACCCGCAACACTATGCGGTCCCACCAGTCTGTGCTTGTTTCCTGAACCCAGAATCGGCGTTCCACAGCATGAACCTGCCCCATTAGCACCATGATGCATGCATTGGCAGGGCCCATGCTTTCAGAGAAATCTGTGTCCATGTCCTGATCACTCACTTGACCGCGCTGATGTTGCCTCCTCGCCCGGTATCGCTCTGCCAGGTTCTGGTGCTGCATATACTGCTGGATAATGCGTGTGGTGTTTAATGTGCTCCTAATTGCCAAAGTGAGCTGAGTGGCCTCCATGCTTGCCTTGGTATGGCGTCCGCACAGAAAAAAGGCGCAGAACGATTGTCTGCCGTTGCTCTGACGGAGGGAGGGGGCGACTGACGACATGGCTTACAGGGTTGGCTTCAGGGAGCTAAAATCAACAAAGGGGGTGGCTTTACATCAAGGAGTATTTCAGGCAGGACTTCACGGAGGGTTCCAATAAGAAATGGTGCACCTAAGTTATTGTTCTTATTGGAACAAGGAGGTTCGTCTGGCCTCTGATACATGGCTAGATTTACCTCGCTGCACCTTCTCTGTGAGTGACTGCAGTGTGACCTAGAGGAATGAGTCCCCTAGACGGGGGAGGAGGCAAATGAGTACAAAACAGATCTGGTCTATTTCTTGTTTTGATCCACTCCATCTATCTTTTACATCTTTGGCGGGCAGCAGACGGTGCAGAAGGACTGCATGCTATCCACATCTCATGGCTGCTCAGCAGAAGATGGTACAGTACGACTGCTAGCCATCCTCATCTCTTGCCTGCCCGGCAGAAGATGGTACAGTACGACTGCTAGCCATCCGTATCCCCTGCCTGCTCACCATAAGACAGTTCAATAGGAGTGACTGCAGGACTAAAGAGAATGACCTGGTCAAGTCACTCCAAAGTTAGTCCCTGCGCCCATGTCTGCCCAGGCGCTCCCAGCCAACGTGGCCAGGAGCACCTCGGACATGACGATGACAGCTACCAGTCGTACTGCACCGTCTGCTGCCAGAAGGCAATGGGTTGCTGCTACTGTGTAGCAATGCCGTACCGCGTCTGCCAGCACCCAGGAGACATACGGTGATGGTTACCTGAGCAGGCTCCATGCTTGCCGTGGTATGGCGTCTGCACAGGTAACTCAAGAAAAAAGGCGCGAAACGATTGTCTGTCCTTGCTTTCACGGAGGGAGGGAGGGAACGGGGGCCTGACGATATGTACTCAGAACCACCTGTGACAATGTTTTCATAGAATCATAGAATATCAGGGTTGGAAGGGACCTCAGGAGGTCATCTAGTCCAACCCCCTGCTCAAAGCAGGACCAATCCCCAATTTTTGCCACAGATCCCTAAATGGCCCCCTCAAGGACTGAACTCACAACCCTGGGTTTAGCAGGCCAATGCTCAAACCACTGAGCTATCCCTCCCCCCATCATCCCATTTAGCCCCATCAGGCATTGGGATCTCAACCCAGAATTCCAATGGGCAGCGGAGACTGCGGGAACTGTGGGATAGTTACCCACAGTGCAACGCTCCGGAAGTCGACTCTAGCCTCGGTACTGTGGAAGCACTTCGCCGAGTTAATGCACTTAGAGCATTTTCTGTGGGGACACACACACTCGAATATATAAAACCGATTTCTAAAAAACCGACTTCTATAAATTTGACCTTATTCCGTAGTGTAGACATACCCTATATCCTTCATTGAAGCAGCAACCACACACAAACACACACACACACACAGAAGAAACTCACCCCAAGGGTCATGGTCCTGCTCCTCCTTCATCTGGTTACCTGCCTTGCAAAACTCACATTAGCTGCTCCTGTTCTCTAACTTCTCTCCTCCCTTAGGAGAGGGCTTTTTAAAGCCTTGTTCTCCCTGAATAGCCCCACGCCCTGGTTAGGGGTTGATGGGTGGTAAAGGGCTTGGGGATGAAAGCCTCCTTATGCAGCTCTCCACTTGCATAGCAGGCCCCATCCATGCCCTGACGAGGTGTGAACTGCCTCTCTGTTCTTGGAGAGTTTTTGCATGGGCTTGCTTTAAGCAAGGAGGATACATTTTCAGCCTCATAACTATATACATGAAATTGTAACCATACTGTAACAATTACTATAATATCACTGGTTTCAGAGTAGCAGCTGTGTTAGTCTGTATTCGAAAAAATAAAAGGAGGACTTAGAGACTAACCAATTTATTTGAGCATAAGCTTTCGTGAGCTACAGCTCACTTCATCGGATGCAGTGAGCTGTAGCTCACGAAAGCTTATGCTCAAATAAATTGGTTAGTCTCTGAGGTGCCACAAGTCCTCCTTTTCTTATAACATCACTATAACAACCATGCTCAGTGCATGATGAGCCTTCCGAAGGCACCCAACATGACAAACTTTGCATTGCATACCACACAATCATTTTCTAAAGATGAACATGGTGTGTAGGGTGTTCCCCCGAGGTACAGAGCATCACACCTCCCCTCTTAGTTTACTGATCTGAAAGGTAGTTTGTTGTTATAGTTCTCTTGGCATCCAGCCATTAAGGCTATGAGGCAGCGTGCCTCAGTTTCCCCATTCACACACAGCAAACCAGGGTTTTTTTTTTTATGTTTTCTCTGCTGTGATAAGGTTTAAACCTGTTTTCAGGTATTAATTGAAAAGTAGCATTCTCAAAAAGTTTAACATCTGTGTTGAAATTCTTATCCCCAAAACTTAACATTAATACCAAAATTTTATCACAGATGGGTGTTTACAAGTATCTTTTTGATACCACACCCCTCTGTTCAGTTAGTGTAGTTTGAGGTTAGTTTGTTCATTACCCATGGTGTCCTTTGACTCTCCCATGTAATCAGTCACAGGCTTCTCTTTCCCTCCAGTGTTTCCCTTTGTGTGGGCTCTTAATTTAATCCTATTTCTGGCATTTTGATGTCTCAGGCTCTGGCAAGATAAGGGTCCAGGGGGATCCTGCACACTGGCTGGCCCTTTGGGGAGTGGTCTCCCAACCCCAGGACTGTACATATGTAGGCAATCCAGCTCCCCTTTTGGGGTTACCCTGTGTTTCCCCCTCCCAGCACTGAGTCCTTCCCTGCCCCCTAGAGGGCTGTGATCATAGAATATCAGGGTTGGCAGGGATCTAGTCCAACATCTGGCTCAAAGCAGGACCAATCCCCAATTTTTGCCCCAGATCCCTAAATGGCCCCCCTCGAGGATTGAACTCACAACGCTGAGTTTAGCAGGCCAATGCTCAAACCACTGTGCTCTCTCTCCCCCCTGCGATCCCTGCTCTCTGGGCTAGCTGTGTTTACCCTTTGATCAGCTGAACCTCTTCCCAGCAGCTTTTCCATAACTGCTCCCCGTCTCTCAGCAGCCTGGGGAAACACCTGCCCCCCCCCCCCCCCGTCAGCTGGGTCATTTGTGTTCTGGCCAACGATCACCGGGAAATTTCCTGGTCTAAACTCCCCTGCTGTTACTGGAGCTGCATCCTGATGTAAAAAGACAGTTAGTTTCCAAAAACTTATCAGAAATAGCATCTTGAAAACTCGGGACCTGGATTGAGGTACCCTCCGCCACTCCTCTCTCTGTCCCTGAGAAGTCAGCTCCAGGAGGTCAGTTACACAGGTCCTTCTCAAAACCTGGGTCACAGGCTGAGTGCCTGGGTGCAGGGATGCTGAGCCAGCCATCCCCCTAGGGTCCTAAGCATCCTGCCCCAAGTGACTAATGAGGAGACACTCCTGTATCCCCACTATTCTTTCCCCAGTTTCCTCCTCTGGGCCCCCTCCTTCAGCTGCCAGCTAACAATGGGGACAGTTTCCTTAATGACTGAGGACACCTCTCCTGCCCCTGTGCCTGAGGGCATGTGGCCTTCTGCTGGAAAGGAGCTAGTCTCAGCCCCTCCCATACTTAGAAGCACCCTGCTTCCCTCTGTTACAGAAATCCTCACCCACCTCAGTGCTTTCTGAGATTCCCTGCTCTTTCTCTGGGACACATCTCTCTGCTCCCTAGAGCCAAGTTTCTCTCTGGTTCAGCTGCAACCTGGACAGTTGTCTCCCTGGCAGGCATTACACCCCCATCCCTTCCTGATGTGGTGTTGCCTCCAGCTGCAGTGTAGGAGTTGGTCTCAACCACCCTCCCACCTAGAAGCATGTGGCTTCCCCCAGCTGCAGAAGAAGCAAGGGGACTCTCTTCCCCTTCTCTCAGAAGTTCCTGAGACCTTCCCCTTCCCCTTGGGGGGTCCCAGCATAAAATTCCCTCCTGCTGGGACGTTAGTGAAGAGCGCTTTTAAGTAATTGCAATGATTTTAATCTGCTGTAATTCATAAAAATGTAATTATGTAGTTCAAAACTATTTAATTCTTAAAATAGTAAAGATAACAATGAGAGACGTTCAGTAACTAGAATAGGATAGGTTTCAGAGTAACAGCCGTGTTAGTCTGTATTCGCAAAAAGAAAAGCAGTACTTGTGGCACCTTAGAGACTAACCAATTTATTTGAGCATGAGCTTTCGTGAGCTACAGCTCACTTCATCGGATGCATACCGTGGAAACTGCAGCAGACTTTATATACACACAGAGAATATGAAACCATACCTCCTCCCACCCCACTGTCCTGCTGGTAATAGCCTATCTAAAGTGATCATCAGGTTGGGCCATTTCCAGCACAAATCCAGGTTTTCTCACCCTCCACCCCCCCACACACAAATTCACTCTCCTGCTGGTGATAGCCCATCCAAAGTGACAACTCTTTACACAATGTGCATGATAATCAAGTTGGACCATTTCCTGCACAAATCCAGGTTCTCTCACCCCCTCACCCCCCTCCCAAAAACCACACACACAAACTCACTCTCCTGCTGGTAATAGCTCATCCAAACTGACCACTCTCCAAGTTTAAATCCAAGTTAAACCAGAACATCTGGGGGGGTTATAGGAAAAAACAAGGGGAAATAGGCTACCTTGCATAATGACTTAGCCACTCCCAGTCTCTATTTAAGCCTAAATTAATAGTATCCAATTTGCAAATGAATTCCAATTCAGCAGTTTCTCGCTGGAGTCTGGATTTGAAGTTTTTTTGTTGTAAGATAGCGACCTTCATGTCTGTGATTGCGTGACCAGAGAGATTGAAGTGTTCTCCGACTGGTTTATGAATGTTATAATTCTTGACATCTGATTTGTGTCCATTTATTCTTTTACGTAGAGACTGTCCAGTTTGACCAATGTACATGGCAGAGGGGCATTGCTGGCACATGATGGCATATATCACATTGGTGGATGTGCAGGTGAACGAGCCTCTGATAGTGTGGCTGATGTGATTAGGCCCTGTGATGGTGTCCCCTGAATAGATATGTGGGCACAATTGGCAACGGGCTTTGTTGCAAGGATAAGTTCCTGGGTTAGTGGTTCTGTTGTGTGGTATGTGGTTGTTGGTGAGTATTTGCTTCAGGTTGCGGGGCTGTCTGTAGGCAAGGACTGGCCTGTCTCCCAAGATTTGTGAGAGTGTTGGGTCATCCTTTAGGATAGGTTGTAGATCCTTAATAATGCGTTGGAGGGGTTTTAGTTGGGGGCTGAAGGTGACGGCTAGTGGCGTTCTGTTGTTTTCTTTGTTAGGCCTGTCCTGAAGTAGGTAACTTCTGGGAACTCTGCAGCTAAGAGGGTCCCTACGCCTTGTCCCTTATTCGTCTTTCCGCGGAATTGAGTGACCGATCCTGGCTTGGCACCGCTGGAATCGAGAGATGCAAGGAGGGTAAGAAGCACCCACACCTGATCTCCTATCTTTAGTGTACACATATTTTGAAATAGAGCTCTATACTTTGTTTTCTTTCTTTGGGATTGTGGCTTCAGTTTTGTAACTTGTTTGTGTGTGTAACATCTCTACATTTAAATAAGTAGGCACTAGCAATTTTGTAACCACATGATTAGAATCTAGCTTAATAAATTTTGGTAACCATTTGTGCATAAGCCTGACTTGTTTTCTCTGGTTTACTGTAAAGCAGCCAACACAATTAAAGAACCTCAGCCGTTTTGGCTCTAAAGCCTGGCCATTAGGTGAGAGTACTAAGAGCCTAGTGTTGAGTTGTGCCGCCTCCAGGGGGAAACTCTTGGGGCACCTGTCAGTCAATCCTGGCTGCCCGCTGTGAAGGAGCTCTGAGCTCTAGCAGTTAAAGTCACGGGTGTGGAGAGGCTCTTAGTGCTGCCATTGGGGCACCTGTCAGTCAGTATTGACTGCCCGCTGCGAAGGAGCTCTGAGCTCTAGCAGTTAAAGTCACGGGTGGTTAGGACCTTGGGGCATCCGTCAGCCTAGCCCGGGCTGCCCGCCGCGAAGGGACAGTGCGTCCTAGCGGTTAAAGTCACGGATGGTATAAACGGGCATAGCTGGCACCTCACCAAACATCCTTGGGCGTCGGCTAACAGAAAATTGGCGTTGTATAAATGCTGACAATTGCTTCCCCCCCAAAACTGGCAGAGTGCCCCCTTCACCCTCTCTCCCCAAGCACACCTACCCCTCTTCCAAAGCACCCACCAGTCAGTGCCTGTGCTACAGACAACAAACTCATCCCAAGGGTCACGTAGTCGCTCCTCCTTCACCTGGAGAACTCCCTCGCAGAGCTCTCCTGTTCCCTAGCTCCTTTGGTCGCTTAGGAGCAGGCTTTTTAGAGACTCGTTCTCCACGATTAGCCCCAGCCCCGAGTGAAGGATTGGCAGGTCCTACAGGGATGGGGGGATGAAAGCCTCAAGAACACGCTCTCAGCCTTGCATTACAGTCCGCTAGGCTCAGCACAGGCTCCCTCGAACAAACCCAGCACACCACACACACAGACCACAAACTCACCCCATGGGCTGAAAGTTTCCTGTTCCCAAGCATCCCTCATCCCTTAGGAGCAGGCTTTTTAAAGACTCGTTCTCCCTGAGGAGCCCCAAACCCTGCTAAGAGTTGATGGATGCTCAAGGGCTTGGCCATCACAGCCTCCTTAAGAAGCTCTCAACTTTCCTAACAGGCCACTAGGCTCAGCACAAGTTCCCTCAAATGAACAGACCACACTATATCCTTCATTGAAGCAGCAACCACACTACACTACACGCACCACACCACAGAGAAGAAACTCACCCCAAGGGTCATGGACCTGCTCCTCCTTCATCTGGTTACCTGCCTTGCAAAACTCACATTAGCTGCTCCTGTTCTCTAACTTCTCTCCTCCCTTAGGAGAGGGCTTTTTAAAGCCTTGTTCTCCCTGAATAGCCCCACCCCCTGGTTAGGGGTTGATGGTTCCATAAAAGTGCCCTTATGCATGCGAAAGTTTCGCAGCCACTGGGAATCGTCCCAGACCCGCAACACTATGCGGTCCCACCAGTCTGTGCTTGTTTCCTGAACCCAGAATCGGCGTTCCACAGCATGAACCTGCCCCATTAGCACCATGATGCATGCATTGGCAGGGCCCATGCTTTCAGAGAAATCTGTGTCCATGTCCTGATCACTCACTTGACCGCGCTGATGTTGCCTCCTCGCCCGGTATCGCTCTGCCAGGTTCTGGTGCTGCATATACTGCTGGATAATGCGTGTGGTGTTTAATGTGCTCCTAATTGCCAAAGTGAGCTGAGTGGCCTCCATGCTTGCCTTGGTATGGCGTCCGCACAGAAAAAAGGCGCAGAACGATTGTCTGCCGTTGCTCTGACGGAGGGAGGGGGCGACTGACGACATGGCTTACAGGGTTGGCTTCAGGGAGCTAAAATCAACAAAGGGGGTGGCTTTACATCAAGGAGTATTTCAGGCAGGACTTCACGGAGGGTTCCAATAAGAAATGGTGCACCTAAGTTATTGTTCTTATTGGAACAAGGAGGTTCGTCTGGCCTCTGATACATGGCTAGATTTACCTCGCTGCACCTTCTCTGTGAGTGACTGCAGTGTGACCTAGAGGAATGAGTCCCCTAGACGGGGGAGGAGGCAAATGAGTACAAAACAGATCTGGTCTATTTCTTGTTTTGATCCACTCCATCTATCTTTTACATCTTTGGCGGGCAGCAGACGGTGCAGAAGGACTGCATGCTATCCACATCTCATGGCTGCTCAGCAGAAGATGGTACAGTACGACTGCTAGCCATCCTCATCTCTTGCCTGCCCGGCAGAAGATGGTACAGTACGACTGCTAGCCATCCGTATCCCCTGCCTGCTCACCATAAGACAGTTCAATAGGAGTGACTGCAGGACTAAAGAGAATGACCTGGTCAAGTCACTCCAAAGTTAGTCCCTGCGCCCATGTCTGCCCAGGCGCTCCCAGCCAACGTGGCCAGGAGCACCTCGGACATGACGATGACAGCTACCAGTCGTACTGCACCGTCTGCTGCCAGAAGGCAATGGGTTGCTGCTACTGTGTAGCAATGCCGTACCGCGTCTGCCAGCACCCAGGAGACATACGGTGATGGTTACCTGAGCAGGCTCCATGCTTGCCGTGGTATGGCGTCTGCACAGGTAACTCAAGAAAAAAGGCGCGAAACGATTGTCTGTCCTTGCTTTCACGGAGGGAGGGAGGGAACGGGGGCCTGACGATATGTACTCAGAACCACCTGTGACAATGTTTTCATAGAATCATAGAATATCAGGGTTGGAAGGGACCTCAGGAGGTCATCTAGTCCAACCCCCTGCTCAAAGCAGGACCAATCCCCAATTTTTGCCACAGATCCCTAAATGGCCCCCTCAAGGATTGAACTCACAACCCTGGGTTTAGCAGGCCAATGCTCAAACCACTGAGCTATCCCTCCCCCCATCATCCCATTTAGCCCCATCAGGCATTGGGATCTCAACCCAGAATTCCAATGGGCAGCGGAGACTGCGGGAACTGTGGGATAGTTACCCACAGTGCAACGCTCCGGAAGTCGACTCTAGCCTCGGTACTGTGGAAGCACTTCGCCGAGTTAATGCACTTAGAGCATTTTCTGTGGGGACACACACACTCGAATATATAAAACCGATTTCTAAAAAACCGACTTCTATAAATTTGACCTTATTCCGTAGTGTAGACATACCCTATATCCTTCATTGAAGCAGCAACCACACACAAACACACACACACACACAGAAGAAACTCACCCCAAGGGTCATGGTCCTGCTCCTCCTTCATCTGGTTACCTGCCTTGCAAAACTCACATTAGCTGCTCCTGTTCTCTAACTTCTCTCCTCCCTTAGGAGAGGGCTTTTTAAAGCCTTGTTCTCCCTGAATAGCCCCACGCCCTGGTTAGGGGTTGATGGGTGGTAAAGGGCTTGGGGATGAAAGCCTCCTTATGCAGCTCTCCACTTGCATAGCAGGCCCCATCCATGCCCTGACGAGGTGTGAACTGCCTCTCTGTTCTTGGAGAGTTTTTGCATGGGCTTGCTTTAAGCAAGGAGGATACATTTTCAGCCTCATAACTATATACATGGAATTGTAACCATACTGTAACAATTACTATAATATCACTGGTTTCAGAGTAGCAGCTGTGTTAGTCTGTATTCGAAAAAATAAAAGGAGGACTTAGAGACTAACCAATTTATTTGAGCATAAGCTTTCGTGAGCTACAGCTCACTTCATCGGATGCAGTGAGCTGTAGCTCACGAAAGCTTATGCTCAAATAAATTGGTTAGTCTCTGAGGTGCCACAAGTCCTCCTTTTCTTATAACATCACTATAACAACCATGCTCAGTGCATGATGAGCCTTCCGAAGGCACCCAACATGACAAACTTTGCATTGCATACCACACAATCATTTTCTAAAGATGAACATGGTGTGTAGGGTGTTCCCCCGAGGTACAGAGCATCACACCTCCCCTCTTAGTTTACTGATCTGAAAGGTAGTTTGTTGTTATAGTTCTCTTGGCATCCAGCCATTAAGGCTATGAGGCAGCGTGCCTCAGTTTCCCCATTCACACACAGCAAACCAGGGTTTTTTTTTTTATGTTTTCTCTGCTGTGATAAGGTTTAAACCTGTTTTCAGGTATTAATTGAAAAGTAGCATTCTCAAAAAGTTTAACATCTGTGTTGAAATTCTTATCCCCAAAACTTAACATTAATACCAAAATTTTATCACAGATGGGTGTTTACAAGTATCTTTTTGATACCACACCCCTCTGTTCAGTTAGTGTAGTTTGAGGTTAGTTTGTTCATTACCCATGGTGTCCTTTGACTCTCCCATGTAATCAGTCACAGGCTTCTCTTTCCCTCCAGTGTTTCCCTTTGTGTGGGCTCTTAATTTAATCCTATTTCTGGCATTTTGATGTCTCAGGCTCTGGCAAGATAAGGGTCCAGGGGGATCCTGCACACTGGCTGGCCCTTTGGGGAGTGGTCTCCCAACCCCAGGACTGTACATATGTAGGCAATCCAGCTCCCCTTTTGGGGTTACCCTGTGTTTCCCCCTCCCAGCACTGAGTCCTTCCCTGCCCCCTAGAGGGCTGTGATCATAGAATATCAGGGTTGGCAGGGATCTAGTCCAACATCTGGCTCAAAGCAGGACCAATCCCCAATTTTTGCCCCAGATCCCTAAATGGCCCCCCTCGAGGATTGAACTCACAACGCTGAGTTTAGCAGGCCAATGCTCAAACCACTGTGCTCTCTCTCCCCCCTGCGATCCCTGCTCTCTGGGCTAGCTGTGTTTACCCTTTGATCAGCTGAACCTCTTCCCAGCAGCTTTTCCATAACTGCTCCCCGTCTCTCAGCAGCCTGGGGAAACACCTGCCCCCCCCCCCCCCCCCGTCAGCTGGGTCATTTGTGTTCTGGCCAACGATCACCGGGAAATTTCCTGGTCTAAACTCCCCTGCTGTTACTGGAGCTGCATCCTGATGTAAAAAGACAGTTAGTTTCCAAAAACTTATCAGAAATAGCATCTTGAAAACTCGGGACCTGGATTGAGGTACCCTCCGCCACTCCTCTCTCTGTCCCTGAGAAGTCAGCTCCAGGAGGTCAGTTACACAGGTCCTTCTCAAAACCTGGGTCACAGGCTGAGTGCCTGGGTGCAGGGATGCTGAGCCAGCCATCCCCCTAGGGTCCTAAGCATCCTGCCCCAAGTGACTAATGAGGAGACACTCCTGTATCCCCACTATTCTTTCCCCAGTTTCCTCCTCTGGGCCCCCTCCTTCAGCTGCCAGCTAACAATGGGGACAGTTTCCTTAATGACTGAGGACACCTCTCCTGCCCCTGTGCCTGAGGGCATGTGGCCTTCTGCTGGAAAGGAGCTAGTCTCAGCCCCTCCCATACTTAGAAGCACCCTGCTTCCCTCTGTTACAGAAATCCTCACCCACCTCAGTGCTTTCTGAGATTCCCTGCTCTTTCTCTGGGACACATCTCTCTGCTCCCTAGAGCCAAGTTTCTCTCTGGTTCAGCTGCAACCTGGACAGTTGTCTCCCTGGCAGGCATTACACCCCCATCCCTTCCTGATGTGGTGTTGCCTCCAGCTGCAGTGTAGGAGTTGGTCTCAACCACCCTCCCACCTAGAAGCATGTGGCTTCCCCCAGCTGCAGAAGAAGCAAGGGGACTCTCTTCCCCTTCTCTCAGAAGTTCCTGAGACCTTCCCCTTCCCCTTGGGGGGTCCCAGCATAAAATTCCCTCCTGCTGGGACGTTAGTGAAGAGCGCTTTTAAGTAATTGCAATGATTTTAATCTGCTGTAATTCATAAAAATGTAATTATGTAGTTCAAAACTATTTAATTCTTAAAATAGTAAAGATAACAATGAGAGACGTTCAGTAACTAGAATAGGATAGGTTTCAGAGTAACAGCCGTGTTAGTCTGTATTCGCAAAAAGAAAAGCAGTACTTGTGGCACCTTAGAGACTAACCAATTTATTTGAGCATGAGCTTTCGTGAGCTACAGCTCACTTCATCGGATGCATACCGTGGAAACTGCAGCAGACTTTATATACACACAGAGAATATGAAACCATACCTCCTCCCACCCCACTGTCCTGCTGGTAATAGCCTATCTAAAGTGATCATCAGGTTGGGCCATTTCCAGCACAAATCCAGGTTTTCTCACCCTCCACCCCCCCACACACAAATTCACTCTCCTGCTGGTGATAGCCCATCCAAAGTGACAACTCTTTACACAATGTGCATGATAATCAAGTTGGACCATTTCCTGCACAAATCCAGGTTCTCTCACCCCCCTCCCAAAAACCACACACACAAACTCACTCTCCTGCTGGTAATAGCTCATCCAAACTGACCACTCTCCAAGTTTAAATCCAAGTTAAACCAGAACATCTGGGGGGGTTATAGGAAAAAACAAGGGGAAATAGGCTACCTTGCATAATGACTTAGCCACTCCCAGTCTCTATTTAAGCCTAAATTAATAGTATCCAATTTGCAAATGAATTCCAATTCAGCAGTTTCTCGCTGGAGTCTGGATTTGAAGTTTTTTTGTTGTAAGATAGCGACCTTCATGTCTGTGATTGCGTGACCAGAGAGATTGAAGTGTTCTCCGACTGGTTTATGAATGTTATAATTCTTGACATCTGATTTGTGTCCATTTATTCTTTTACGTAGAGACTGTCCAGTTTGACCAATGTACATGGCAGAGGGGCATTGCTGGCACATGATGGCATATATCACATTGGTGGATGTGCAGGTGAACGAGCCTCTGATAGTGTGGCTGATGTGATTAGGCCCTGTGATGGTGTCCCCTGAATAGATATGTGGGCACAATTGGCAACGGGCTTTGTTGCAAGGATAAGTTCCTGGGTTAGTGGTTCTGTTGTGTGGTATGTGGTTGTTGGTGAGTATTTGCTTCAGGTTGCGGGGCTGTCTGTAGGCAAGGACTGGCCTGTCTCCCAAGATTTGTGAGAGTGTTGGGTCATCCTTTAGGATAGGTTGTAGATCCTTAATAATGCGTTGGAGGGGTTTTAGTTGGGGGCTGAAGGTGACGGCTAGTGGCGTTCTGTTGTTTTCTTTGTTAGGCCTGTCCTGAAGTAGGTAACTTCTGGGAACTCTGCAGCTAAGAGGGTCCCTACGCCTTGTCCCTTATTCGTCTTTCCGCGGAATTGAGTGACCGATCCTGGCTTGGCACCGCTGGAATCGAGAGATGCAAGGAGGGTAAGAAGCACCCACACCTGATCTCCTATCTTTAGTGTACACATATTTTGAAATAGAGCTCTATACTTTGTTTTCTTTCTTTGGGATTGTGGCTTCAGTTTTGTAACTTGTTTGTGTGTGTAACATCTCTACATTTAAATAAGTAGGCACTAGCAATTTTGTAACCACATGATTAGAATCTAGCTTAATAAATTTTGGTAACCATTTGTGCATAAGCCTGACTTGTTTTCTCTGGTTTACTGTAAAGCAGCCAACACAATTAAAGAACCTCAGCCGTTTTGGCTCTAAAGCCTGGCCATTAGGTGAGAGTACTAAGAGCCTAGTGTTGAGTTGTGCCGCCTCCAGGGGGAAACTCTTGGGGCACCTGTCAGTCAATCCTGGCTGCCCGCTGTGAAGGAGCTCTGAGCTCTAGCAGTTAAAGTCACGGGTGTGGAGAGGCTCTTAGTGCTGCCATTGGGGCACCTGTCAGTCAGTATTGACTGCCCGCTGCGAAGGAGCTCTGAGCTCTAGCAGTTAAAGTCACGGGTGGTTAGGACCTTGGGGCATCCGTCAGCCTAGCCCGGGCTGCCCGCCGCGAAGGGACAGTGCGTCCTAGCGGTTAAAGTCACGGATGGTATAAACGGGCATAGCTGGCACCTCACCAAACATCCTTGGGCGTCGGCTAACAGAAAATTGGCGTTGTATAAATGCTGACAATTGCTTCCCCCCCAAAACTGGCAGAGTGCCCCCTTCACCCTCTCTCCCCAAGCACACCTACCCCTCTTCCAAAGCACCCACCAGTCAGTGCCTGTGCTACAGACAACAAACTCATCCCAAGGGTCACGTAGTCGCTCCTCCTTCACCTGGAGAACTCCCTCGCAGAGCTCTCCTGTTCCCTAGCTCCTTTGGTCGCTTAGGAGCAGGCTTTTTAGAGACTCGTTCTCCACGATTAGCCCCAGCCCCGAGTGAAGGATTGGCAGGTCCTACAGGGATGGGGGGATGAAAGCCTCAAGAACACGCTCTCAGCCTTGCATTACAGTCCGCTAGGCTCAGCACAGGCTCCCTCGAACAAACCCAGCACACCACACACACAGACCACAAACTCACCCCATGGGCTGAAAGTTTCCTGTTCCCAAGCATCCCTCATCCCTTAGGAGCAGGCTTTTTAAAGACTCGTTCTCCCTGAGGAGCCCCAAACCCTGCTAAGAGTTGATGGATGCTCAAGGGCTTGGCCATCACAGCCTCCTTAAGAAGCTCTCAACTTTCCTAACAGGCCACTAGGCTCAGCACAAGTTCCCTCAAATGAACAGACCACACTATATCCTTCATTGAAGCAGCAACCACACTACACTACACGCACCACACCACAGAGAAGAAACTCACCCCAAGGGTCATGGACCTGCTCCTCCTTCATCTGGTTACCTGCCTTGCAAAACTCACATTAGCTGCTCCTGTTCTCTAACTTCTCTCCTCCCTTAGGAGAGGGCTTTTTAAAGCCTTGTTCTCCCTGAATAGCCCCACCCCCTGGTTAGGGGTTGATGGTTCCATAAAAGTGCCCTTATGCATGCGAAAGTTTCGCAGCCACTGGGAATCGTCCCAGACCCGCAACACTATGCGGTCCCACCAGTCTGTGCTTGTTTCCTGAACCCAGAATCGGCGTTCCACAGCATGAACCTGCCCCATTAGCACCATGATGCATGCATTGGCAGGGCCCATGCTTTCAGAGAAATCTGTGTCCATGTCCTGATCACTCACTTGACCGCGCTGATGTTGCCTCCTCGCCCGGTATCGCTCTGCCAGGTTCTGGTGCTGCATATACTGCTGGATAATGCGTGTGGTGTTTAATGTGCTCCTAATTGCCAAAGTGAGCTGAGTGGCCTCCATGCTTGCCTTGGTATGGCGTCCGCACAGAAAAAAGGCGCAGAACGATTGTCTGCCGTTGCTCTGACGGAGGGAGGGGGCGACTGACGACATGGCTTACAGGGTTGGCTTCAGGGAGCTAAAATCAACAAAGGGGGTGGCTTTACATCAAGGAGTATTTCAGGCAGGACTTCACGGAGGGTTCCAATAAGAAATGGTGCACCTAAGTTATTGTTCTTATTGGAACAAGGAGGTTCGTCTGGCCTCTGATACATGGCTAGATTTACCTCGCTGCACCTTCTCTGTGAGTGACTGCAGTGTGACCTAGAGGAATGAGTCCCCTAGACGGGGGAGGAGGCAAATGAGTACAAAACAGATCTGGTCTATTTCTTGTTTTGATCCACTCCATCTATCTTTTACATCTTTGGCGGGCAGCAGACGGTGCAGAAGGACTGCATGCTATCCACATCTCATGGCTGCTCAGCAGAAGATGGTACAGTACGACTGCTAGCCATCCTCATCTCTTGCCTGCCCGGCAGAAGATGGTACAGTACGACTGCTAGCCATCCGTATCCCCTGCCTGCTCACCATAAGACAGTTCAATAGGAGTGACTGCAGGACTAAAGAGAATGACCTGGTCAAGTCACTCCAAAGTTAGTCCCTGCGCCCATGTCTGCCCAGGCGCTCCCAGCCAACGTGGCCAGGAGCACCTCGGACATGACGATGACAGCTACCAGTCGTACTGCACCGTCTGCTGCCAGAAGGCAATGGGTTGCTGCTACTGTGTAGCAATGCCGTACCGCGTCTGCCAGCACCCAGGAGACATACGGTGATGGTTACCTGAGCAGGCTCCATGCTTGCCGTGGTATGGCGTCTGCACAGGTAACTCAAGAAAAAAGGCGCGAAACGATTGTCTGTCCTTGCTTTCACGGAGGGAGGGAGGGAACGGGGGCCTGACGATATGTACTCAGAACCACCTGTGACAATGTTTTCATAGAATCATAGAATATCAGGGTTGGAAGGGACCTCAGGAGGTCATCTAGTCCAACCCCCTGCTCAAAGCAGGACCAATCCCCAATTTTTGCCACAGATCCCTAAATGGCCCCCTCAAGGATTGAACTCACAACCCTGGGTTTAGCAGGCCAATGCTCAAACCACTGAGCTATCCCTCCCCCCATCATCCCATTTAGCCCCATCAGGCATTGGGATCTCAACCCAGAATTCCAATGGGCAGCGGAGACTGCGGGAACTGTGGGATAGTTACCCACAGTGCAACGCTCCGGAAGTCGACTCTAGCCTCGGTACTGTGGAAGCACTTCGCCGAGTTAATGCACTTAGAGCATTTTCTGTGGGGACACACACACTCGAATATATAAAACCGATTTCTAAAAAACCGACTTCTATAAATTTGACCTTATTCCGTAGTGTAGACATACCCTATATCCTTCATTGAAGCAGCAACCACACACAAACACACACACACACACAGAAGAAACTCACCCCAAGGGTCATGGTCCTGCTCCTCCTTCATCTGGTTACCTGCCTTGCAAAACTCACATTAGCTGCTCCTGTTCTCTAACTTCTCTCCTCCCTTAGGAGAGGGCTTTTTAAAGCCTTGTTCTCCCTGAATAGCCCCACGCCCTGGTTAGGGGTTGATGGGTGGTAAAGGGCTTGGGGATGAAAGCCTCCTTATGCAGCTCTCCACTTGCATAGCAGGCCCCATCCATGCCCTGACGAGGTGTGAACTGCCTCTCTGTTCTTGGAGAGTTTTTGCATGGGCTTGCTTTAAGCAAGGAGGATACATTTTCAGCCTCATAACTATATACATGGAATTGTAACCATACTGTAACAATTACTATAATATCACTGGTTTCAGAGTAGCAGCTGTGTTAGTCTGTATTCGAAAAAATAAAAGGAGGACTTAGAGACTAACCAATTTATTTGAGCATAAGCTTTCGTGAGCTACAGCTCACTTCATCGGATGCAGTGAGCTGTAGCTCACGAAAGCTTATGCTCAAATAAATTGGTTAGTCTCTGAGGTGCCACAAGTCCTCCTTTTCTTATAACATCACTATAACAACCATGCTCAGTGCATGATGAGCCTTCCGAAGGCACCCAACATGACAAACTTTGCATTGCATACCACACAATCATTTTCTAAAGATGAACATGGTGTGTAGGGTGTTCCCCCGAGGTACAGAGCATCACACCTCCCCTCTTAGTTTACTGATCTGAAAGGTAGTTTGTTGTTATAGTTCTCTTGGCATCCAGCCATTAAGGCTATGAGGCAGCGTGCCTCAGTTTCCCCATTCACACACAGCAAACCAGGGTTTTTTTTTTTATGTTTTCTCTGCTGTGATAAGGTTTAAACCTGTTTTCAGGTATTAATTGAAAAGTAGCATTCTCAAAAAGTTTAACATCTGTGTTGAAATTCTTATCCCCAAAACTTAACATTAATACCAAAATTTTATCACAGATGGGTGTTTACAAGTATCTTTTTGATACCACACCCCTCTGTTCAGTTAGTGTAGTTTGAGGTTAGTTTGTTCATTACCCATGGTGTCCTTTGACTCTCCCATGTAATCAGTCACAGGCTTCTCTTTCCCTCCAGTGTTTCCCTTTGTGTGGGCTCTTAATTTAATCCTATTTCTGGCATTTTGATGTCTCAGGCTCTGGCAAGATAAGGGTCCAGGGGGATCCTGCACACTGGCTGGCCCTTTGGGGAGTGGTCTCCCAACCCCAGGACTGTACATATGTAGGCAATCCAGCTCCCCTTTTGGGGTTACCCTGTGTTTCCCCCTCCCAGCACTGAGTCCTTCCCTGCCCCCTAGAGGGCTGTGATCATAGAATATCAGGGTTGGCAGGGATCTAGTCCAACATCTGGCTCAAAGCAGGACCAATCCCCAATTTTTGCCCCAGATCCCTAAATGGCCCCCCTCGAGGATTGAACTCACAACGCTGAGTTTAGCAGGCCAATGCTCAAACCACTGTGCTCTCTCTCCCCCCTGCGATCCCTGCTCTCTGGGCTAGCTGTGTTTACCCTTTGATCAGCTGAACCTCTTCCCAGCAGCTTTTCCATAACTGCTCCCCGTCTCTCAGCAGCCTGGGGAAACACCTGCCCCCCCCCCCCCCCCCCCCGTCAGCTGGGTCATTTGTGTTCTGGCCAACGATCACCGGGAAATTTCCTGGTCTAAACTCCCCTGCTGTTACTGGAGCTGCATCCTGATGTAAAAAGACAGTTAGTTTCCAAAAACTTATCAGAAATAGCATCTTGAAAACTCGGGACCTGGATTGAGGTACCCTCCGCCACTCCTCTCTCTGTCCCTGAGAAGTCAGCTCCAGGAGGTCAGTTACACAGGTCCTTCTCAAAACCTGGGTCACAGGCTGAGTGCCTGGGTGCAGGGATGCTGAGCCAGCCATCCCCCTAGGGTCCTAAGCATCCTGCCCCAAGTGACTAATGAGGAGACACTCCTGTATCCCCACTATTCTTTCCCCAGTTTCCTCCTCTGGGCCCCCTCCTTCAGCTGCCAGCTAACAATGGGGACAGTTTCCTTAATGACTGAGGACACCTCTCCTGCCCCTGTGCCTGAGGGCATGTGGCCTTCTGCTGGAAAGGAGCTAGTCTCAGCCCCTCCCATACTTAGAAGCACCCTGCTTCCCTCTGTTACAGAAATCCTCACCCACCTCAGTGCTTTCTGAGATTCCCTGCTCTTTCTCTGGGACACATCTCTCTGCTCCCTAGAGCCAAGTTTCTCTCTGGTTCAGCTGCAACCTGGACAGTTGTCTCCCTGGCAGGCATTACACCCCCATCCCTTCCTGATGTGGTGTTGCCTCCAGCTGCAGTGTAGGAGTTGGTCTCAACCACCCTCCCACCTAGAAGCATGTGGCTTCCCCCAGCTGCAGAAGAAGCAAGGGGACTCTCTTCCCCTTCTCTCAGAAGTTCCTGAGACCTTCCCCTTCCCCTTCCCCTTGGGGGGTCCCAGCATAAAATTCCCTCCTGCTGGGACGTTAGTGAAGAGCGCTTTTAAGTAATTGCAATGATTTTAATCTGCTGTAATTCATAAAAATGTAATTATGTAGTTCAAAACTATTTAATTCTTAAAATAGTAAAGATAACAATGAGAGACGTTCAGTAACTAGAATAGGATAGGTTTCAGAGTAACAGCCGTGTTAGTCTGTATTCGCAAAAAGAAAAGCAGTACTTGTGGCACCTTAGAGACTAACCAATTTATTTGAGCATGAGCTTTCGTGAGCTACAGCTCACTTCATCGGATGCATACCGTGGAAACTGCAGCAGACTTTATATACACACAGAGAATATGAAACCATACCTCCTCCCACCCCACTGTCCTGCTGGTAATAGCCTATCTAAAGTGATCATCAGGTTGGGCCATTTCCAGCACAAATCCAGGTTTTCTCACCCTCCACCCCCCCACACACAAATTCACTCTCCTGCTGGTGATAGCCCATCCAAAGTGACAACTCTTTACACAATGTGCATGATAATCAAGTTGGACCATTTCCTGCACAAATCCAGGTTCTCTCACCCCCTCACCCCCCTCCCAAAAACCACACACACAAACTCACTCTCCTGCTGGTAATAGCTCATCCAAACTGACCACTCTCCAAGTTTAAATCCAAGTTAAACCAGAACATCTGGGGGGGTTATAGGAAAAAACAAGGGGAAATAGGCTACCTTGCATAATGACTTAGCCACTCCCAGTCTCTATTTAAGCCTAAATTAATAGTATCCAATTTGCAAATGAATTCCAATTCAGCAGTTTCTCGCTGGAGTCTGGATTTGAAGTTTTTTTGTTGTAAGATAGCGACCTTCATGTCTGTGATTGCGTGACCAGAGAGATTGAAGTGTTCTCCGACTGGTTTATGAATGTTATAATTCTTGACATCTGATTTGTGTCCATTTATTCTTTTACGTAGAGACTGTCCAGTTTGACCAATGTACATGGCAGAGGGGCATTGCTGGCACATGATGGCATATATCACATTGGTGGATGTGCAGGTGAACGAGCCTCTGATAGTGTGGCTGATGTGATTAGGCCCTGTGATGGTGTCCCCTGAATAGATATGTGGGCACAATTGGCAACGGGCTTTGTTGCAAGGATAAGTTCCTGGGTTAGTGGTTCTGTTGTGTGGTATGTGGTTGTTGGTGAGTATTTGCTTCAGGTTGCGGGGCTGTCTGTAGGCAAGGACTGGCCTGTCTCCCAAGATTTGTGAGAGTGTTGGGTCATCCTTTAGGATAGGTTGTAGATCCTTAATAATGCGTTGGAGGGGTTTTAGTTGGGGGCTGAAGGTGACGGCTAGTGGCGTTCTGTTGTTTTCTTTGTTAGGCCTGTCCTGAAGTAGGTAACTTCTGGGAACTCTGCAGCTAAGAGGGTCCCTACGCCTTGTCCCTTATTCGTCTTTCCGCGGAATTGAGTGACCGATCCTGGCTTGGCACCGCTGGAATCGAGAGATGCAAGGAGGGTAAGAAGCACCCACACCTGATCTCCTATCTTTAGTGTACACATATTTTGAAATAGAGCTCTATACTTTGTTTTCTTTCTTTGGGATTGTGGCTTCAGTTTTGTAACTTGTTTGTGTGTGTAACATCTCTACATTTAAATAAGTAGGCACTAGCAATTTTGTAACCACATGATTAGAATCTAGCTTAATAAATTTTGGTAACCATTTGTGCATAAGCCTGACTTGTTTTCTCTGGTTTACTGTAAAGCAGCCAACACAATTAAAGAACCTCAGCCGTTTTGGCTCTAAAGCCTGGCCATTAGGTGAGAGTACTAAGAGCCTAGTGTTGAGTTGTGCCGCCTCCAGGGGGAAACTCTTGGGGCACCTGTCAGTCAATCCTGGCTGCCCGCTGTGAAGGAGCTCTGAGCTCTAGCAGTTAAAGTCACGGGTGTGGAGAGGCTCTTAGTGCTGCCATTGGGGCACCTGTCAGTCAGTATTGACTGCCCGCTGCGAAGGAGCTCTGAGCTCTAGCAGTTAAAGTCACGGGTGGTTAGGACCTTGGGGCATCCGTCAGCCTAGCCCGGGCTGCCCGCCGCGAAGGGACAGTGCGTCCTAGCGGTTAAAGTCACGGATGGTATAAACGGGCATAGCTGGCACCTCACCAAACATCCTTGGGCGTCGGCTAACAGAAAATTGGCGTTGTATAAATGCTGACAATTGCTTCCCCCCCAAAACTGGCAGAGTGCCCCCTTCACCCTCTCTCCCCAAGCACACCTACCCCTCTTCCAAAGCACCCACCAGTCAGTGCCTGTGCTACAGACAACAAACTCATCCCAAGGGTCACGTAGTCGCTCCTCCTTCACCTGGAGAACTCCCTCGCAGAGCTCTCCTGTTCCCTAGCTCCTTTGGTCGCTTAGGAGCAGGCTTTTTAGAGACTCGTTCTCCACGATTAGCCCCAGCCCCGAGTGAAGGATTGGCAGGTCCTACAGGGATGGGGGGATGAAAGCCTCAAGAACACGCTCTCAGCCTTGCATTACAGTCCGCTAGGCTCAGCACAGGCTCCCTCGAACAAACCCAGCACACCACACACACAGACCACAAACTCACCCCATGGGCTGAAAGTTTCCTGTTCCCAAGCATCCCTCATCCCTTAGGAGCAGGCTTTTTAAAGACTCGTTCTCCCTGAGGAGCCCCAAACCCTGCTAAGAGTTGATGGATGCTCAAGGGCTTGGCCATCACAGCCTCCTTAAGAAGCTCTCAACTTTCCTAACAGGCCACTAGGCTCAGCACAAGTTCCCTCAAATGAACAGACCACACTATATCCTTCATTGAAGCAGCAACCACACTACACTACACGCACCACACCACAGAGAAGAAACTCACCCCAAGGGTCATGGACCTGCTCCTCCTTCATCTGGTTACCTGCCTTGCAAAACTCACATTAGCTGCTCCTGTTCTCTAACTTCTCTCCTCCCTTAGGAGAGGGCTTTTTAAAGCCTTGTTCTCCCTGAATAGCCCCACCCCCTGGTTAGGGGTTGATGGTTCCATAAAAGTGCCCTTATGCATGCGAAAGTTTCGCAGCCACTGGGAATCGTCCCAGACCCGCAACACTATGCGGTCCCACCAGTCTGTGCTTGTTTCCTGAACCCAGAATCGGCGTTCCACAGCATGAACCTGCCCCATTAGCACCATGATGCATGCATTGGCAGGGCCCATGCTTTCAGAGAAATCTGTGTCCATGTCCTGATCACTCACTTGACCGCGCTGATGTTGCCTCCTCGCCCGGTATCGCTCTGCCAGGTTCTGGTGCTGCATATACTGCTGGATAATGCGTGTGGTGTTTAATGTGCTCCTAATTGCCAAAGTGAGCTGAGTGGCCTCCATGCTTGCCTTGGTATGGCGTCCGCACAGAAAAAAGGCGCAGAACGATTGTCTGCCGTTGCTCTGACGGAGGGAGGGGGCGACTGACGACATGGCTTACAGGGTTGGCTTCAGGGAGCTAAAATCAACAAAGGGGGTGGCTTTACATCAAGGAGTATTTCAGGCAGGACTTCACGGAGGGTTCCAATAAGAAATGGTGCACCTAAGTTATTGTTCTTATTGGAACAAGGAGGTTCGTCTGGCCTCTGATACATGGCTAGATTTACCTCGCTGCACCTTCTCTGTGAGTGACTGCAGTGTGACCTAGAGGAATGAGTCCCCTAGACGGGGGAGGAGGCAAATGAGTACAAAACAGATCTGGTCTATTTCTTGTTTTGATCCACTCCATCTATCTTTTACATCTTTGGCGGGCAGCAGACGGTGCAGAAGGACTGCATGCTATCCACATCTCATGGCTGCTCAGCAGAAGATGGTACAGTACGACTGCTAGCCATCCTCATCTCTTGCCTGCCCGGCAGAAGATGGTACAGTACGACTGCTAGCCATCCGTATCCCCTGCCTGCTCACCATAAGACAGTTCAATAGGAGTGACTGCAGGACTAAAGAGAATGACCTGGTCAAGTCACTCCAAAGTTAGTCCCTGCGCCCATGTCTGCCCAGGCGCTCCCAGCCAACGTGGCCAGGAGCACCTCGGACATGACGATGACAGCTACCAGTCGTACTGCACCGTCTGCTGCCAGAAGGCAATGGGTTGCTGCTACTGTGTAGCAATGCCGTACCGCGTCTGCCAGCACCCAGGAGACATACGGTGATGGTTACCTGAGCAGGCTCCATGCTTGCCGTGGTATGGCGTCTGCACAGGTAACTCAAGAAAAAAGGCGCGAAACGATTGTCTGTCCTTGCTTTCACGGAGGGAGGGAGGGAACGGGGGCCTGACGATATGTACTCAGAACCACCTGTGACAATGTTTTCATAGAATCATAGAATATCAGGGTTGGAAGGGACCTCAGGAGGTCATCTAGTCCAACCCCCTGCTCAAAGCAGGACCAATCCCCAATTTTTGCCACAGATCCCTAAATGGCCCCCTCAAGGATTGAACTCACAACCCTGGGTTTAGCAGGCCAATGCTCAAACCACTGAGCTATCCCTCCCCCCATCATCCCATTTAGCCCCATCAGGCATTGGGATCTCAACCCAGAATTCCAATGGGCAGCGGAGACTGCGGGAACTGTGGGATAGTTACCCACAGTGCAACGCTCCGGAAGTCGACTCTAGCCTCGGTACTGTGGAAGCACTTCGCCGAGTTAATGCACTTAGAGCATTTTCTGTGGGGACACACACACTCGAATATATAAAACCGATTTCTAAAAAACCGACTTCTATAAATTTGACCTTATTCCGTAGTGTAGACATACCCTATATCCTTCATTGAAGCAGCAACCACACACAAACACACACACACACACAGAAGAAACTCACCCCAAGGGTCATGGTCCTGCTCCTCCTTCATCTGGTTACCTGCCTTGCAAAACTCACATTAGCTGCTCCTGTTCTCTAACTTCTCTCCTCCCTTAGGAGAGGGCTTTTTAAAGCCTTGTTCTCCCTGAATAGCCCCACGCCCTGGTTAGGGGTTGATGGGTGGTAAAGGGCTTGGGGATGAAAGCCTCCTTATGCAGCTCTCCACTTGCATAGCAGGCCCCATCCATGCCCTGACGAGGTGTGAACTGCCTCTCTGTTCTTGGAGAGTTTTTGCATGGGCTTGCTTTAAGCAAGGAGGATACATTTTCAGCCTCATAACTATATACATGAAATTGTAACCATACTGTAACAATTACTATAATATCACTGGTTTCAGAGTAGCAGCTGTGTTAGTCTGTATTCGAAAAAATAAAAGGAGGACTTAGAGACTAACCAATTTATTTGAGCATAAGCTTTCGTGAGCTACAGCTCACTTCATCGGATGCAGTGAGCTGTAGCTCACGAAAGCTTATGCTCAAATAAATTGGTTAGTCTCTGAGGTGCCACAAGTCCTCCTTTTCTTATAACATCACTATAACAACCATGCTCAGTGCATGATGAGCCTTCCGAAGGCACCCAACATGACAAACTTTGCATTGCATACCACACAATCATTTTCTAAAGATGAACATGGTGTGTAGGGTGTTCCCCCGAGGTACAGAGCATCACACCTCCCCTCTTAGTTTACTGATCTGAAAGGTAGTTTGTTGTTATAGTTCTCTTGGCATCCAGCCATTAAGGCTATGAGGCAGCGTGCCTCAGTTTCCCCATTCACACACAGCAAACCAGGGTTTTTTTTTTTATGTTTTCTCTGCTGTGATAAGGTTTAAACCTGTTTTCAGGTATTAATTGAAAAGTAGCATTCTCAAAAAGTTTAACATCTGTGTTGAAATTCTTATCCCCAAAACTTAACATTAATACCAAAATTTTATCACAGATGGGTGTTTACAAGTATCTTTTTGATACCACACCCCTCTGTTCAGTTAGTGTAGTTTGAGGTTAGTTTGTTCATTACCCATGGTGTCCTTTGACTCTCCCATGTAATCAGTCACAGGCTTCTCTTTCCCTCCAGTGTTTCCCTTTGTGTGGGCTCTTAATTTAATCCTATTTCTGGCATTTTGATGTCTCAGGCTCTGGCAAGATAAGGGTCCAGGGGGATCCTGCACACTGGCTGGCCCTTTGGGGAGTGGTCTCCCAACCCCAGGACTGTACATATGTAGGCAATCCAGCTCCCCTTTTGGGGTTACCCTGTGTTTCCCCCTCCCAGCACTGAGTCCTTCCCTGCCCCCTAGAGGGCTGTGATCATAGAATATCAGGGTTGGCAGGGATCTAGTCCAACATCTGGCTCAAAGCAGGACCAATCCCCAATTTTTGCCCCAGATCCCTAAATGGCCCCCCTCGAGGATTGAACTCACAATGCTGAGTTTAGCAGGCCAATGCTCAAACCACTGTGCTCTCTCTCCCCCCTGCGATCCCTGCTCTCTGGGCTAGCTGTGTTTACCCTTTGATCAGCTGAACCTCTTCCCAGCAGCTTTTCCATAACTGCTCCCCGTCTCTCAGCAGCCTGGGGAAACACCTGCCCCCCCCCCCCCCCCCCGTCAGCTGGGTCATTTGTGTTCTGGCCAACGATCACCGGGAAATTTCCTGGTCTAAACTCCCCTGCTGTTACTGGAGCTGCATCCTGATGTAAAAAGACAGTTAGTTTCCAAAAACTTATCAGAAATAGCATCTTGAAAACTCGGGACCTGGATTGAGGTACCCTCCGCCACTCCTCTCTCTGTCCCTGAGAAGTCAGCTCCAGGAGGTCAGTTACACAGGTCCTTCTCAAAACCTGGGTCACAGGCTGAGTGCCTGGGTGCAGGGATGCTGAGCCAGCCATCCCCCTAGGGTCCTAAGCATCCTGCCCCAAGTGACTAATGAGGAGACACTCCTGTATCCCCACTATTCTTTCCCCAGTTTCCTCCTCTGGGCCCCCTCCTTCAGCTGCCAGCTAACAATGGGGACAGTTTCCTTAATGACTGAGGACACCTCTCCTGCCCCTGTGCCTGAGGGCATGTGGCCTTCTGCTGGAAAGGAGCTAGTCTCAGCCCCTCCCATACTTAGAAGCACCCTGCTTCCCTCTGTTACAGAAATCCTCACCCACCTCAGTGCTTTCTGAGATTCCCTGCTCTTTCTCTGGGACACATCTCTCTGCTCCCTAGAGCCAAGTTTCTCTCTGGTTCAGCTGCAACCTGGACAGTTGTCTCCCTGGCAGGCATTACACCCCCATCCCTTCCTGATGTGGTGTTGCCTCCAGCTGCAGTGTAGGAGTTGGTCTCAACCACCCTCCCACCTAGAAGCATGTGGCTTCCCCCAGCTGCAGAAGAAGCAAGGGGACTCTCTTCCCCTTCTCTCAGAAGTTCCTGAGACCTTCCCCTTCCCCTTGGGGGGTCCCAGCATAAAATTCCCTCCTGCTGGGACGTTAGTGAAGAGCGCTTTTAAGTAATTGCAATGATTTTAATCTGCTGTAATTCATAAAAATGTAATTATGTAGTTCAAAACTATTTAATTCTTAAAATAGTAAAGATAACAATGAGAGACGTTCAGTAACTAGAATAGGATAGGTTTCAGAGTAACAGCCGTGTTAGTCTGTATTCGCAAAAAGAAAAGCAGTACTTGTGGCACCTTAGAGACTAACCAATTTATTTGAGCATGAGCTTTCGTGAGCTACAGCTCACTTCATCGGATGCATACCGTGGAAACTGCAGCAGACTTTATATACACACAGAGAATATGAAACCATACCTCCTCCCACCCCACTGTCCTGCTGGTAATAGCCTATCTAAAGTGATCATCAGGTTGGGCCATTTCCAGCACAAATCCAGGTTTTCTCACCCTCCACCCCCCCACACACAAATTCACTCTCCTGCTGGTGATAGCCCATCCAAAGTGACAACTCTT